>NW_004444174.1:710661-761298 GCF_000243295.1 Trichechus manatus latirostris
GATGTAATATTTTCTCAGTATCCTATTAAGCACTCTGTCCTTTTAAGGAAAAGTATTTAATGGAACATTAATAAAAATCAGGTGTGTGTTTTCTACTTTAATGATGAGTACAAACAAAACCAGTATGTGGTATGTATTTTTGTTAAAAAACGCATTCTGATTGAGACCATACTAATCCTGAATGTATTGCATTGGGGGAAGAGAAGAATTATATAAGAGAGAAAAGAATTACATAAGAGAGAAAAACTGTAATTTACTGCTTATTTTTATCTTGTCAGTATACTGTAAGATGAGAGAGTGTCTGATTGTGTTACTGCATTTAGCATGCAGAAAACCCGCCAATGTTTAGTTTCCTGTTTCTATCACTTAGGCTCTGTGCTTAGAGCAACTGAAGACATCAACACTGCCTTTCTTAGAGGAAATGAGCACTACTGTCTTTCTGATAGATTCTTTAGCCTCCCTAAAATATGACTTTAGTTGGTTTTTAAGTTGCGGTGTGGAGAAGAGGGGTATAATATTACTTGCAAAGCTGAATATGCTAATTCAAGAAGAAATGTTGGGCACCCAAAACCTTTGTTCCTAACCCTTACACAAATTATCAGACATTGACCAAATGCCTATGGCTCAAAGGTAAAATATATATATATATATATATATGATAAATAATTGTTTGACTTAAAACAATTGTCAAGTTCCATTCTTTCATTTTTATAATATCACACTACCTTTCTTCTGCATAAAGAAATATTGCACACTACTTGTATTTAACTTTCATTTTTGAGTATTTTATTTTTCAGTCTAGGAATTTAAGAATGGTCACTCAAGGCTTTTTAAATGGATAGCAGAGAAACGTTGACATTGAGAAAATATACCAATATAATTTTCTGAGGACCACTGTCTACTTTAGATGTATCAAAAATATTATAAACTTGAGAAAATATCAATTCTGCATGTTATTTGGATAGGCATTGTATACGTGTCAGTGAAAATACATTTTCCAATAGTTCAAGTGTTACATATATTCATTTCTAACCTGATGAAAATTATAATCTTAAAGATTAATATATTAATTGTAATAAAGCTAGAGAATGAATAAGGAAGACAGAAGAAGAAGTGATACATTTAAATTATTGTGTTGGTGAAGAATATTGAATATACCATGGACTGCCAGAAGAATGAACAAATCTGTTTCGGAAGAAGAACAGCCAGAATGCTCCTTAGAAGTAAGGATGGCAAGACTCTGTCTCATGTATTTTGGACATGTTATCAGGATGGACCAGTCCCTGGAGAAGGACATCATGCTTGGTAAAATAGAATGTCAGTGAGAAAAGAGAAACACCCTCAGCATGATGGATTGACACAGTGGCTGCAACAATGGGCTCAAACAGCAAAGATCTTGAGAATTGTGTAGGAATGGGCAGTGTTTCGTTTTGTTGTACATAGGGTCACTATGAGTTGGAACCATCTCAACGACACCTCACAACAACAATACTGGTAACACATTATATATATATGTGTGTGTATATATATACGTGTGTGTGTGTGTGTTTTATAAGCAGTAGAAATCCAAAAGAAGAGAAAAACTTAGCAGGACTAGATTGAATGGTGGCATATTTTTCTACTTAACAGTAACTTATATTGAAAGGAAATTTGCATTCAATTACTAAACATAGCATGAATAGCATGAGCCAATTAGATATTAAAACCAGGAGAGTCTGTGTTTGGAGTTAGAGTTTTCCCTTTGGCCTAAAAATCTGTCATTTTTCCAGGCACACAGATAAATGCACATGCCAAAATCTCTGAAGGACAGTAAACCTAGTGGGGACAACGCTCAGACAACACCATATCCAAATTCAAAATCCAGGTAGAGGACAAAAAAAGAGCATTAGTACTCTATCATAACTTCTACTGTGAACAACTGAACCAAAGACCTGATAGTTGGAAACCGGGGTAAAGGAAGACTTAGAAAAAAGAACAGATGAGTGAGACCCTTAAGATAATTCAGAAATAGGGATGGAACAGACTGTAATAAAATCAAGAAAATTAGTTAGAGGTCTATTGTGATAATCCAGGTACAGAAAAAAAGTAAGGGTCTAAAATCTTAGAAATAAGGGGAACATAAAGTCAGATTGGAGACGTAGTATTGACAATAACAGGCAACCATTGGAAGTAGAGGATAAATGGGGAGAGGAGTCAAGAATAATTCCTAGGTTCCTAATTTAGAAGTGGATAAATGGTGGTTCATTTCACAAAGTTAAGGAAAAGAGGAAAAGGAAAATTTTCAGGACACTGGCTTTTAACTAGGTATGACTTTATCCCCAGAGAATATTTGGCAAAATTTTGGTTGTCACAGCTAGGGAGGGTGCTACTGACATCTAGGGAGTAGATAGACACCAGGGATGCTGCTAAACATCCTACAGTTCACAGGACACCTCCTCCCCAAGCACTACAACAAAGAATTATCAGCTTAAACTGTCATTAGTGAGGAGGTTGAGATGCCTTGGTATAAAACAAACAAACAAAAAAAGATCATTTAAGACATTATGATAGGCAGAATAACACACAACCCTCCCCTTCCCCCACACACACCACAGTTTTGTCCACGTCCCAATCCTTGGAACCTGTGAATAAGTTAGCTTACATGGCAAAACGGATTTTGCAGATATGATTAACTAAAGGATCCCAAAATGTGGAGAGTATCCTGGATTATCCAGGAGGGCTCAATGTAAACATGAGGGTTCTTTTAATGAAAGAATCCTTTATAAAAAGTTATGACAGCAAAAGCAAAGATCAGAAAAAGAGATTTGAAGCAGTTACACTGCTGGCTTTGATGAGAGAGAAAGGAGTGATATGATTGTTAAGTTGTATGTCAACTTGGCTAGGCCATGATTCTCAGTTGTTTGGCAGTTATGGTGTAGTTTGGCAGTTATATGATGATGTGATCACTTCCATGATGAAATCTGATATACTGTGATTGCCTCTATGATGGGCTCTGTTGTGAATAGACAATCAGTTGAAGAGACATTTCCTTGGGGTTGTAACCTGCATCCAATATAGATGAAGTTTCTGGCAAGGATTGCAGGCTTTGCTCACTTTCGATCCTACAGCTGGATCCTGTTCATCTGATGTCCACTTCTTGGGACTTGTGCTAGCAGCTTATCTGCTGTCTTGCCTGCCAACCTTGGGCTTCATCAGTCTTCACAGCCTGTGAGCAAGTGCCCTGCAGTCTGACCTGCTGATCTGGGGTTCACCAGCCCCTGTGGCTTCGTGAATCAGGAGAAGCCTCCAGCCTGACCCATGGACTTGGGACATTCCAGACTCTACAACTGCATGAACCATTTCTTGATATAAATCTCTCTCTCTATATATATATTTATACACTTTATTGTTTTTGCTTCTGTAGAAAACATAGCCTAAGATAGGTGAAGAGCCCAAAAACTGTAGGTTGCCTCCAGACACTGGAAATGACAAGGAAAGAGAGCTCCTCTATACCTCCAGGAGGAACACAGACCTACTGACACATTGATTTTAGCCCAGTAATATCCATTTTGGATGTCTGATCTCCAGCATTGTAAGATATTAAATTTGTGTGGTTTTAAACCACTAAGTTTACAGTAATTTGTTATAGTAGCAATAGGAAACTAATATAGACATATTTAGATCAAGTGAACACCAAGGAGAGATACCTAGTAGTGAGGAAGAATGAACCTGACTAACAATAGTGTTTGGGTGTCATTAACACATAGAGATTATTGAAACTACATGTACTGATGGGCTCTCCCCTATGAACAATGTGCAGGTTGAAAAGAAAATGGGATCAAATAAAAGTCCTGGAAATATCCACAATTAGCATGATGTAACAGAAGAGGAATTTGTGAAAAAGGGTAACTAGAAAGAGGTACGGTGGTGAGAGACAGTAGAGACCAACATTGTGGAAAAGAAAGGAGAAGAGAATTTCAAATGGAGGAAGTAGCAAATAATGATAACCAAAACCAAACCTGTTGTCTTTGAGTCAATTTTGACTAATAGTGACCCTACAGGACAGAGTAGAACTGCCCCGTAGAGTTTCCAAGGAGATGCTGGTGGATTTGAACTGCCCACCTTTTGGTTAGCAGCCAAGTGCTTAACAACTGTGTCACCAGGGATCCAGCAAATAATGATGTGTGACTAAAATTAAAATAAAAATCAAAAAGGGTTTATTGGATTTAACCAGAGATTATTAGTGACCTCATTCAAAGCAATTTCTGTGGCAGGCCAGTAACAGAGAACATGCGGCAGTGAGTCAAGTAGTGAACTAAGATCAGAAGTGGAGAAAAAAATAGTTTTCCTTTTTAAGATACATGTCTGAGAAGTAACAGAAATATTTGTTAGAGAGGTAGAGAGGGACATAGGGTGACTTGGAAATTTGTGTGTGTGTGTGAATAAGCCTGTGTGTTTTTAAGATAAGAGAACTTTGGACTTGTTGAAGGCAAAGAGAGAAAGAGGTTGAAAAATGAAGGAAAGGAAGAAAAAAACAGATCACTGAGGAATGAGTTATATTAAACATAAGAGACACTTCTACACTGAAACGAAAAGAAAGGAAGGAAGCATTGATATGGAGTTCTTGACATTTCTGACTGGTTCTCTTCATTTTCCTGTAAACTTGGAGTCAGGTGTTCTTAGAAAATTTTATGCTTTGATGAGTGAAGTGGTAAACGGTAGTACAACCGGAAGACATAAGCTTTAAGTTAGCATTTGTATAAATGAGCCTACTAAGTAGTTAACCTTTAGAATTTTTTTTTTTTTTTGGTAAATATGTATGTAAAAAAACAGTTGACATTTCAACAATCTTCATATGCACAGTTCAGTGACATTAAGTTCATCATGTTGTTCAGCCAGCACCCTTACCTGTTCCCAAACTATACTATCACCTTTAACAGGATCTTTGAGCACTCCTTTCCCCTTCTCTCCTTCCCACCCCTGTTAACCAGTAATAAACTGGTCTCTATACACTTGCCTGGAGCCCTAGTGGCTCAGTAATTAAGAGCTCAGCTGCCAACCAAAAGGTTGGCAGTTCAAATCCACCAGCTGCTCCTCGGAAACCCTATGAGGCAGTTCTACTCTTTCCTATAGGGTCGCTATGAGTTGGAATCAACTTGACAACAATGAGTTTGGTTTCTTTTGGTTTATACACTTGCTTATTCTATATATTTCATGTAAGTGGGATCATACAGTATTTGTCCTTTTGTGACTGACTTATTTTACTCAGCATAAATGTTTTCAAGGTTCATTCATGTTGTAGCTGTATCAGGATTTCATTTCTCTTTAAAGAGCTAGCGTCATGCAGTAACACTCTCAAAGTTGAGTCTTTGTAGTATTTGGAAAGAGAGAATGTGTAGCTATCTGTTCAGTGGGCTACAAGCAAACTGGTGTCATTAGGGAAAAGTAAGATTTTAGGTAAAATAAAGGACTGGAGGAAACTATTTTAAAAATATAGAGGAAAATAGAGCAAGTTTCTAGGGAGAGTTTGAAGCTGGGTTACAGGAGCAATCATAGAGTAGTGAGGAGAGGGATATACGAATAGAACCAGATTTGACTATTATATGCCTTAGAAGTATATGTTAAACTGACTATAAAACTTTTATACAGGATAATTTCATTATACTTTATTTTGCTTAGAATTTAGGGTATCTGTTCGTTTAAATGGCTATTTTAAATCAAAATGATTTATATGCCATTATTGGTGACATGCCATTCCTAAAAAGAAATGGCCCAAGGTCAGTTATAGAATATTGAATCACACGTTCATTAAGCCAACAACAATCAGGATTAATAGAATTTTCTGAATGAAATAAAGGTTATGCCAAGGTTTTCCTGACTGGGCTGCAACTTTATTGCCATGGATTAGATATAAAAATGACCTTAAGTAATTTCCCTTATAATTATGCTCTGTGTACAAGTTTTCAAATTACTTCATAGAAATACTTACCTAGATAATATGATGACATCTAAAAAAATACAAATTATTATTATTTCAGTATTTTTATTACTAAGGAAAAAATATGTGGATAATATCAAACTAGAATTTGCGTCATACGTAATTTTGATGGAACCCATTAAAATCAAGAGAGTTTTTATCCAATTTACTTTACAACAGTTGTCTAGCAACATTTAGGAAATCAATAGCTTATTTCACAAAGACTTTATTTTACAACTCCCTTTATATATATTTTTTTCATTTTCTCTGCCTACCTAATTTTAGTTTGCAGTTGTCATTTATCATTTAAAGCTCTAACTAGAAGCAGTACTAAAATGTTTCGGGACAAGAAACAAATTAATCTTTCCTAAAAGAAATAAAGTATTATCAAATCTAAAACTACCACAAATATACTATAAATTAACATCTTCAAATTTAAAAAATCATGTCACACTTCTAACCTTAAGTTAATAAGTGTGACTTGCAAAGATGAGTTAATAATTAAATATCTTGCACAAATCCAGTAGCATGCATCAATGAATAATTTCATATGATCCTTTCTGATGAAGCATTGGCAGCCAAATGAACTTCATGCCCAGATAACATCAAAATTGGCTTTATCATTCAGAAAAATAAAAATAAACAATACACATAAACTGCATGTAAAGTAGAAAATAGAAGTCGCTAGTAATTTTACCATAATATCTTAGCATATTCTAATATATCTTAGATATCTTTGTAGGATCATCACTATCAACTTTAACATCTTTATCAAAATAGCTACCATTTTATACAGTGTTACTGTGTACCTGTCCCTGTTGTGTTTTTCAGTTTGTAAATTATTTACACCTCATGAAATTCCTATGAGGTACTTAATATTATCATTATCGCAGTTTTATGGCTGAGCTAATTAACATATATAATATAAAAAAAGGAAATCATTTGAAAATACTACACAGGCAATAAATAGTAGAGCCAGGCTATAAGGTGTTAACACGCACTCTTCAGCTGGAGTTAGCTTCTTCCATTTTTGTCTAAAAGTTTCCTTTTTCTAGTACATATTGAACCAAGATAATAAATAACACACATTTTTTATGACTGTTACACACAGTTTTATGCTTTAAATATATAGATTTCTTTAATCTTCACAACAAATGTATGGGTAGGTACAAATATATTTTACAGACGAGGAGACCAAAGCTCAGGCAGGAATCAAACAAGTTGCTCAAAATATCACACTGAATGATGAGAAGAGCTGAGATTTAAACCACAGTCAATGTATCTGCAGAGTCTGTGCTCTTAACCATTGTTCTATACTTTATCTTAGACTTTGGCTGAGATGTCCACCTGGCTGACATTCTTTTGTTTCATATTCTCTTAATTGAACCATTAAGACAGGCCACACAAACACACACACACAAAAGTCAGTCCACAATTCATCCCATGGATCTAAACCTATGTAATTATTTGGGAATTGGCTAAAAAGCATTTCGGAGTTAGAGGTTAGCTAAAGAGAATTTTAAGATAAAAGGATAATAATGTTTAAACCTTGGTTGTTATTTCTACCTCCAGTGGAAGGATAGAAGAAATGGAGCCCTTCACATACATCATTGTGGATGTCTTGATTCAAGTGTGCAAACAAATAACCCTGCAAATGTGGAGCTTATGTTTTAGAATTTGGAGAAATCTCCAGTTTTTTATCTTGATTTCTTTTTGCCATGAACTTTGTAGATCCTGGGGATACAATCGGAGTAAGACAAAAGATGGTCCTGACTGTCTCCCCTGCCCCCAATGAATTTATCTTCTAATGTGGGTGATAGACAACTCTAAAGTAAACATGCACGAACATACATCTTTACATATGCATATACATATAGCATAGTGTGAAGGTATTACGGGTTAGAGAATAACAGGAAAGTGAGGAATCTTCTTTATATAGGATAATAGGAATAAAATTTCCTCAAAAATTAACATCTGAACTGACATCTGAAATACAAGAAAGAGAGAACCTATCTAACTGTTGGGTAGGGAGAATTTTAGGCAGAAAAATCTGCCCTGCAGTGGGAAATGCATTAGTATATTCAGAAAAATTCCAAAGTACTTCCTGTCCCTGCTAACAGGAAACATTATTCATTCATCTGTTTTTGTGGTTGGGTATGCCTAATCAGGACATGCTTGGTAAAACAAAGGATGTTCTGACCCTGGTGATTTGGTCCCATCACTTTGATTATGGTATTTTGACTGCATCATGTATTCATATCCTTTAACTCTGCCCTACCACAATTTTCTTTTTCTTCCAAGGAATAAATAAAAAAAATCAAGTACTGTATGTATTTTTCTAGGTGTAAATAATCAATACACATGCAAATGACACCAGTTTAAAACTGTACAATGTAAAAATGTTATTACACTAACATTTGTCTGAATATATTTAGATGCTTATTATGAGTCCAGCATGAGCAAAACAGCCAGAAATTCCAGCCCTTGCAGAGATTATAGTCTCTTGGAGCATTTAGATTTGTTAGAAATTACTCAGGAACATCGGACTTGAAAAGAAAAAAGGATAAGAAGGAAAAAGAGATGGAGAGATGGAAGAGGAGGAAGACAAAGAAGTAGAAGAAAAAATCTTACTATGACAAAGGCTACAACTATTAAAATTTGACAAGCAAAAACAAAACCTTAATGATTGGTTAAACTTTATTCTAAAATTAACAGAAAAAATCAATACTGAAAAAAATCATAATAGCAAAGGAAAAAGAAAAATGGGGAAAAATGGAAACTTCTACAGTTCATGGAAAATTGATCAAGGAATTCTATTGTCTTATTTGATTTTCCCTGGAAAAAAATTTTTTTTCACAAATCAATCAGTCTTGGCATAATGGTGATTAAAATGCTTTTTATTTATTAAAAATTATTCACAATTTCCTTAAAGTCAAGATTCCAGAAATAATGCCATGTGCTTGACTTATTCTGTTTTCCACATCTTTCTTCAGAATTTCTGTTCTCATCATGTCACTTATATGTGACACCTAGACGTTGACTTTCTAGGGTTGCCTTCTTAGATATGACTGTCTCTGCACACTATTTTGGAAGGTTTCCATAACATTTCAGCTTCCAAATCCAGTATATATAGATATAGACATACATATAATAGATATATATATATAAATATATATGTATATATATATATTTTTAATTTGGCTGAGTTTAACTCTTAGACTGAAGTTTATTTAAGCTCAGAAAAGAAGTGTCAGGGGCTGGCTCTGTGACACCCTGGAACAGGACTTCTTGAAGGAAAGGAAAGCACTTTTCAGACAGGCCTGCCATGGGACCGGGCTAACATTCCTTCAATACTGTGATCCATCGGCCATATGAACTGTCTCTAAGACAGACAAAACAAAACAAAACCCCAAACCCCTTGCTTTCGAGACCATTCTGACTCATAGTGACCCTATAGGACACAACAGAACTGCCCCCATAGGTTTTCCAAGGCTGTACTCTTCCCAGAAGCATACTGCCACATCTTTCTCCCACAGAGCATCTGATGGGTTCCAACTGCCACTCTTCAGTTAGCACCCTGTTACATACAATATCCTATTCCTCAGAACAATGAGACTAGGTCTGGCCTGTGGATTACTTACAGTCTTCTATCAAAATGGAGGAACAGTTTTAGGGCCTTTTTCTCCAGGTAGCCTTCCCTGACTACCGTTTTCTGCTTCTTATATCTTTGGACACTCATAATTAACAGGTGTTGTTGTTAGGTGCCACTGAGTCCATTTTGACTCATAGACACCCATGTGAGAGAGTAGAACTGCCTCATAGGTTTTATTTTTTGGTGGGGGAGGGAGGCTTTAAAGAACAGAAATGTACTTTCTCACAGTTCTGAAGGCTACAAATCTAAATCAGGATGTCAGCCTCGTTGACTTTCTCCTTATTGGTAGCTCTGGGAAAATCCATTATATTTTTAAGCTAAATGTCCTTTAACATTCAAAATGTGTCTGTGTACTTACAGCTTAGAAAAAACAAGTTTAAAACGTTTTGGATTAAATATCCTTTCATAACAGGTAGAAATTAATCATATAAATGATTAAAAAAGGCATGATTTAAAAAAAATTTGCTTCTGTGTAATTTTCTGACCTTTAAGCCAAAAGCTAGTTTAATTTGTAGCCGGAAAGGAAACCTTTTGTAAATTAAAAACAGTTCTAGAAATATGGTTCCATTTCTTTCTTCAGCAATGAATAGACAGTTTTTTGTTTGTTTTTCTCCTACCAAGTTTCAGAAATGTCCATGCAGGTATACAATAAGAAGATGGAACTACTTTTCTGTATCCCATGTCTATGGCTATTAAGCATATGAAATAATATATGAATCTTTTGTTCTGTTTCACAGTGATAGTGATAAACCTATTTTATAGTCTTGGTAAAGATAAATGTAAAGAGTTCTTTAAAGTCAATGATGAAAATTGTCTGCAATATGGGAAAAGAAAACAAAATACATAAGCATCAACAATTTGATTCTGAAATTCAATTAGATACAATTATATAATTGTATCTGCATTTCAGATGATAAAAATAAGAATATATCCCTGATTCAGAGAGATCGCTGACATGAGCATTGGGAATCTATTTCTTTAATTATTTTTATTGCAGAAAAGAAAGCACATAACCTAAAGAAGGTCTTCCTGACAATTTTATATTGTGCTTTCAGAAAAAAGAGAATTTTTGTAAACTCCTTTTCTGTGTTGATAAAAGCAATTTTAAGCTTCAAGTCTTATTGCTATTCACTGGCACTTTTATAAAAGAAATAGAAATTTGCTTCTGTGACTAAGTTCTTACTGTTTTATTTTTTGGTATTAATTTTGATCCTAAGTGTTTTTTTGAATTTATTTTGTTTTTTTTCTAGGACAAGATACTCTAATTCTCTTCTATCAGGCTGATATTTAAAGATAATTTTTCTCCTACCTTCCAGCATTTATGCTTTCAAATATTATCAAAATAAAGGCTTCTTTTATTTGATTGCTTGCAGGAAAAAGCCACACTCTTTCTAAAATCCTAAGTAAACATTTAGAAACATACGGTAATTGAAAATCATAATCTGGCACTGTAGTTATAACCTGTTTATACAAGAGGATTTTTTGATTTGAATACTGCTTGTCATCTAATCTGGGAAGAAGATGTAATATCAAATATATGCTTTATGTAGAAGAGTCTGTGGTTATGTAAAATTATTCAGCCTATATTGAACTACAGACTGAGTTATAGTTGAAATGAGTATTTTGAGATACAGCCTCTATTTGAGGTTATAGAATTTACCATTTCAAACTAACCATTATAGAAAAAAATTTCATAACGTACTATCCAATTGCTAGCGCATCTGGTTTAGAAACATGGATTCTATCTTTTTTTAATGTTTTTTTATTGTACTTGAGATGAAGGTTTACAGAACAAATAGTTTCTCATTAAACAGTCAGTACACATATTGTTTCATGACATTGGTTAACAACCCCACGACATGTCAACACTCTCCTTTCTTGACCTTGGAGGACTTTTTTTTTGGTGAAAATATACATAGCCAAAATTACACCATTTCAAAAGTTTCTCCATGTACAATTTAGTGACATCGATTACATTCTTCCAGTTGTGCTGCTATTCTGGCTATCCTTTTCCAAATCATTCCATTACAATTATCTTCAACTCACTGCCCTCTAGGCCTCCCATCAAACCTTCTGAGCTGCTGTTGTCAATCTGATCTCGCATACATAACTTTTATTTTTTTTGTACCTTAGATGAAAGTTTGCAGAACAAATAGTTTCTCATTAAACCGTTAGTACACATATTGCCCTATGACAGTGGTTAACAACCCCACGACATGTCAACACTGTCCCTGCTCTACCTTGGGTTCCCTATCACCAGCTTTCCTGTCCCCTCCTGCCTTCTTCTAGTCCTTGTCCCTGGACTGCTGTGACTCATTAGTCCCATTTTGTTTCATGAGGCTGTCCAATCCCTGGCTGAACAGTGAACTTCGGGAGTGACTTTACCACTGAGCTAAAAGCGTGGCCGGGGGCCATACTCTCGGGGTTTCTCCAGTCTGTCAGGCCAGTAAATCTGGTCTTTTTTTTTTTTTTTTTTTTTTTTTGTGAGTTAAGATTTTGTTCTACATTCTCTTCCAGCTCTGTCCAGGACCCTCTATTGTGATCCCGGTCAGAGCAGTCAGTGGTGGTAGCCTGGCACCATCTAGCTGTACTGAACTTGGTCTAGTGGAGGCCGTGGTAGCTGTGGTCCATTAGTCCTTTGGACTAATCTTTTCCTTGTATCCTGTTCTCTTCATTCTCCATTGATCCCGAAGGTGTGAGACCAGTGGAGTATCTTAGATAGCTGCTCACAGGCTTTTAAGACCCCAGACGCTACTCACCAAGGTAGAATGTAAAACATTGTCTTTATAAACTGTGTTATGCCAATTGAGCTAGATGTTCCCCGAGATCATGGTCCCCACAGCCCTCTGCCCAGCTCTAAATCTGGAATTTGGAGACTCTCTTGAAAGAAAAGACTGAAAATGAGATTAGTTATCAGTGAGTATAAAGCAATCACTATTAAATTTAAAAAGGGTTGCATGGTAAATATATAAAGCATACCCAGACATACCATTATTCGTTTGATCCCCCTCAGAATATTGTGGCTGCTTGAGCAGCACAGCTTAGTGGCCTGAACACAGGCACCTGTTCTCTAGTAAAGCTATATTTTTCCAAGTTTCAGGAAATAAGCATTTTCCTTTGCATCTCTTTAATGGTATGTCTTTTATTTTTTATACATAGCAAGCCATATTCTGTTCCACATTGCATTGATAACGCTCCATGCAATGCTCTATTTGATACAGTGTTGTAACTGTATCTATACTGTTAGAACTTAGCTTAGTTTTAGACAAAGCACATTGTGTACACTGGAAACAAAACACTGAAAGGCTTCCAGAATACCATGTGCTACAGCACATTGATTGAGGGCCACTAATCTTAATATTTGTATAGGAAATATGATTTAATCAACAAACTCCTTTGACTATGGATTGGTTTCAACTTCTCTATTGCTATCTAACAAAAATAAACTTTTAGAAATGTAGGACAATCTTCATGGAAATAAAATACAAAATGATACAGAAACACAAATGAAGGGTCCAAATAATTCCACCAACAACCTATTCGAGCTTATGTATTGTACATTTTAATAAAATTTGATTGAATTGAATAAACATATTTCTGCATAACTGTATGTGTCTCCAGATAAATTTCTGGTCACCTGCAAAGACAATGTTGACAGTCTTCTTAATTATGCAAGCAGGAATAGAGTATCTTCAATTGAAAATATTTGGATAAAAATACAATGCAGACCTTGTTCTAAAAACTGTATAGTGGAAAATTTCTCCTTCTAAATCTAGCCTTGGCTATGTGACTTCTTTTGCCAATGAGACATTAGCAGATATGAGGCAATTAGAATCTAAAAAGTGCTTATGCAATGGGGCTTGCACTCTTGCTCAGTTGGAATCCTGTTATCACCATGTGAATAAGCCTGAGCCAGCCTGATGGAGCCTGAGGCTCTCTGGCTGACAGCCTGCCAACTGCCATTTCTGTGAGTGAGGCCATCTTAGACTATCTAATCCCAGTCAAGCCAGCAGCTGACTACAGAATTTCAACTAAACTAGCCTAGACTGAAAGAGCCATCAGTGACTCCCTGTCATTGTGCAAAATAACAAAGTTAGTTATTTTAAGCTGCCACGAGATATGTGTTATTTATTACACAGTAAGCACTAAACGATATATTACTGGAATCAAGCAGGCTTAGTTATAATTCTTGTGTCTAATAGATACAGGCAATGTCACCATACTCTAGTTAATGGCATTTTGTGACAGTTTCCTATTCTGTAAAATAGATGCTAAAAATGTCTTAGAATATTCTTAGAAAGTTTATATAATGTCACACTGATTATGGGTAGGGTCAAAAAGCTGATTAATATAATTGCAGTCAATAAGTTTTACACCTGTTAAAAGTTGAATTGGTAAAGGTTGTTTTATAGATTATATTTAAAACAACGACAAAAAAAAGTAGCTGCTGAGGCTGCTTACGTACAACCAAATACCTCATGGGATTTGGTTCCTTAGATTGGAGGTTTAGAGTCATGGTTTCATGGAACATGCCAGTTAGTCGGCCTAATATCGTGCTTAGTGCTTCTGTTCTACCTCCTAGTTCGTTGTGTAGTGCCTGAGATCTTAAAAGCTTGCGAGTGCCCATCCAAGGCACAGAAATTGGTCTCCACTTGCCGGGAGCAACAGAGGAAGAAGGTGAATCTGGAACAGGAGGAAGAAATGGAAAGTGTGGCTAATTGCCTCCATGAACAACAGCATCCTTTGCCATGACATCAGAAGAACTGGATGGTGCCCTGCTACCGTAACTGAACATTATGACCAAAGAATTTACAGAAGAATCATGATCAAAAGATGGAAATTCAGAACGAAGTTTCAATTTCTCATGGAATTCAGATTTTCAGGAGCCATGGAGGCTGGACGAACCTCTGAAACTATTGTCCTGAGATAGTCTTTAAACCTTAAACCAAAAATATCTCCTGAAGTTTTTTAAAACTAAACAATAATTTAGCTTAACTAGTAAAGAATGTGTCTGCTGTGAGCATTGTGCTCTTTTATGATATGTCTATATGGGATCAAACTGACAACAGCAACCAGAAAGATTAGATAGGAACCTCAGGGGACAGTGAGTTTATGTTAATGGAGGAGGAACAACTCAGAAAAAGAGGGTGAGAATGGTTGAACAACTTGAAGAATGTTATCAATGTCACTGAATTGTGCATGTAGAAATTGTTGAATTGGTGTATGTTCTGCTGTGTATATTTTCAACAACAACAACAAAAATAAAATAAATTATAAAAATAAATTAATGCTATAGTGTGTGTAAAGCACTTAGTACTATGCCTGGCACATAGTAGGTATTTTATATAACTTATTACCTTGGTTTTAAAAGTCTTATAAATTTAGAACAAAGCAGGAGAAAAATTGTAGAACAAAAAATCAAATTCACAAAAAAAGATCAGACTACTGGCCTGACAAGACTGGAAGAACACATAAGACTATGGCCCTAACACACCCTTATGAACTGGAACTGAAGTCATTCTGGGAGACCACCTTTTAACCAAACCATAGACAGGCCCATAAAATAAACAATCACACCTAAAAGGAATGTGCTCCTGAGAACAGTCAATTATATGAGATCAAAACGGCAACACCTGCCCAAAAGCAAGGATGAGAAGGCAGGAAGGGGTAGAAAGTCAGGACAAAAGGAAATAGGGAATCTAGGATTGAAATGGGGAGAGTGCTGACACATTATGGGGAATGAAACCAATGTCATGGAACACTTTATGTACAAAGTATCAAATGGGAAATTAATCTGCTATGCAAACTTTCATCTAAGGCACAATGAAGAATTTTTTAAAAACAAAATAAAATAGAAGTCTATAAATTTAATAAGGTGTATTTTTTTTTTTTTAAAAAAGAGACCAAACCAGACAAATTTTAAAAATTTATAATACTTTCTCTTTCATCAATGTTTTTGTCAGTGACTGCCCATTCTGAGAGTTCATCAACTGTGCATCAAGGTTTATAAAAGCAGGTAAATGAAACTTGTCAGTGAGGGCCCATTAAAAAGGTATATAAAGTCAATCCTATATAATTACTTTGTGATTAATATAAACATTATATAGGTACTATGTCATTAACATAATAGGCAAAGAAAACTAATCCTCTACATTAATCTTTATCACATTATCTCTTGTGAACTGGTGTGTGTGTGTGTAAAAGATTTAGTCATCAACTTCCTTAATTACATAAACAAAACCCACTGTTTTGTTATCTCAGTGACTAATGTCAAATGAATAGAATCAAATTTCTTCAGCCAGAAGTAAACATTGTCAAAGGAAACCATATGATTAGACTTAGAAAAAAATTGGTGAGAGGCCTTTTTAAGGTCAGAATTATGGAGAGAAACCAAAAGAGGGAAAAACTTTATCTGAATACACAAAATAATAAAATATATGTAAGTTTTTAAAAAAATTTAATTTAAAGACAAACCTCAAGCTAGGAAAAATCGTTTTAACAAATTAGTAAATTTATTAGTTGAGCAAATATTTAGCACGTGCCTACTGACTCAGTCACAAAAATCTTTGGGGACAATTTAATGAAATATGAGACAGACAAGGTTTTTTGTTTAATTGTAAGTCAGATGAAGATTTACAGAGCGAACTAGTTTCTCATTAAAATAATATACATATTGTTTTGTGACATTGGTTGTCAACCCCACAGCATGTCAACACTCTCCCCTTCTCGACCTTGGGTTCCCCATTACCAGCTTTCCTGTCCACTCCTGCCTTCTTGTCCTTGCCCCTGGGCTGGTGTGCCCATTTAGTTTCATTTTGTTTTATGGCCTGTCTAATCTTTGGCTGATGAGTGAATCTCAGGAGTGACTTTAGTACTGAGTTGAAAGGGTGTTCTGGGAGAGACAGTCAGGGTTTGTGACCTGATAGAGTTTATAGCAAAGTATTCACTCTTTCATTCATTCTACACACATTTACTGAGTATCTACAATGTGTCAGGCACTGACCCAGTTGCTGGACATTAAGTTGCACGCAAAAAAGACATGGTCACTGTTCTCAAGGGAGGAAAAGATGGTTATCAAATAATCAAATGCACAAAAATGAATTTCACATTCTGCTAAGTATTATGAATGAAAAGAGACAATTGAATGATCAACAACAAAATGCTATAAGAGCTGTGGTAAGGGAAGGACAGCTCTGAGAGAGCATAGAGAAGGAGCACTTAATTTATGTTTGAGTATGGAGTCTACAGATGATGTTTAACCTGAAAAAGGGTTAAAAGTGAATTTTAACAGAAAATGAGGCATCAGTATAACACACCTGTTGTTGAAAAATTAAATACTGTTTTATGTTGTTAGATCTTTTCACTGTGTGTAGAGAACTTTGTAATTATTTTAAGGAACTTCCTCTTTGGCTTTTCTGGATCTCTTCAATGGAGGAGATTAAATTTACCTCTACTCTTACTATCACATTCTAGGACTGTGATAAAGTATAATTCACTAAAGTACAATTAATTTTTCTTTCCCACAAATCAGCACAAGTGAAGACCACCACCAGAATTTGTTACTCTCAAGTTTTCTGGTAAAATTTCACAGCCTATAATGGTTTGCAATAGTACTATGTTCGTATAGTTTACTCTCTGAATGCTTATAATAAAAAAGGAAGTATTAGAAGACAAATGAGGACAGGATTCTGACTGCCTCAGAAGGTGGTATCTGTATAGTAGAAGAATGATACCTTCTTTGATTTTTTTTTTTTTTTTTTTGGAGTAACAGATTCTGTAGGTCTGAATTAGGGTTAGTGGCTTCCACTGCTAACCAAAAAGTTGGCAGTTCGAATCCACCAGCTGCTCCTTGGAAACCCTACGGGGCAATTCAGTTCTACTCTCCTAAAGGGTTGCTATGAGTTGAAATGGAATCGATAGCAACAGGTTTTTTGGTTTAGTGGAGCTGGGAAGAGCCCTACCGGGTGGCTCAGTGCTTAAGCACTCAGCTAATAATCCCAAGTTTGGCAGTTAGAACCCACCAGCTATTCCATGGGAGAAAGATGTGGTAGTCCACTTCCCTAAAGATTACAGCCTTGGAAACCCTGTGGGGAAGCTGTACTCTTTCCTGTAGGGTCACTATGAGTCGGAATTGACTCCAGGACAACATTTTTTTTTTTTTTTTGGTGGAGCTGAGTGGTGCAAATGGCTAAGCATTTGACTACTAGCCAGAAATTGATGCTCCTAAGCCACAGAAAGAAACCTCAGAAGACAAGCCTAGCAATCTTCTTCTGAAAGATCACAGCCTTGAAAACTTTATGGAGTAGTTCTACTCTGCACACATGGGGTCACCATGAGTTGGAATAAATCTCTATGGTAACTAACAACAGTGAAGTTGAGCCCATACCTCTTCTTACTTATTTCCTGAAAGTGAAATATTTTGTTTTTGCAAATAAGTGTGCATAGTTCTGATCGTGTTTATCAGTCTAGTGTCTTCTACATTCTAGTTCAGTAATCCTCAATCTTTAGCATGCGTCAGAATCACATGGAGGGCTTATTAGGAGACATTGCTTGCCCCATTCCCAGAGTTTCAGATTAAGTACATCCATGGTAGGGTCCCACAGTTTACACTTCTAATAGGTTCCCAGGTGATGCCAGTGCTTCTGGTCCATAGACAACTTTGAGAACCACTGCTGTAGTTAGTGAATATTCCTCACAAACCCTTGCAAAAACATTTAGTTATCATGTTTTAATTATAGAGTATTGATTTTCTTTTCCTAATCTACATCATTGGGAATAGTTTCATTAAAAAAAAATTGGAAAAGGATCTACAAGGAACAGATACTTGACACAAACTTAAACCAGAAGTGAGTACAGAAGTATAGAAATATCATTTGCCTGATGTCCATATTGGTTTGTTCATATGGTGATAAAGATGGTGTAAGTTCAACGTGGGAGTAAAAATATAGTTGGGGATGAATCAGTGTTGGCATTCACTATTGAAGTATTTTTAAAACTAATCACAAATATATGTATTTTAAAGCTATCCTTAAGTAACTATCTTTTAGATTTGCTTTAGACAAAGTAACATTTAGATTAAATTAAAACTTAACCTCTTAAAATTACCTAAGTTTATAGGTCAACTGGATTTCTTGTAACTCTCTAGTTTGTAAAGCTAGACTTTTTGAGCAATTGATCAATGCGCTTTAATTTTCCATTTTTAACTGCTTATTTTATAAGTTGTAAGTATGGTGGTGTTTGAACATTGACTGCTTCAGATGAAATCAGTAAAGGTAAAGCCAGTGCATTTATTTGGGAAATCATTTTGAAATTTTAATCTTTTTGTTTTTACTCCCACACATCTTCCATTTTGTTGTGCTATGGGAGCGTGCATGTTGCTGAGATGCTAGAAGCTAGAAGCTATGCCACCAGTATTCAAATACCAGCAAGGTTGCCCATGGTGGACAGATTTCATCTAAGCTTCCAGACTAAGACAGGCTAGGAAGAAGTACCTGGTGGTCTAATTCTTAAAAATTTAGCCTGTGGAAACGTTATGAATAGCAGCAGAAGATTGTCTGATATAGTGTGGAAGATGAGACCCTCAGGTTAGAAGGCACTCAAAATACAACTGGGTAAGAGCTTTCTCCTCAAAGTAGAGTCGACCTTAAGGACACAGATGGAGTCAAGACTTCGGGACCTTCATTGCTGATGTGGCATGATTCAGAATGAGAAGAAACAGCTGCAAACATCCATTAATAATTGGAACATGGAATGTACGAAGCATGAATTTAGGAAAACTGGAAATTGGGTCAAAAATGAAATGAAACACACAAACATCGATATCCTAGGCATTAGTGAGCTGAAATGGATTGGTATTGGATATTTTGATTCAGACAATCATATGATTTACTACTCTAGGAATGACAAGTTGAAGAGAAATGGCATTGCATTAATAGTCAAAACAACATTTCAAGATCTATTCTGAAGTACAAGGCCGTCAGTGATAGGATAATATCCATATGCCTACAAGGAAGACCAGTTAATTCGACTAATATTCATATTTATGCACCAACCACTAAGGCCAAAGATGAAGAAACTGGAGATTTTTACCAACTTCTGCAGTCTGAAATTGATCAAACATGCAATCAGAATGCATTGATAATTACTGGTGATTGGAATGAAAAATTGGAAACAAAGAAGAAGAATCGGTAGTTGGAAAATATGGCCTTGGTAATAGATACGATACTGGAGATCACATGATAGAATTTTGCAAGACCAACAACTTCTTCATTACAAATACTGTCTCAGGCTGGGTTGTCTAGAGAAGCAAAACCAGTAAAGTGTATAAATATATATATATAGAGAGAGAGAGAGATTATATCAAGGAAACAACTCACGTAATTGTAGAGGCTAGAACGTCCCAAGTTCATGGATCAGGGTAGAGGCCTCTCCCAAGTCACGCAGCTGCAGAAGCTGGCAAGCCCAAGATCGGTAGGTTGGAGAGCAAGGCTCCCGCTCACAGGCTGTGCAGATCGACAAATCCCAGGTCCGGCAGATAAGCTGACAGCTCAAGTCCCAAGAACGGGAAATGAGACAACAGGAAACAGCCGCAGGATCCAGAGGCAGCAAAAAGCCAGAACGTCTGCTTATATACAGATGTGGGCCACACCCCCAAGGAGACTCCCTTTCATCTGATTGGCTACTCACAGTACATTCAATCATGGGAGTGATTACATTAAAACACTGGGAATCATGGCCCAGCCAAGTTGACACACAATCACCTTTTTTTTCACCAACATAAACTGCAACTGTACACATGGACCTCGGCAGATGGAATACACAGGAATCAAATCAACTACATCTTGGAAAGAGACAATGGAAAACTCAATATGATCAGTCAGAACACAGTCAGGGGCCCATTACGGAACAGACTATCAATTGCACATATGCAAGTTCAAGTTGAAGCTGAAGAAAACTAGCACAAGTCCACCAGAGCCAAAGTACAACCTTGAATATACCCCACCTGAATTTAGCCACCATCTTAGGAATAGCTTTGACACATTGAACACTAATGACCAAAGACCAGACGAGTTGTGGAATGACATCAAGGACATCATATATGAAGAAAGCAAGAGGTCATTAAAAAGACAGTAAAGAAAGAAAAGGCAAAAATGGATGTTAGAATAGACTCTGATAGTTGCTCTTGAATGTCCAGCAGCTAAAGTGAAAGGAATAAATGATAAAAATGATGAAGTAAAATTGCTGAACAGAAGATTTCAAAGTGCAGCTCAAGAAGACAAAGTAAATTATTATAATGACTTGGGCAAAGACCTCGAGATAGAAAACCGGAAAGGAAGAACACCCTCAGCATTTCTCAAGCTGAAAGAACTGAAGAAAACATTCAAGCCTAGAGTTGCAATAGTGAAGGATTCTATGGGAAAAATACTAAACGATGCAGGAGACATCAAAAGAAGATGAAAGAATACAATCACTGTACCAAAAACAACTGGTCAACATTCAACCATTGCAGGAGTTAGCATATGATCAAGAATTGATGGTACCAAAGGAAGACGTCCAAGCTGCACTGAAGGCATTGGTGAAAAACAAGGCTTCAGTAATTGATGAAATACCAATTGAGGTATTTCAACACATGGATGCAGTGCTGGAAGTGCTCACTTGTCTGTGCTAAGAAATTTGGAAGACAGCTACCTGACCAACTGACTGGAAGAGATCCATATTTATGCCTATTCCAAAGAAAGCTGATCCAACAGAATGAGGAAATTTTCAAACAATATCATTAATATCACACACAAGTAAAATTATGCTGAAGATCATTCAAAAGAGGCTGTAACAGTACATCAACAGGGAACTGCTACAAATTCAAGCCAGATTCAGAAGAGGGAGTAGAACGAGGGATATCGTGGCTGATGTCAGATGGATCCTGGCTGAAAGCAGAGAATACCAGAAAGATGTTTACCTGTGTTTTATTGACTATGCAAAGGCATTTGACTTTGTGAACATAACAAATTATGGGTAACATTGCAAAGAATAGGAATTCCAGAACACTTAATTGTGCCCAGGAAGAACTTGTACTTGGACCAAGAGGCAGTCATTAAAGCAGAACAAAGGGATACTGCGTGGTTTAAAGTCAGGAAAGGTGTGCATCAGGGTTGTATCCTTTCACCATACTTGTTCAATCTGTATGCTGAGCAAATAATCTGAGAAACTGGATTATATGAAGAAGAATGAAGCATCAGTGTTGGAGGAAGACTCATTAACAATCTGCTATATGCAGATGACACCACCTTGTTCCCTGACAGTGAAGAAGACTTGAAGCACTTACTGATGAAGATCAAAGACCACAGCCTTCAGTATGGATTACACTTCAACATCATGTAAACCAAAACCCTCTCAAATGGACCTATAAGCAACATCATGATAAATGGAGAAAAAATTGAATTTGTCGAGGACTTCGTTTTACTGGGATCCACAATCAGCACCCATAGAAGCAGCAGCCAAGAAATCTAATGGCACATTGTATTGGGCAAATCTGCTGTAAAATATCTCTTTAAAGTGTTAAAAAGCAAAAATATCACTTTAAGGACTAAAGTGCTCTTGACCCAAGCCATGGTGCTTTCAGTTACCACAGATGCATGTGAAAGGTGGACAATGAATAAGGAAGACTGAAGAAGAATCTAAGCCTTTGAATTATGGTGCTGGTGAAGAATATTTACCATACCAAGGACTGCCTGAAGAATCAACAAATCTGTCTCTTGAAGAAGTACAGCTAGACTGCTCATTAGAAGCGAGAATGGCAAGAAATTGTCTCACATACTTTGGATATGTTATCAGGAGGGACCAGTCCTTGGAGAAGGACATCATGCTTGGTGGAATAGAGGGTCAGCAAAAAAGAGGAAGAACCTGGACAAGATGGATTGACACAGTTGGTGCAAGAATGTGCTCAAGCATAACAAAGATTGTAAAGATGGCACAAGACTGGGTAGAGTTTTGTTCTGTTGTACACAGGGTTGCTATGCGTGGGAACTGATTCCAGGGCACCAAACAACAACAATCAGTTTTTTGGAATTCATGTATAATCTACCATCCAGTGTTTAGCAGTTATCAACATATTTGATTGATTGTAGTAGGCAAATGGTGTGATGCTCTGACCTTTGTTTGACTTTCATAGATTTAGTATGGTCTTATGTGAAATAATTTTGATGTTCAAAGCATATTCACACTTGTTAAAATGCAGTTAGAAATGTTCCAATATGGAGATTTTTTTGGAAATGTTTTTTTTTTTTTTTCCGTTCTCTATTGGTTTCTGTCTCCCTATTGAGTACAACATACAAAATAGGGAAGGTTTAATATAATTATTTTATGTTACAATACTTTATGTCAAACTTCTGCTATATTGAACTCCTTTGATACACAATTTCAGTGGAATCATAGATAATTTTAATGAAAAATGCCTTAGAAATCAACTCTATGATACTGCCTTTGTGTTTAATCTATAAATCTTGGTATGGGTATTTATGGTGAAGATAAACAAACCCATTGCCATCTAGTGGATTCCGAGTCATAATGACCCTGTAGGACAAAGTAGAACTGCCCCCATAGGGTTTCCAAGGAGCAGCTGGTGGATTCAAACCGCCAACTTTTTGGTTAGCAGCCGAGCTCTTAACCACTGCGCCACCAGGGCTCCATAGTGAAGATACACCATGTAAAATATGACTACCTAAATATTTTTGTATGTCTCTTCCCATCCTAATCTAATACAAAATGGATTTTTTTGTTACTTATTTATTGCCTGCATATTACTTCAAAATTTAGTAGCTTAAACAATAAAAGTTCATTATTTCCCAGTTTCTCAGGGTCTTGAATTTAGGAATTACTTATCTGGGTGGCTCTAACTCAAGGTTTCTCATTAGGTTTCGTCAAGATGTTGGTGGTGTTTGCAGTGATTTGAAGACTTGACTTGGGCTGGTGTGTCTGCTTCCAAAGTGGCTCATTCATTTGCCTGGCAAATTAGTGTTAGTTGTTGACAGGACATCTTTGTTCCCCACCATATTGACCTCTCCATAGAGGAGATGGCTTTCCCCAGAGTGAGCGATCCAGCAGAAGCCTAACTGGAAGCCACAGTGATTTTAAAGACCTAGACTAGTCACATGCCATAATTTCTGTAAGATCTCATTGGTTGCACAGGTCCATAATATTCAGTATGTGAAAGCATTACACAAGGAAGTAAATACCAGGAGGCAAGAATCATGGGAGATCATCTTGGAGGATAGCTATAACAGATCACAAGCAAAACCATAGACAGTTCTTTCATTATCTAATTTTGTGGTCAAAGACTACAATATTACAAAATCATAGTATCTCATCAACTTTACTTAATTCTTGGAATAGATATGACTTTGTTTATGCTGAACTTTTTCTTTCCCCACAACAGCTTATCCTACACTTGTTTTACATTTTTATTTTTAAAATTTACTTATTTTGTGTTCTTTTCCCCTTAGATCTCTGTTTTGTTTGTTTTGTTTAGGCAATGTTTTATTGGGATAATATACTAATTTGTGTTGATATGTTAGTAATCTCTCTCACACACACAGGAGCCTTCTGGAGGAAGTGATTTTTTTTATTGTGAATACTTCAGATTTCTAAAAGAGGAAGAAAGGAGACATTATGAGAATCAACAGAGATTTAATGAACTATAAATATGACTAAAATGATGTTTAGATTCAGCTAGGTAGAGACTTATCGGAAGATGGTTGCATTTATTTGAGAGTTCTAATCTATGAGAAAGTCCAAGACTCCATATTTTTCCTCAGAAAGTATTCTATCCCCTGGAGGCTAATGATTTTATTGCCTCTCCTAAGGAAATTTCATCTATGACAATGGCTTCAACTATATTTTGCATACTTTTTGACTCATAAATCTGTATTTCTTTCCCAGAACTGTCTCCTGAGCTTCTAATTCAATTTCAACTGTCAGCTGGACAGTATGATGTACTGAAAATAGAGTGCAGATTGGAGTCAGACAGATATGACTATAAATTCTGGCTCTTTAATATTGTACTAGTTTTGTGATATCAGGCATATTAACTAAGAACACTGAGCCTCTGTTTCCCATTTGTATAATGACAGTAATATCTCCCTAGCAAGACAATTATGAAGATTAAGGATTATAATGTACATCAATAGTTATCAACCAGGTTGACTTTTCCCCCCTTGGGACATTTGACAATGTCTAGAAATATAAATTCTGTTGTTGTTGGCACACTAGGGGAAAGGAGTGCTATTGGCATCTAGTGTTTAGAGGCCAGAGAGTAAACACCTTCCAACGGAAGGACAGTCCTCCACAACAAGGAGATATCTGGCCCAAAATGTCAATAGCGCCTAGGTTGAGAAACCCTAATGAATATAAGCATCTAGTACAATGCCTTGTACATGGAAAACAAAAACAAAAACAAACCCGTTGCCATCGAGTCCATTCGGACTCATAGTGACCCTATAGGATAGAGTAGAACTGCCCGATATGGTTTCCAAGGAGTGCCTGGTGGATTTGAACTGCCACCTTTTGGTTAGCAGCTGAAGCTCTTATAGTGGCTGAAGCTCTTAACCACTACACCGCCAGGGTTTGTACATGAAAAGCAGTCAATAAATATTCAATGAATAAAAGTATCTGTAGGCTTCTGGACTGGAAAAACAAGTCAACTGTATAATTAAAAACAATGTTTTTCAATATAAATCTCAGTTTTGAACAAAGCACCCAAGATTAATTAGGGTGCAAATTGACAAATCTACTATACAAACATTAGTAATAATTTACATTTGCTGTCAAATGACTATGTAGAGTTTTTGTAAACACATCAGTATTTAAATTTTGGTCTTCTGATTTTTGGTAGTTCTAATGTTCACCTTAATGGTTCTCTAGGTTTTTTCGTTTGTTGATTGATTGGTCTATTTCACTATATTATTATTTATGCCTGTGTTTGGTTATATGAAGAAAGCACTATGTCCCATCTATTTTCTCACTTCTCTTTTCTATCATTGATCTTGAAAGCACAGCATTTCCAATTAAATGCAGAACAAAGTTCTAAATTCTAAATTTAATTTAGATCTTCAGATAATGAGTATTGCTTAAATTTATAAGAGAAGATATTCTGATAGAAGTTACCAAGCACATTCTACTAATATTTCTAATCAAAAATGAGATAACGTTTTCTATTTCTTAAATTTTATTTATTTTGTTCTTGTTGTTGAGAATATACACAGCAAAAAATACACCAACTCAACAGTTTCCCCATGTACAATTCAGTTACATTGATTACATTCTTCAAGTTGTACAACCATTCTCATTCTCCTTTTCTGAGTTCTTCTTCCCCAGTAACATAAAGTCACTGCCCACTAAGGTTCCTATCTAATCTTTCAAGTTGCTGTTGTCAGTTTGATCCCATATAGATAATTCTTAAAAGAGCATAATGCTCAAGGCAGACATTTTTTTCTAGTTAAGCTAAACTATTGTTTGGTTTTAAAAAGATTTCAGGGGATATTTTGGGTTTCCCTGACACCCAATTACTGGGGTTCAAAATTTACTTTTATTACAATTCCTCTAGGTTTATACCAAGAGTAAGTATCCAGATGGAGAAGTGACATGTTTTAGGTGGTGTTGGAAGCCTCCTTTTAACTTCAGTTTTACGGCATGGTTATAGGGGAAGAAAGGGGCAACAGTCAGGAATTGTTTTATTAAATTAGTTGCCTCATGCCAATCAGAAGAGAAGAAGGAGGAAGGGAAGAAAGGAAAGGAAGAAAAAGAGAGACAGAGAGAGAGAAAAGAAGAGAAATCCTGAGCAAACAAATGTTCTCTATTCAAAATAGTATTTTCAACAAAAATATTTTAAAGCTCTTTCTTTTTTATTATAGAAAATAGATATTATTATAATATTTTTGTTATTTTTTTAGAATTTACAGAAAACTTAAACAGAGAAAATAAAATGTTTAGTGTAGTTTTGAGGATATTTTAATACTATTTGTTGGGTTTTGGGAATATATAAAAATATAAACAAAAAATAAATAACATATAATATTATGCATGCACAATGTATATAAGAACTGAAACATTTATGTAAATATATTCTAGCTTAAGTGACCATTTCTTAAAGTTGGTAAGAAATCCAACACCCTTAGTAAAGTGAAGGAAAACACGGGAGGCCATACTTTTTAGCTTCTGGTGATCATAGCTGCCATCACTCCCTGCCCAGTACAAAAGAGGTATATTTAAGCCATCAGGCATTATTGAGGGTTCCAGTATCTCCACATCAACTCCATCATGAATTCTTCTGGACAATAGTGCATGACGTCCAGCCTTTACTATTGTCATGGCCACTCATGTAGGCATTCTTATCCTGGGCCTCTACCATCTCCAGCACAATGTATTTCAGAACACTTGGGGTTCCCCATTAAATCTCCAACCACTCTCCTGTTCCTAATTCTGAAAAACTAACAATATTTTGGCTGTCTAAACATTACCCTTCCATCTCACTAACTATACCGCCATATGTCCTTCATCATCTTAGATTCCAATTTAAGATTGTCCTAAGAAAAGGCTTTCAAAACCAGAGGATTATTTTATCTACTAAAGGTTATCTTTAAGTATGTATGTATATAACTATATACATAGTTCTACAATAACCAATGTCACCACTAACGCAGCATATACTCCTTGCTCTCATTGTGGTTGTTGATGTTAGGATCCATTGGTTCTGACTCATAGCCACCCAATAAACAACAGAAAGAAACACTGCCCGATCCTGGCCATCATCACAATAGTTATTATGCTTCGGCCTATTGTTGCAGCCTCTGTGTCAATCCATCTCATTAAGGGTCTTCCTCTTTTTCACTGACACTGTACTTTACCAAGCACGATGTCCTTCTCCAGGGACTGATATCTCCTGACAACCTGTCCAAAGTATGTGAAAAGTAGTCTAGCCATCCTTGCTTCTAAGGAGCATTCTGGTTGTATTTCTTCCAAGACAGACCTGTTCATTCTTTTGGCAGTCCATGGTATATTCAATATTCTTCGCCAACACAATTCAAAGTTATCAATCCTTCTTCAGTCTTCCTTATTCATTGTCCAGCTTTTGCATGCATATGAGGTGATTTAAAACACCATGGCTTGGGTCAGGCACACCTTAGTCCCGAAGGTGACATCTTTGCTTTTCAAAACTTTAAAGAGGTATTTTGCAGCAGATTTGCCCAGTGTAATGTATCTTTTGATTTCGTGACTGATGCTTCCACAGGTGTTGATTGTGTATCCAAGTAAAACGAAATCCTTGACAACTTCAATCTTTTCTCCATTTATCATGATGTTGCTTATTGGTCCAGTTGTGAGGATTTTTGTTTTATGTTGAGGTGTAATCCATACTGAAGGCTGTGGTCTTTGATCTTCATCACTAAGTGCTTCAAGTCCTCTTCACTTTCAGCAAGCAAGGTTGTGTCATCTGCATAACACAGGTTGTTAATGAGTCTTTCTCCAATCCTGATGCCCCATGCTTCATATAGTCCAGCTTCTTGGATTATTTGCTCAGCATACAGATTGAATAGGTATGGTGAAAGCATACAACCCTGACACACACCTTTCCTGACTTTAAACCACACCATATCCCCTTGTTCTGTCTGAACAAGTGCCTCTTGATCTATATACAGTTTCCGCAAGAGCACAATTAAGTGTTCTGGAATTCCCATTCTTCGCAATGTTACCCATAATCTGTTATGATCCACAAAGTCAAATGCCTTAGCATAGTCAATAAAATACAAGTAAACCTCTTTCTACTATTCTCTGCTTTCAGCCAGGATCCATCTGACATCAGCAATGATATCCTTGTTTCCATGTCCTCTTCTGAATCCAGCCTTAATTTCTGGCAGTTCCCTGTTGATATACTCCGCAGCCACTTTTGAATGATCTTCAGCATAATTTTACTTGTGTGTGATATTAATGATATTGTTCGATAATTTCTGCATTCTGTTGGATCAACTTTCTTGGGAATAGGCATAATATGGATCTCTTCCAGTCGGTTGGCCAGGTAGCTGTCTTGCAAATTTCTTGTCATAGATGAGTGAGCACTTCCAGTGCTGCATCTGTTTGTTGAAACATCTCAGTTGATATTCTGTTGATTCCTGGAGCCTTGTTTTTCGTGAATGCCTTCAGTGCAGCTTGGACTTCTTCCTTCAGTACCATTGGCTCCTTATCATATACTACCTCTTGAAACGGCTGAAGGTCGACCAATTCTTTTTGGTGTAATGACTCTGTGTATTCCTTCCATCTTCTTTTGATGCTTCCTGCATTGTTTAATATTTTCCCAATAGAATCCTTCACTACTGCAACTCTAGGCTTGATTTTTTTTCTTCAGTTCTTTCAGCTTGAGAAATGCTGAACATGTTCTTCCCTTTTGGTTTTCTATCTCCAGGCCTTTGCACATGTCATTATAATACTTTAGAAGCCCTTTGAAATCTTGTGTCGAGTTCTTTTACTTCATCATTTCTTTCTTTTGCTTTAGCTACTCAACGTTCAAGAAAGCAAGTCTCAGAGCCTCTTCTGACATCTATTTTGGTCTTTTCTTTCTTTCCTGTCTTTTTAATGACCTCTTGCTTTCTTCATGTATGATGTCCTTGATGTCATTCCACAACTCATCTGGTCTTTGGTCATTAGTGTTCAATGAGTCAAATCTAATCTTGAGATGGTCTCTAAATTCAGGTAGAATATACTCAAGGTCATACTCTGGCTATCGTAGACTTGTTCTAATTTTCTTCGGTTTCAACTTGAACTTGCATATGAGCAATTGATGGTCTGTTCCGCAGTTGGCCCCTGGACTTGTTCTGACTGATGATATTGAGCTTTTCTATCTTCTCTTTCCTCAGATGTATTCGATTAGATTTCTGTGTATTCCACTGGTGTGGTCCATGTGTACAGTTGCCATTTATTTTGGTGAAAAAAGCTATTTGCAATGAAGAAGTCATTGGTCTTGCAAAATTCTATCAGAGTTATTTACTCAACAAATATTGATTCAGGGTTTACCATGTGCCAGGCACTGAGCTGGACAGTGGAAATACAAGGAGAGTCAAGTGAGAAGTAATGCATGCCCTCACTGATATTGCAAAAGAAATGAAACACCACCATTACTATTTATTTTTCTTCATCTCATTTACCTTTTTTTTTTTTGTTTGGAAAAATCTATGATTCTTAACCTACTAATTATTATTAATATACTGTTACATTTATTAGGAAAGAGACATTACTTTTCATAACCACAGTAACAAATATTAAGAAAGCCTGAACTGCCAACTCTCTTCTATCCTTGTTTTATTATCTTCGAGTTCTTCATTTTGATTTTACTCTCATTTATCTGAAATCCTACTTGAGTAATTTTTTTTTTTTTCTGAAAGGGTACATGGGTGTTATATTTTCTAAATTTGTCTGTGAATTGTAGCTCTGCTGAATAGAAAATTATTGATTCACAGTCTATTCTGATAGAAATTCTCTAGAGATTATTCTATTGCCCTCAGCTGAATTTTTGTTTCTCTGTCAGCATCACTGCCTGGATGCTTAAAGCAGTTTTCTTAATACATGTATAGTCTTCAGTATAGACAGTTCATAACTTCTTAAGTTTTTAAAGAATATACAATGAATCCCTTTAGCTGAAGACTTACTTCCAGCTGAGAAAATTTTTGTTATCATAATTTTTAGAATATTATTCGTATTTATTTTGTTCAAAATATTTATTAATGCTCTACCTGTGACTAGGGCATTATGCTTGTACTAGGGATCCATGTTTTAACAAGAATACATGATGCTTGGCCTTCAAAGGCTAGACTACAGTTCTATGTATTTATCAATGCTGGAATTAAACATTAGGTGTATAATGAATATTGTAGTGTCTATGACTGTTATATTATCTAGCAATGTTCTATTTTTTTTCTTTGCCTAACAGTTTCCTCATTGGAAGCCAGCCTTGAAACTCTGAAGGGGTGCATTCTTACTTAGCATGGTGAATATAGTAAAGCTCAGCTGGGAGTATACGCTGCCCTTCTCATAAGTTTGCCTCTACTATCATTGACAGCACCTAACAAGAACAACAACAGTAATATGGATGGTCCTTTTAATGTAGTCTTAGAAATTTTGTATTTCACATGACTCATACTCATGATTCTGTTTTGCATGTCAAATATTTCACTTTAATTGTATATAAGTAAATTCCATTTTTTATTAAGACTATGACTTCATAGATGTTTCATCAAAGAAAAACTGAAACAAAAAGTTTAAAACAACACTCAACGAGAATATTTAAAATAATTTCACAGCTGTTTTGTTAACATATGTAGTATGATTTTAGTTTACGCATCTCTTTTGAATCCAAATTTTCATTTCCATAAAGGTTTAAAAGAATGTACTTACTAATGGTACAAACTATTCTCAAGGCCAAGGGAAAAATATGTGGTAATTCCAAGCTCTGAATTCATAATCGAATAGTTTATGTATGTATTTACATTTCCAAATGCCTTATTAGTGATTTCGGTGGAATACTTCAGGAGGATTAATTGCTTGCATTTGCACACATTCTTTATTTATCATCATTAAAAGCCTGTTGAATGAGACTTTTTATGGTGTAATGTATCATTTACTAAAATTCTCTCTTTGGCAAGCTGACAAAAAGAGTACAGGCAGTTCCCAGGTTATGGAAGGACGTTCGTTGCCTTTTAAAATCATGTAAATTTGCCCTCACTTTGAAACAATTGAACCAACCCCTACTGGGAACAAATTCTTCATCACAGTCACTTCCACTTGCTACACGTGCAGCTTTAAATCATTGAAAAGGCTTCAAATCTTTTCTTGCACTAAGTTAAGGCTAAATAAAACCATATGCACCTGTTCCAACTTACTTACAAATTTAGCTTAAAAACAAACTTAGGAACAGATTTCGTTCATAACCCGGGGACTGCCTGTATCTTAGATATTATGCTTTCTAATTACATGACTTGAATCTAACAATTAGTTCTAATTTGTTGGTCTCAAGATATGAGGATGGAGAAGCTGAGTGAATCAGTTCTTAAATCTCTTTGTATGAGATCTATACCTAAAAATAGTAAACAAATGGCTTAAAAACTTCGACATAAAATGTGTTGAACCTTATGGTGAAAATCAGACATGACCTTGCATTACCCTTTTCTGAAGAAATATTTTTTATTAAGAAAATTATGAACAAATACAGTCTCTTTGTGTAAATCAACTCCTAATTATTATTAATAATAATATAATGTATGGAAACTAATGTTTTTTAGGCTTACATAATAATACATATTGCTTTTATTGAGTTAAAAGAGGTCACTCATTTTATGCATACAATATATAGGCTATTGGCAAATTATATCAGTTTAAATAAGCCTGTTCAAGAAGTTTCCAAGGCAACATAATTAATAAGATAAAAATAATTACACTGAAAATATTTCCTCTCTAAATTACAGATTCAAAGTATTTCTTCATTTGATGTTTGCTTTTTGTTCACAATGTCCATCTTCTTGTTCAGGGTGAACGTATCGTATGTACAGTTTTTGATTTTGGATAAATATTTCCTAGTTATTCCTACAGTGCAGGTTTTATCTCTGAAGAAAGAAGAAAATCAATTGGATTGGGAAAAGTATTTGACTGGACATATTTCAGTCCAGGAGTCAGAGAGACCTAGTTTATATTATTTGGAAACATAAAGCAGAATAGAAAACCAAGTGAGTAGAGCAAGGAAAATATTAAAGCCGCAACAATGTGTAATAAAGCATGGGCAGAAGAAAAAAGAGAAATGAGAAACAAATGAGCATTATAATTACATCTATTGTGAAATAAAATCCACTGAACAGCAAATTTGTTAGAATGATTCTCTAGGACAAAGTGCATCTAGTGTCAGAAGACATAATTATTACCTGAACTCTGTCATTTGTTTACCACCCACCTGTTTTTGTCAGTTGTCATACTGTTGTGGCTTGTGTGTTGCTATGGTGCTGACAACTATGCCTCTGGTATTTTGCATACCAGCAGAGTCACCTGTGGTGGACAGGTTTCAGTGGAGCTTCCAGACTAAGACAGACTAGAAAGAAAGTCTTGGTGATCTATTCTAAAAATTAGCCAATGAAAACCTTATGGATCACAACAGAATATTGTCCAACTTACTTGCTTTGGACACTTCATTAAGAGGATCAGTAGCTGGAGGAGGACATTGTGTTTGGTGAAGTAGTGTGACAGTGAAAGTGAGGGGACACTTGGTGTGATGGATTGACACAGTAGCTGCAACAATGTGTTGGAATTAGGCAGTGTTTTTTGTTCTTTGTACCTAAGGTAACCATGAGTTGAAGTAGACCCAGAGGCAACTATCTATCTATCTATCTATCACCATTTGTTTGTTCTATAAGCATGAGCAAATCTTTCAACTTCTCTTAGCCTCTTTAAAGAAAATAATAATAGCTATTTCACACAGATATGGTGAAGGTTAAATGAGGTAATGCAAACTTAAGTACCTACCTAGTACATCATAGTTATCTAATGAATGTTAGACGAATCTGAAAGACTAGAAAAATACTGCTTCAGAGTTGAAAAAGTCAAACTAGAATTTTTGAGATAAATATACCAGTCAACTCTGACTCATGGTGACCCCGTGTGTGTCAAAGTACACCTGTGCTCCGTCTAGTTTTCAATGGTTGATTATTTGGAAGTAGATCACTAGGGCTTTCTTCCAACATGCCACTGTGTGGACTAGAATCTCCAACCTTTCAGTTAGCAGCCTAGCACTTTAACCGTTTGCACCACCCAGGGACTACAGGACAAAGCTACAAGTAGGCACATTTCAGTACAATACAAGAAATAACTTTTGAACGGAGTGACTGTTCCTTCAGAAAAAGGGCTACATTTCAGGTTAGTGAGACCTTCATTGGAGACTTGTTTGAAGATAGGTTGGGTAACAGCCTTGTTGAAATTATAAAGAAAGTTAATTAGGTATTAGGCTGGAGAATCACTAAAGTCTCTTCTAGTCCTGAGAGTTAAGTGTTTGTGAAAATATCTACTTTGCAGTTAAAGATTTATTCTACCAGAAGGGGACAGTAGAGTAGAATGGTTAAAAGTTGGGGTTCTGAAATCCAAACTGACAGTTCACATTATGACACAGCCTCTTCCTGACTGTATGAACTTGGGAAAATTAAAAAAAAAAAAAAAACCTTCTAAGGTTAGGTTTTATTGTCTATTACATAGTGCTAATAATTTCTCTTTCAAAATGTTGATGTGAAGATAAAATAAAATAAAGCTAAACCCACTGCCATCCAGTCGACTCCGCCTCATAGTGACCCTATGTAGTACATGCTAAAGACTTAGCAGAGTGCTTAACCAAGTCAAAACTACTGCAGTAGGGTCAATTACTCATAGTGACCCTATAGGACAGACTAGAACTGCCCCATTGGTTTCCTAGGCTGTAATCTTTACAGACGCAGACCACCACATCTTTCTCCTATGGAGTGGCTGATGGGTTCCATCTGCCAACCTTTTGGTTAGCGTCTGAGTAGTGCTTAAACACTGCACCACCAGGGCTCCTTAGCAGAGGGCCTTAAAAATAAATAAACAAATAAATAAACCCTTTGCCATCGAGTGAATTCCAACTCATAGTGTCCTTATAGGACAGAGTGGAACTGCCCCATAGGGTTTCCAAGGAGCGGCTGGTGGATTCAAACTGCCGACCTTTTGGTTAGCAGCCAAGCTCTTAACCACTACACCACTAGCGCTCCTAGAGCATAGTAAATGGTTCCTATAATTATTAATGTTTTATCATTATTGATTATCTGCTTAGTGGAACTGACCGGCCAAAGCTAACTCTATCTAAACTCTAAGTGATTTGAGAAAGTGCAGTGTAGAAATGTAATGACTACCTGAAGATATCCATATAAGAAGGATTAGCAAAAAATATTCAAAACAGTAGAATTACCTGTTTGTGGAATGTTTTCAACCTTAAGAAGCTCAATTCGTTTAATATAAATACATTTATTAACAAATAGTGTCATAATAATGGATGGGACAGTAACAGCTTCAGAGAATACAATGTGATTATTTAAAGTTACTCTTTAAATTGCTTTTTGTGTTTTAACTCACCGAGAACGTCTTTAGCCTGTTAGTCTGTATTAATTTATGCTCCCAGAAAAAGAAGTGTGATTTGCAAATTTTTTATATTGTCGAAGTCAATTTCTCTTTCATGTACTTTGTCACTTGTTAAAAAAAAAATCTCAGAGTATTCTAATCTCAAAGTTTTACACTTTAAATAGCAAACTGTCTTTGAATAATCTATCCAAAGATAGGCCTTACTAGACATCTATAATTTACTAAGGTATGGTATGACCAATTGTACAAGTCATCTAATAAATTTACAAGAAATTATTACTAGTATTTATTATACTTCTGTTACCCTAAATATAGTTTATAGCTCCCTTTCCCACTTAACCTGATCTAAAACACAGGAACTTCAGTCACTTATCCCAGTGGCTAAAAAATTACCTTATTTTACATTAGAGAACGCATAAAAATAACTGTATTATTTGGACCAACATTATTTTAAAATAGAAATTCAGGTATCAAGAAAATTAGTATACATTTGCCATTCATCAACTAGATGATTCCATAATGTCAAATCATTCATTAGTCAATTTGTGAACCCAGTTGTACAAATTCCATTAGCTATTAGCACTATGAATTTCAGGCTTATCCGAAAATTTATCATTTTTCTTAGGTTTAAAGTTCAAGCTGTTGCCAAAAGCTGCAAGAGCAAAAATTATAATGAAATGTTAAATATTCAATTTCAGAAGAAATTAAGACACAATATTAAAATGATACCCATAAAGTGGGACCTTCTCACTACTATGCTACCTCAATAGAGAAATAAATCAATTAAAAAAAAAAAAGAAAGAAAGAAATAACAGCTACTGTCCTGAGTTCTACAGATGAAAATGTGGGAATGATTCAAATTGGCCGGGTGGCAAACCTGGAGGAAAATTTTCTACATGTAAAAAGCTTAAACTTGAGAAGTTAGAGAGCTAAATTTTAAACCTGCAATTGGTTGTCTTCATTGCCTTGATGATGAGTGAAGGAAAGGGCAATCAGTAAATAAGTGAGACCCTATACCAAATATGGCTTTAATGACCACAGGCAATAGCTAGCATCACACTGGGAAGCAAATTGGTAGTCACTGGAAACCGCTGTGCATTGGTGTGATCCTCCCTGAGGCTAAAACCAATCAGCAGCCAGGTCATTTTATACCCCATGAAGCCTATGAGTCATTACCAGGAGTAACCTCTTTCTGAGCATATTTGCATAATCTAATTTGGGCTTTCAAAAGCGGGGAAAATGACTGACAGATCATATTTTAGTAGCCACCATTCTTTAAGTTGCTGTAGAAAGAGTCTCATACCTGAAATAGTTTATGATGCATTTTGGAAACAAATGTTGCATGTGCTTTTTGAATTGATACAAATATACATTCATTTTCAATGCTCTTTTTTTATAGATGAGTTTACATCTTTCCTGAGTACTTGAAATCTCACTCTTTCTCTTTGAAAATTACAGAGGGGGCTGCTTTTATTATACCCAATAACACTGAACAGATTTCTGATATTAAAAATTTGTAAACTTATAAATCATCATATATTAATTATGTATAAAACTTGGCCATTTTTATCCATGTAAGAAATGTTTATGGGATACCTAGTAGGTGCTATATATTGTGCCTAATAGAATAGTCTTGTCCCTTATAAAGTGTATATTATTTTATTTAAAAAGATTGAGAAAAAGTCATGTCAAACCTTTCATAGAGCAACAGATCTTCTTTCAGAGGATTTCCAGGGGTGGCATCTTGGAAAAGGGACTAGTTAGCAAAATGTTCATGTTATATAAACATGTTCAGGCTACTACATTTTCTATTGAAATGAATATATTTATTGAACGATAGATGCCCAAATGAATGCTTTAAAATGAATTTTACCTCATAAAATTAAAATATTTAACCTTCTAGACAAGTAGGAGGACTTAGAAAATTGAAAGATATAGAAAATAAAGCATTATTTAGTTCCCTAAGCTCCTTGAAAATGTCAATGTTATTTCTAAAAGTATTTTATTTGTTCCTAGGGGATAACTATGCTAAGAAATATACTTCTTCTTTTTTTTTTTTTTTTAAAATAATGTATCTTTGGTTCATCATTAACTGTACAAGGACTTGGCCAGTGGGACATCTACTGGGATGGAGATAGGATAGAAGCAGGAGCCTAGGCATATTCAACAGTTTTTTTGAGAGATTATTTTTTAGGTATACCTGAAAAATCAACTCAGTTTAGATGTTTGAAAGAAAATAGGCAAAAAATTAGAACAATGTGGAGATGTCTACAGAATTAGATAATAGGGAGAGTTGGTTGAGAATATTAAGGAATAGAAGAAGGAGCTTGGGTTGCAGGAGCTGTAACTGTAAAGAATGGAGAAGCGCACAATTCAACAGGCAACTGCATCTTAATATATATTGAAAACACAATGCTAGGCAGCAGTACCATAAGAAAATCTACAAAAATATAGATAACCTTTACTAGAGAAAAGTCTGCCTTGAAGCATATACAAAGAACTAAGTTACTAGACCCTGGAGATAAGGCGGTGGAATGATTGCAGAGAACAAAATAAATGACCAGGAACTAGGACTGCGATATCATATAAGAGGAAGTTGGCAGTGCAGCTTATTTGTTGCTGAAGTGAGTGGTGCATAGCTCCCTAAATGTTCTTTCAAAGGAAGAGGATTTTTATCAGATGTTGGATCAAGTCTGAGTCTCTGGATATGTGGGTTAAGCAGATGAGGGGCTAGTTGCCAAAGAGAGTATTATATTACCTATAGTGTACACTGGAATCAAAGGAGGAAGTGGATTGCTCATACAAGTGCTTACTCACTTCTCCAAATAATGTAATGGTCTTTAGGTGTGGAGAAATACTTTCTACCCCAAAATAACAATGATATTTGTGTCCAAAGTAGACTTTATTTAATTGTACTTGAACATGATGATGGGAGACATTACTCACCAAGCACTTAATCTAGAGTTGAAAAAATTATTTTATGGAGCCAAGTGAAAATTAGTATATTTAATGTTCTCACCTCTTGGGAGCTCAGTCAAGGCTGGCATACCAAAGAAGGAGGAGAAGAGAAACCATTTGCATTTCTTTGTTTGCTACCTTAAATCTTTCCCTTAGTCTTTATCAAAATGGAAAGAGTTAGGTTTTTTATGTGGAGCTTGCTTTTAGTATTAATTAATGTTGCTCACATCTCTTTGATGTGATAGGTTTCATTATCAACTGTCAAAAGCTGATTATCAAAATCACAAGTTAGTAAAGAGTTCAATAGTAGTGGGAAAAAAAATTAATAAAAGGGCTGAAATATGCCTCAAAGTCTTAAATCATTGGTAGTACCTTATGAGATCACAGGTGGAGGATTTATGATTATCTTTTTCTGAGTGACAAATTCATAATTCCCACAGTTATAATTGCATTTTGTTTAATCTCTGCATAAGTTCAAAATATTGATAAAATTCATTTCCAACCAGTCAATAGTAAAACGAAAAACAATTTAATACCAACAGGATGTGCTATAAAATTATTATATATCAGACAAACTTTCTAAGCTGAAGAGAAATTACACTTAAATACTATATTTTTTATTTGGCGTAAATACATAAAAAGCAACAGAAGATAATACTTAAACCTGTCTATTGAATATTTTAAGGCCTAGTGGCGCAGTGGTTAAGAGCTCAGCTGCTAACCAAAAGGTCGGCAGTTTGAATACGCCAGCCTTTCCTTGGAAACCCTATGGGGCAGTTCTACTCTGTCCTATAGGGTAGCTATGACTTGGAATCAGCTCGATGGTAAAGAGTTTGGTTTTTATTGAATATTTACATTTTCTAGAAAAATAAATATCATGTATAATAGGAATATTAAATTAACTATCTCATAGAATCAGTACAATATTGTCAGTATAATGAGGTCACCTCTCTTTTAAATTAAGGATCATTTTGTTGGCAATGCATGCATCTCATTCATAATAGTAATCTTATAAAAATTTTGATCTTATAAAAATATATAAATGGATAATTTTATTTTAATATGGTTTCAAATGTGTTTCTGCAGCACTATTCCCCTAGAAATAAGGTTGATATTTTATAGAAAACAAAAGATTATTGTATTATACAGAGTAATGTATTTTTAATCAACTTTAATGAAGTATCATTTACATGTGATAAAACTAGTATCATACAGTATGCGATATTTTATATCTGGCTTCTTTTAAACAACAAAATATTTTCTTGATTTATCTATTTTGTTTTGTGTAAAATAGTTTGTTTCTTTTTATTGCCAAATTAGATTCTATTAAATGGATATGCCACAATGAATTGTGAATTCAGCTCCTGATTGACGTTTACTTCCATGAGGGACCATAATGAATAAATCTGCTATAACATTCATATTCAAGTCTTTGTGAGCAAACACAATTTCATTTGTCTTTGAAAAGGCCTTGGAGTGCGCAAGATAGACAGTACGGTGATTATATCTTTAAAAGAAATTCCCAAACTGTTGGTGAAAATGGCTACATCATTTTACATTCCTTCCAGCAATGTTTGAGAGTTCCTGTACCGCTACATTCTCTTCAATACTAGTTTTTTGGTTTTTTTTTCCTACTTTCAATCATTGTAATGGGTAAATAGTGGTATTTTATAATGGTTTTAATTTGGATTTTCCTGATAAGTAATCAGATGGAGAATTTTTTCATGTGTTTACTCACAATTTGTTTAGTGAATTTGTGTGATTTGTGTCAGTGATTTGTGTATTCATTTTATTAGAAGTTTTCTTTTGAAAAGCAAAAGTGTTTACATTTGATGAAGTCAAATTTATCTTTTTATTTTTCTATTGTTCATGCTCTTTGTGATTTATTTAAGAAATCTATGACCATCACAATTGGAATAGAGAAGGTGACTACAATTTTTTTTTTAATTAATATTTTCTTATACTTTTAACCCTCACTCCTACCGCTTCCTCTCCCGCCCCACGTCTGGGAAAACTGATAAGAAAATCTTTGACATGGGTGGGAAGTTTAAATCATGCACAGAAGGAAAATCTCAACCTTGCCCCACTCTCACCATCATAAAAACCCCTAATCTGTCTCTTTTCCTGGCTCTCTCAATCTATTTTCAGAGCAGATTGGGAAATCTGCCTGCTCTCCCCAGAAAGCTTCATTACGTGAGTAATAAATATTTCATATACTCTCGACGTGTGTGGGGCATCATCAGTCTGGACATTTAAACCAAATATTAGGTTGAGTTCAGTCCTGATTATCTTGGGTAGCCACAACACCTAGAATAGGAGTATTTTCCTCCATGTTTTCTTCTTAAAGTTTAATGGATTTAACCCTAGGTTTAGATCAGTGATGCATTTTGAGTTAAATGTACAAATGGCATGAAGTAAGTATATAGACACATTTTTTATTGAGATATAATTCGTATGTCATAAAATTCACCCTTTTGAAGTGTATAATTCAGTGGTTTTTTAGTATATTCACACAACTGTGCAGCCATCTCCACTATCTAATTTCAGCTCATGTTCATTACCCCAAAAAGAAATCCAATATCCTTTAGCAGTCACTGTCCATTTCTTCTCCCCCAGGCCCTGGCAAACACTAATCTATTTCCTATCTCTGTGAGTTTGTCTATTTAGAAAATAAAAGATAATTGGACTTTTGTGTCTGGCTTCTTTTGCTTAACAGAAGGTTTACAAGGTTTATCCATGCTGGAGCATTTATCATTTTTTCATTCTTTTTTATTGCAGAATAATTCACCTGCTCCTCACTTACTCCTCATTTATGGACATGGATAGGTTCCAAAGACCAGGTCTTTATGCAAAAATTGGCACTGTGTGAAAATGGAGGATGACCAGATCATATCACAAAACAGAGCATGACTACATCATTACATAACTGTCAGATTGCATCATTTCATAACTGCCAAATTAAATAATTACATAACTGCCGAAACACTGAGAATCATGGCCCAGCCGAGGTGACACATAAACTTAACCATCACAACCAGTGTTACTCTTCCTTCACACACTGGCATTCATTACCGCCAGACTTACGTCATCAACGCGCAAAATAGTCAGTAGATTTTGTTTATTATTCTCGTAAATGTGAAATGTTGGACAACTAGATAATCAATAAGTGAGGAGTAGGTGTACTTTGCTTATTGGCAACTTCAAGCAAATCCCTGTTCAGATGGCTCTGTTGCAACATAAGCTGACGAAAATTCTTTTTAAAAAATTCCCAAAATTAAAATTTATAACAACCTTCCTATAATTCAGTGTATGTCCTAAATGTGGTATGTCAGATAATGAGATAGTTAATGAGTGAGGAGTAGGTATATTTTATTCCATTAATATACCACAGTTAGTTTATCCACTCCTAATTGATGGACATTTGGGTTATTTCCACATTTTGGCTATTCTGAATAATACTGTTACGAACATTTGTGTACAATTATTTGTATCAGCATATTTTTTCAATTTGTTCAAGTATATGCCTACAAATGAAAATTCTGGGTCATATAGTAACATTATGTTTAACTTTTTGAGAAACTGCCAATTTATTTTAAAAAATGGTTGCAACGTTTTACTATCCTACCAGCAATATAAGAGGAGTGTATCAATTTATCCTCATCTTCACCAATATTTTTTTGCTGTCGATCTTTTGATTATAGCTATCCTAGTGGAGTGTGAAGTGGTATTATATTGTGATTTTGATTTACATTTCCCTAATGACTAGTAAGGAGACCTGGTGGCACAGTGGTTAAGTGCTACAACTGTTAACCAAAAGGTTGACAGTTCAAATCCACCAACCCCTCGTTGGAAACCCTATGGGGCAGTTCTACTCTGTCCTATAGGGTCGCTATGGGTTGGAAGCGACTCAAAAGAATGGGTTAATGACTTGTGATGTTGAGCATTTTTTCATGAACTTTTTGGCCATTTATATATCTGTCTAGTGAAATGTCTATTCAAGTCCTTGGCTCATTTTATAAATGGTTTCTGTGGGTTTTTTTTTTTTTTTTTATTGTTGTTGAGTTGTAGGAGTTACTTATAATGGCATAGTGGTTCAGCACTCTGCTATTGACTGAAAATCATTGGTTCAAACCCACCAGTCACTCAATGGAAGAAAAATGTGTCTGTCTGCTTAAGTAAAGATTACAGCCTTGGAAACCCTATGGGGCACTTTTACTCTGTCCTGCAGGGTAGCTATGAGTCGGAATAGACTCGATGGAAATAAGTTCGTTTTTTTCGGTCAAATATTTTATTCATTCTGTGGACTCTTTTCACTGATTTGATACTGTTTTATTGGCTGCCTCAGGGATTACAATTAACATCTTGACATACAAAAGTCTAGTTTGTATTAATACCAACCTAATTTCTCTAGTATATTAAAATTTTGTTCCCATATATTTCTGTTCCCTCCTCATTCCTTGTGCTTTAATTGCCATACATAATGCATCTTTATACATTATAAGTCTATTAACACAATTTTGTAATTATTGCTTTATACAGTTGTCTTTTAAACAACATCAACCCCTCCACAAAAAAAAAGAAAAAGAAAAAGTCTGTAATCTTTACAGAAACAAATTGCCACATCTTTCTTCCATGGAGCAACTGATGGGTTTGAACCGCTGACCTTTCTGTTAGCAGCCCAGTGTGTAAGCACTGCTCCACCAGGACCCATGTTAAACAGCATACCCATTGTCATTAAGTCAATACCAATTCATAGCAACCCTCTAGGACAGGGTAGAACTGCCCCATAGGATTTTCAAGAAGTGACTGGTGGATTCGAACTGCTGACCTTTTTGTTAGCAGCCTATTCTTAACCACTGTGCCACCAGGCTCCTGAACAACATAGTAGGGGAAAAAAAGTATTACAAACAAAAACTATATTTATGCTTTTATATTTATACTTACCAGTGTTTTATTTCTTCATGTGGATTCACTTTACTGACTAGTGTCCTTTCATTTCAGCCTTAAGGGCTCCCGTAAGTATTTTTTGTACGGCAGTTCTGACAGTGATAAATTACCTTAGTTTTTGTTTATCTGTGAATGTCTTTATTTCTCCTTCATGCCTAAAGGATATTTCTACTGGAGCTAGAATTCTTTGTTGAAATTCTTTTTCTTTCAGCTCTTTGAATGTGTCATCCTACTGCCTTATTTCTGCTATAGTTTCTGATGAGAAATCAACTGTTAATCTTACCAAATACCTTAAGCAAAATAATGGAACCCCAGTGATGTTCACACCCTAATCCTTGAAACCAGTATTAGGTTACAAGGGAAAGAGAGAGTAAGGATGTAGATGAAATAAAGTTTGCTAATCTCCTGACCTTGAGATCGAGAGATTAGCCCCGACTATCCAGGCAGGCCCAATGGAATCACAAGGGTCTTTGTGAAAGTGAAAGAGGGAAGGAGAAAACAGATCAGAAGTATGGCAGTGTGAGAAGTACACACCCTGGCTTTGATGGTTGTAAAGTTGGAGGAATATGACATGAGCCAAAGAATGAGGTGGTGTGTAAGGCTGAAAATGGTAAGAAAATGTATTCTCCCATAGACCCATCTGGCAGTAACACAGTTGTGTTTAAACCTTGATTTTAGCTAGTGATACAAATTTCATACTTCTGACCTTCATAAGTATAATAAATGTGTGTTGTTTGTGGCAATTCATATAGCAGCAATAGAAAACTCATAAATCGAGGATTCCTATGTGTGCTGAGTCATTTCTCTCTTGCTGTTTTTATGTTTCTCTGTCTTTTTCTTTTGACAGCTTGATTATTATGAGTCTAAGTTTGGATATCTTTGACTTTATCCTACTCGGAGTCCTTTGAGTTTCTTTAGTGATTGAATTAATGATTTTTAAAAATAAATTTGGGAAGTTTTATTATACCTTCTCTATGCCCTTTTCTGCCTCTTCTCTCCTTTTAAGACTCCCACCATAAATACATTGGTACACTTGATGGTGTCCTACAAGCCACCATTTTTTTTTCTTTCTTTCTTTTTTTTTTCTTTTTTCTTTAGTCATTCTGTTTCTCTGACCGGGTAATCTGAATTACTTTATTGTCAAATTAACTGATTTCTTTTTTCCTGTAAAAGTTTGTTATTGAGCCCCTGTAGCAATTTTTCATTTCTGTTACTGTACTTTTCAGCCCCAGAATTTCTATTTGGTTCTATTTTATAACTTCTATCACTTTATAGATATTTTTTATTTGCTGAGACATCATTCTGTAATCACTATTTGCTTTAGTTATTTGCACATATTTAAATAGCTGTTTTAAAGTATTTTTCTAGTAAGTCCAATGTGAGGCTTGCAAAGGGACAGTTTCTATTGACTGCTTTTCTCCCTTGTGTGTGTGCCATACTTTATTTCTTTGCTTGTCTCACTTTTTTTTATTGAAAACTGGACATTTTATTTAATATAATGTGGCAACTTTGGAAATTGGATTTATTCTCCCCAGGTTTTGTTGTTGCTTTTGTTGTTATTGCTCCTGTTTATTTTTTTAGTGAATTTCATGAAATAATTCTGTCTGTATCATTTGTTCTGTGTAGGGAAGGAAGTCTCTGTTCACTTAGTTTAGTGGTCACTGAATAACAGGACAGAGATTTCCTTAAATGTCTTGAACCAGTAATTCTCCCAGCTTTTGCTTAGGGGCTGTGTGTGTGTGTGTGTGTGTGTGTGTGTGTGTGTTGGTTCATACCTTCAATGATCCCCCAGATTGTTTAAAACTCTACCTTAGATTTCACTTCCTGCTTGTGCAAAGGCTTAAGGTCATCCATAGGTGAAAGATTAGGATTTTCTCAGGGTTTTCCTGCACATGTTTGTGGCCTTCATAATCCTCAAGAATATGTCAGAGCTTTTCAAAGTCCTCTACATATATATTATTCCCCATGCATACTTTTTATAATTCTCTGTCAACCTGTTGTTTGCCCCAACTGTTACCAACACCTCAGGCAGCAATAATGTTAATTACCACTGATTTTGATAATTACCCTAGAGAAAAAGCTATTTTCAGTGAGACAGCTCTGAGTGAGGTCAAATAAAGACAAGCTCTATGATTGAGGACTTCCTAGGGAACTTCTAGAAAGGTCAGATAATGAGAGTTCTCTAGGGATGTGACTTTTGGGAGCTCCAAACCCATTATGCCTCTTCCAGTGTCTGGGAGGCTGCTGGTTTCAAAGCTACTGTGATTGTGAGTCTACTGGTTTCCAAATCTTCTGTGGCACTGGACAGAAGAGTATGAGAAGCCCCTCCTACTCATTGTCCTGCAGTCAATTCTGACTCATAGCGACCCTATAGGACAGAGTAGAACTGCCCCACTGGTTTTCCAAGGAGTGGCTGGTGGATTCGAACTGTTGACCTTTTGGTTAGCAGCCGAACTCTTAACTACTACACCACCAGGGCTCAGCTAGTTAAAATGCTACAGAGGTCACTTTTCTTACCAAGACATTGTTGTTTTTATTTAATTAACACTCCTCAGATTGTTGCAAGCGTTTGGTTAATTTCCAGAATTCTTAAAAAGTTGATCTTGACAATTTTTGCCAGTGTTCTCTTATGAAGAATCTGATATTTGGATGTTCTTACTCCACCATTCCCCCTGACATCACTCCAGGTTTATTTTTTTTTTTTCCCACCATAAAGATACCTAACTATTTCAGTGCAATTTATTCTAAAGATTATCCTTTCTCTGAAAATCAGTTGATTATATATGTGCACAATTATGTCTGAACTCTCTACTCTAGTCCATTAATCTATACCTTAACACAAATGCTAGACTGACTCAGGAGTCTCATGTTTTCTGCCAGTGTTCATGAAACCATAGCAGGCTAATTTGTCAGCTTGCAAGTAAGGAATTCACAATTCCTGACATGGAGAAGGGATTCTTTTGTGTCTCCTTTTGGATAAGACATACACTTATCCTTATATTCATCATAAATTTGAATCATATGGTATTGAATCAATGGTAGGCATTTACCGTTACCTGCTATATTTTGATTTGCATAAATCTGAAATCCAAATACTTTCAAATAGGTGTAATATTGTTTTTAAAAATGGTTGTTATTTCTGAATGCATCAATCAGTTCATTGTACTGTGGGGGCTTGCGTGTTGCTATGGTACTAGAAGAAATACCACCAGTATGTAAATACCAGCAGGGTCACCCATGGTGCACAGGTTTTAGATGAGCTTCCATACTAAGACAGGCTAAGAAGAAGGATCTGGTGGTCTACTTCTGAAAATAATTAACCAGTGAAAACCTTATGAATAGCAGTGTAACATTTTCTGATAGAGTGCCAGAAGATGAGCCCCTCAGGTTGGAAGGCACTCAAAATAAGTCAGGGGAACAGCTGCCTCCTCAAAGTAGAGTCAACCTTAATGACATGGATGAAGTCAAGCTTTTAAGACCTTCATTTGCTTATGTGGCATGACTCAAAATGTGAAGAACAGCAGCAAACATCAATTAATAACCAAAATATGGAATATATGAAGTATGAATCTGGGAAAATTGGAAGTCGTAAAAATGAAATGGAATGCATAAACATCAATATCCTCAGAATTAGTGAAATGAAATGGATTGGTACTGGCCATTTTGAATTGGAAAATCATGTGGTCTACTATGCTGGGAATGACAACTTGAAGAGGAATGGTGTTACGTTCGTAGTCAAAAAGAACATTTCAAGATCCATCCTAAAGTACAACCTGGTTATTGATAGGATAATATCTATACATCTACAAGAAAGACCAGTTAAAATGAGTATTATCCAAATTTACATGCCAACCACTAAGGCCAAAGATGAAGAAACTTTTACCAACTTATGCAGTCTGAAATTGATCACACATGCAATTAGGATGCATTGATAATTACTGATGATTGGAATGAAAAATTGGAAACAAAGAAGAAGGATCAGTAGTTGGAAAATATGGCCTTGGTGATAGAAACAATGCTGGAGAGCGCATGATAGAATTTTGCAAGACCAACGACTCCTTCATTACAAATAATTTTTTTCACCAACGTAAACTGCAACCATCCCATGGACCCTGCCAGATGGAATACACAGGAATCAAATCGACTACATCTGTGGAAGAAGACAATGGAAAAGCTCAATATCATCAGCAGAACAAAGATGGGGCTGATTGCGGAACAGAACATCAATTACTCATATGCAAGTTCAAGTTGAAGCTGAAGAAAATTAGAACAACTCCATGAGAGCCAAAGTATGACCTTGAGTATGTCCCACCTGAATTTAGAGACCATCTCAAGAATAGATTTGACGTGTTGAACACTAATGACCAAAGACCAGATGAGTTGTGGAATGACATCCAGAACATCATGCATGAAGGAAAGAAAAGGTCATTGAAAAGGCAGGACACAAAGAAAAAACAAAACGGATGTCAGAAGAGATTCTGAAATTGGCTTTTTAACGTTGAGTAGCTAAAGCAAAAGGAAGAAATGATGAAGTAAAAATGCTGAACAGAAGATTTTAAAGGGCGGCTCAAGAAGACAAAGTCAAGTATTATAATGACATGTGCAAACACCTAGAGTTACAAAACCAAAAGGGAAGAATATGCTCAGTATTTCTCAAGCTGAAAGAACTCAAGAAAAATTCAAGCGTCTAGTTGCAATATTGAAGAATTCTATGGGGAAAATATTAAATGACACAGGAAGTATCAAAAGAAGATGGAAGAAATACACAGTCATTGTACCAAAAAGAGTTGGTCGACATTCAACCATTTCAGTAGGTAGCATATGATCAGGAACCGATGGTACTGAAGGAAGAAGTCCAAGCTGCACTGAAGGCATTGACAAAAAACAAGCCTCCAAGAATTAAGGGAATACTAATTGAGATGTTTCAACAAATAGGTACAGCACTGGAAGTGCTAACTCATCTAAGCAAAGAAATTAGGAAGACAGCTACCTGGTCAACCGATTGGAAACGATACATATTTATGCCTATTCCAAAGAAAGGTGATCCAACAGAATACGAAAATTACTGAACAATACCACATGCAACTAAAATTTTGCTGAAGATCATCCAAAATGGTTGCAGCAGTACATCAACAGGGAATTTCCAGAAATTTAATTCAGATTCAGAAGAGGACATGGAAGCAGGCATATCATAGCTGATGTCAGATGGTTCCTGGCTGAAAGCAGAGAATACCAGAAAGATGTTTACCTGTGTTTTATTGACTATGCAAAGGCAGTCAACTGTGTGGATCATTACAAATTATGGATAACATTGCATAGGATGGGAATTCTAGAACACTTAATGGTGCTCATGAGGAATCTGTTCATACATCAAGAGGCAGTTGTCTGAACAGAACAAGAGGTACTGCATGGTTTAAAGTCAAGAAGAGTGTGTGTTAGGGTTGTAACCTTTCACCATACCTATTCAATCTGTATCTTGAGCAAATAATCTGAGAAGCTGGATTATACGAAGAAGAACAGGGCATCAGAATTGGAGGAAGACTCATTAACAATCTGCATTATGCAGATGACACAACCTTGTTTGCTTAAAGTGAAGAGGACTTGAAGCTTTTATTGATGAAGATCAAAGACCACAGTGTTCAGTATAGATTACGTCTTAATATAAAGAAAACAAAAATCCTCACAACTGGACCAATAAGCAACATCAAGATAAAAGGAGAAAAATTGAAGTTGTCAGGGTTTTCATTTTACTTGGATCCACTAACAACTCCCATGAAAGCAGCAGTCAAGAAATCAAAGGACACATTGCAATAGGCAAATTTGCTGCAATAGATCTCTTTGAAGTGTTAAAAAGCAAAGATGTTCCCTTGAAGACTAAGGTGCGCCTAACCCAAGCGATGGTATTTTCAATCACCTCACATACATGCGAAAGCTGGACAATGAATAAGGAAGACTGAAGAAGAATTGATGCCTTTGAATTGTGGTGTTGGCAAAGAATATTGAAAATACCACGGACTACCAAAAGAACAATCAAGTCTGTCTTGGAAGAAGTACAGTCAGAATGCTCCTTAGAAGCAAGAATGGGAGACTATGTCTCACATACTTTGGACATGTTATCAGGAGAGGTTAATCCCTGGAGACAGACATCATGATTGGTAAAGTAGAGGGTCATTGAGAAAGTGGAAGACCTCAACAAGATGGACTGACGCAGTGGCTGCAACAATGGGCTCAAGCACGACAATGATTGTGAGGATGGCACAGGACTGGACAGTGTTTTGTTCTTTGGTACACAGGGTCGCTGTAAATTGGAACTGACTCGATGGCACCTAACAACGATTTTATTTCAGGGTTTAATCTTCTATTACAAGTGTTACAATTTTAAGGCAGTGTTAAGGGTTGTAAGACATGTAAAATGCACTTTAAATGACCACTGCAAGGTAATACTCTAATAAGAGAAATAAGAATGTACAAAATTAATATTATACATAGAATTTTGTGACAAATATTATCTCTAGGCTTAGCACTTCCAGTCAGCTAAACCCAACTTTTAAGGAGGACCGTTTAACTACTTTACCACAAGAATCAGTTAGCTATTGCCACAATAATTTTGCATAAAAGATAACTTCAAAATTACCATGGATTTCAAAAACAAATATTTATTTCTTGTTCACTCATTTTCAAATAAGCTGGTATTTGGCTGACCTTGGCTGAGTTTTGTTGAGCTTAACAAAAAACTATCTACTGGATGCAGTTTTACTTCTTGTGCCTCTCATTTTCTTTGGACAAATATTAAGCCAAGACACATTCTTCTCAGGGTTAAGGACAGAACACTAGAGAATAAGCCCAGTCACTCACATTTCAAGTCTATGGTTGCCTCTCATTCACTAACATCTCATTAGACAAAACAATTTAAATGACAAAGCCCCAAGTCAAAGCACATGAATATACACTCTCCCAAGCATGAACCCAAAGAAAAGTCAGATGAGGAAATGCTGTAGTAATGGACTGGGAAATACATTTTTCCTATGGAGATATATCTGCACTTGTGCATGTCAGGGCTAAGGAATAGTAATTTACTGAACAATAATCAAAATTGTTTATTCTCAGTGATGTTCACTGGGTTAGATAATTTTTCCACAAAAATTTAGAGACATTCTTTTATCTCCATATTTTATAAAAACAAAAAGGTTTCATTGAAAATAAGCACAAATATGCAGTTTTCTATAATAATAACTTTTAAAAGAATTCTTTCAATGTGCTATACATTGTGTTTTAGCCACCCAACATCCAAGAGAGTCCCAATTTCTTTTTCTTCCTCTAGTATCTAATTTCTCAAGCTTCCATTTAGCTACTGTGGCTATCCTACACAATCTGGTCAAGGAAATTTTGGCCAAAATTTCTAAAGAGGTGTCAAGTTTTGGAATAAAAAATTTGAAAAAGACTATTAAGGTAACTTTAGCCTTTCTCATACTCTATCCGTTCTTCAGCCTTCATCTAACTCAAATGTCATGCTTGAGAAGTCAAAGCCATCTTTCAACCATGAAGATGAAAAGCTGCATGCCAAAGATGGTTGAGCTAAAATAAAAGGGGTCTTAATATTGATATTCTGGAGCTACTAGACTACTTTATTATGTGTTTCTTAATGCATAAGAAGCAGATATAAGTATGTGCTTAAGACATTATAAGTTGAGTTTTCTACTACATGAAGCCTAATATAGTCATATACAATAATCTACAAATGAAAAAAACTAGGCTTCCAACCATAAATTTCTAATTATCTTCACTAAATAATTGACGTGAAGGTGTTTCATAGTAATATATATTTCTATTCCCTAAATGATTTTTGTGAATTTCTATAATTGTTTAATTATTCTGTTTCTGATGATCCTGGTCTGAAGTCACCATTATTTTCTTCAGTTAGAGCCTCTTTCATAAATTCTCTACCTTAATTAGCAATTGCATA
>NW_004444174.1:765911-772008 GCF_000243295.1 Trichechus manatus latirostris
AAGGAAAGGTCATGGAAGCTCCATAGACACATCCAAACTCCCTGAGGGACTGAATTGCTGGGCAGAGGGCTGTGGGGACCATGGTCTCGGGGAATATCTAGCTGAATTGGCATAATACCGTTGATAAAGACAATGTTCTACATTCTACCTTGATGAGTAGCATCTGGGGTCTTAAAAGCCTGTGAGCAGCCATCTGAGATACTCCACTGGTCTCATCCCTTCAGGACCAAGGGAGAATGAAGAGAACAGGATACAAGGAAAAGATTAGTCAGAAGGACTAATGGACCACCCCTACCAAATCCTCCACCAGACTGAGTCCAGTACAGCTCGATGGTGCCCGGCTACCACCACTGGCTGCTCTGACCGGGATGACAACAGAGGGTTCTGGACAGAGCTGGAGAAGGATGTAGAATGAAATTCTAACTCATAAAAAAAAGACCAGATTTACTGGCCTAAAGGAGACTGGAGGAACCCCGAGAGTATGGCCCCCAGACACCCTTTTAGCTCAATTGTGAAGTCATTTCCAAGGTTCAGCGTTCAGCCGGGGAGTGGACAGCCCCATAAAACCAAACGGGACTAGTGAGGCACAGCAGTCCAGGGACAAGGGCCAGAAGGCAGAAGAGGACAGGATTGCTGGTGATAGGGACCCCAAGGTTGAGTAAGGATAGTGTTGATGTTTTGTGAGGTTGTTAACCATTGTCATAGGGCAACATGTGTAGTAACTGTTAAATGAGAAACTGTTTTGTTCTGTAAGCCTTCATCTAAAGTGATAATAGCAGCACAATTGGAAGAGTGTAGTCGATGTCACTGAACTGTGCAAATAGAAATCTTTGAAATGGTGTGTCTTTGGCTATGTACATTTTCAACAACAACCACAAAAAAAGGTCGAGAAGGGAGAGGGTTGACATGTTGTGGGGTTGTTAACTGATGTCATAAAACAATACGTGTTCTACTGTTTTGTGAGAAACTATTTGTTCTATAAGCCTTCACCTGAAGTACAATAAAAAAAATTAATATTCCTATTTATGTCCACAAAAAACCCTCAAAGAAAAAAATCCTACAATTTACCTGTTTCCCTGGACCTTCTTTCTATTTTTATCAGCAGGGAAAACAGTGATGTTATATACCTCTTGATAGAAATAGTGACTCCATTTGAAGTTTGATCTAAAAGTGATGTCTTAGTCTGGGTTCTCTAAAGGAAAAAAAAAAAACAAAAAAACAGTGAAGTGTATATATATCTACTCACTTATCGACTATCTCATTATCCAACATTTGGCATTTATGACAATAGTAAAAAAAATCTACTACCCGACAATTTTGCACATTAACAGCGTATTGAGGCAGTAATGAATGCCGAGGTGCAAGATTAGAATAATACTGGCTGTGATGTTACAGTTATGTGTCAACTTGGCTGAGCCATGATTCTCGGTGGTTTGGCAGTTATGTAATGATGTAATTTGTCAGTTACTTAATGATGAATGTTGGCAGTTAGTTAAGAATGTAATTTGGCACTTACATAAGGATATAATTTGGCAGTTATGTAAGGATGTAATTTGGCAGTTACTTAATGATATAGTCACCCTCCATTTTGTGATCTGATGTGGTCATCCTCCATTTTTGCATAACAAGCTGGTCTTTGGAACCTAACCATTCTGATAAGTGAGGAGTGGATATATATATAAGTATATATACAGTTACCTCAAGGAAATGGCTCACACAGTTGTAGAAGCTGACAAGTCACAAATTAATGGGTCAGGTGTCAGGCTGGAGGCTTCTCATAACTCACATGGTTACAGGGGCGACAAACCCAAAGTTGGCAGCTCAGGCAGAAGACTGCTGGCTCACGGGGTTCTGGGAGCTGGTGAATCTCAAGATCTGCAGGTCAGGCCGCAGGCTGCTGGCTCGTGTTCCAAGAACTGGAGGTCAGAGGATGACAAGTCAGATGAAGGATATGGGGTGAGCTTTGCCAGACCATTCATATATACTGGGTGCAGGCCACATCCCCAAGAAAACTCAATGGCTTTCAACTAATTGGCCTTTCAACTGATCGCACAATTAAGGGCAGTCATAAATATCTTCTGAGAAGGGCCTAGAATTAGCTTCTCTAAGATTCTGATATAATCCCCATTCCCAGTCAGTCATTGTCAGTGGCAGATGTGTGGCCTAAAGTGAGGCCTCAGGAAGCAAGGGGGATACGCTTTAAATTAGGAGTGCACTACTTGTCCTCTCTTTTGTGTAGCTGTATCTATACAGATAAGTTATCACATCCTTTAACCTATTACTAAAAATCAGATTGCTTCCTATGTATGTAGTATCCTTCTGTTAATTAACACCTCTTTTACTGTAAGGAGAGACAATCTATCCTGATTAAGATTTTGGACTCTGGATTAAGATTGACTGGATTTTTATACTGGCTCTCCCACTTACTAGCTGTGTGAACTGAGTCCTCCATCCCTATGCCTCAGTTTTCTTATTGGTAAAATAGGGATATAATTGTATCTTCCTCAGGATTGCTGTGAAGACTGAACAAGATTAAACATATGTCTTAGTTATCTAGCACCGCTATAACAGAAATACCACAAGTGGATGGCTTTAGTAAACAGAAATTTATTTTCTCACAGTTTAGGAGGCTAGAAGTCCACATTCAGGGTGTCAGCTCTAGGAGAAGGCTTTCTCTCTCTGTGGGCTCTGGAGGAAGGTCACTGTCTCTTCATCTTCTACTTTCTGGTTCCTTGGAGATCTCCATGTGTCTTGGCATCTATCTTACCCCATCTCTGTCTACTGGCTTGCTTGTTTAGTCCCTTCTATATCTCAGAAAAGATTGACTCAAGATATACCCGACACTAATCCTGTTCATTAACATGAGAAAGACAACCCATTCCCAAATGGGATTATAGTCACAGGTATAGAGGTTAGGATTTACAACACATATTTTTGGAGGACCTAATTCAATCCATAACAATACATAAAGTAATTGCTACAGTAAGCACTGCATGTGTCAGCTATTAATATTATTATTTTTTTCACAGTTTTGACCAACAGACAGTTTAACAGTGACAGAAATCCAACTCAAATGCCTTCATCAATTGACTGATTCATTCATTTATTCAATTTGACATTTATTGATTATCAAATATGTGTCTTTCACTCTTCGTGGAGGTAGAGTTGTAACAATGAACAAGGCCATATATAATACGTTGAGTAGTAGTAAGAACTACGAAGGAAAATAAAGCAAATGAGGTATAGATTGAGAGTAGACGGCTGTTTTAAATAGCATTTTAGGAAAGCCAACTATGAGTTGATTATAGGTAAGCTGAAGCCTAAAAGAAATAAGGGAGTGAAATACGCAAATATTTGGAGGAAAAACACTCAATAAGAACAAATGTAAAGGAAAAGCCCTGGATTAAGTGTGGGCTTGGTATGTTACAAGAACAGCAAATGAGGCCATGGTGGCTAGAACAGAATGAACAAGGAAATGAGATGGGAGAGGAACCAACAAGCTATGTCCTCTAGGGTCTTATTAGCCAATATAAAGAACTGGGATTTCATTCAATGGTTTTGAGCAGAGGAACAATCTGATCTGAATCAGTTTTGTTTTAAAGTAAACATCTGACAAAGTGTATATACACATACAGTAGTTTGTTCATTTTTCATTACTGTACATAACAATCCATTACATGATTATTCCTCAATTTACTTATGCTTTCTATTACAGATGAACACTTCGGTTGATTCCAGTCTTTGGTTATTATGAATAATGCTCTTATGAATATTCTTGCATGTGACTTTTGGTACACATATGTACGCATTTCCTTTGGTTATAGGCCAATTATTCTACATCCCCACTTGGTATTGTCAGGTTTTTAAGTTTAGCCATTCTGAACATATGTAGCAGCATGTGTTTATGAAAGTAATTTACATCTACCTGATGACTAATGAATTTGATCATCTTTTCCATGTGTTTATTGGCCATTTGGATAGCCTACATCAAATACCTTTTCACATCTTTTTCCTATTTTAAAATATGTTGTCTCCATTTTTCTTACTCATAGTATTTCTAACATGAGTTATTTACTGAATATATGCATTGCAATATCTTTTCTCACTCTGTGAATTATTTTTCATTCTTTCAATGGTGTCTTTTAATGACCAACCTAAATTTTAATGATCTCCAATTTGTCAGTCTTTTCCTATGTAATTCTTTTTTTGTGTGTGTGTCTTTTTATGACTTTTTTCCTACCCTAAGGTAGTGAAGATATTTTCTACGTTATCTTCTAGAATATTTTTTAATCTTTCACATTCCATTTACTTGGAGTTTTTTTTTTGTTGTTGTTGTTTGTTTGTTTAATGGTATAATGTAGGGATCAAGAATCATCTTTTTTACATGTGAATGTAGAACTAAACAGGCTTTGCTTATTGAGGAGACCATCCTTTCTCTACCGCACTGTTTTGGAAGCTTTTTCATAAATCTAATGAATATATATGTCTGTTTCTGACATTCTTTAAGGGTGTGTGTAATACTAACATCCATGAAAAGATAATCTGGAAAAGTCTCCATGGAGAATTGTTTCCAAACATAGACATTTGGGTCACATTTCTGATCTTATAGGTAAAGTATTCAATAGTTCACCATTAACTAGGAGGTTTTTTAAAATGTTGGTTTTTTTGTTTTTTTGCTAGATAGACTTTTTCAGATTAAGGAAGTTCTCTCCAGTCTTAATCAAGTAAAGGTTTTTTTTTTTTTTTTTTCCTAATTATTACAGGGAGTTACACTTTATCAAAATATTTTTCTTCATCTATTACAATTATATTACTTTTTCTGTTTTTTGTTGTAATTAAATGAAGTTTACATTTCAAGTTAGTCTCCCATACAAATTTTTTTTTTACATACATTGTTATGAGACCCTAATTGCTCACCGCATTCTGCAACAGCACACTCCTCCTTTCCACCCCTGATTCTCCATGACCATTCAACCAGCTCCTGACTCTCTGCCTTCCCATCCCACCTCTGAACAGAGCTGCCCCTTTGGTCTCTTGTATCTACTTGACTAAGAAACACATTCTTCATGAGTATCACTTTGTGTCCCACAGCCCAGTCCAATCCCTGTCTGAAGAGTTGGCCTTGGAAATTGTTTTAGTTCTGGGCTGATAGAGAGTCCAGGGGCCATGCTCTCTGGGGCACCTCCAGTCTCAGACCATTAAGTCGGGTCTTCTTACTAGAATCTGAGTTCTGCACCCCATCCTTCTACTCCTCCATCAGAGAGCCTCTGTTGTGTTCCCTGTCAGGACATTCATTGGTGGTAGCCAGGCACTGTCTAGTTCTTCTGGTCTCAGGCTGATGAAGTCTCGGGTTTATGTGGCCCATTCTGTCTCTTGGGCTAATACTTTTCTTGTGTCTTTGGTGTTCTTCGTTCTGCTTTACTCCAAGTGGTTGGGACAAATTGATGCATCTTAGATGGCTGCTTCCAAGCTTTTAAGACCCCAGATGCCTCTCACCAAAGTAGGATGCAGAACATTTTCTTAATAAGCTTTGTTATGCCAATTGATCTAGCTGTCCCCTGAAAATATGGTCCCCAGACCTCCCATCCTTGCTACTCTGTCTCTGAAAGTATTTCATTGTATTCAGGAAACTTCTTAGCTTTGGTTTAGTCCAGTTGTGCTGACTTCCCCTGTAGTGTGTGCTGTCTTTCCCTTCACCTAAGGTGATTCTTATCTACTATCTAGTTAGTGAATAACCCTCACCCTCCCTCCCCACCCCAGTGACCATCAAAGGATTTTTCCTTCTGTATTTAAACCTTTCCATGACTTTTTATAATAGTGATCTTATACAGTATTTGTCCTTCTGTGACTGTCTAAATTCACTCAGCACAATAACTTCCAGCTTCCATCATGTCATACAATGTTTCACAGCTTCATCATTGTTCTTTATCATTGTGTAATATTCCACTGTGTGGATGTACCATAATTTGTTCATCCATTTGTCCATTGATGGGCACCTAGGTTGCTTCCAACTTTTGCTATTGTAAACAGTGCTGCAATGAAAATGGGTGTGCATATATCTATTCGTGTGACGGCTCTTATTTCTCTAGGATATATT
>NW_004444174.1:774333-784392 GCF_000243295.1 Trichechus manatus latirostris
GATATCAGCCATCTCTTTCCTTTCACGGTTTATCTGCTTCCTCTCCTGTTTTTCTTTTGTCAGTTTGGCCAGTGGTTTATCAATTTTCTTGATCTTTTCAAAGAACCAGCTTTTGGACTTGTTAACTCTTTCAATTGTTTTTCTATTCTCTATTTCATTTAATTCTGCTCTAATTCTTATTATTTCCTTCCTTTTGGCTTCTGTGGGCTTCTTTTGCTGCTCTCTTTCTACTTTTTCCAGTTGTAGGGTTAATGGTTTGATTATAACCCTTTCTTCTTTTTGGATGTGTGCATTTATTGCTGTAAACTGACCTCTGATCACTGCTTTTGCTGTGTCCCAAATGTACTGGTAGGATGTGTTTAAATTCTTGTTTGATTCTATGAATTTATTTATTCCATCCTTAATTTCTTCTATAACCCAGTAGTTTTTGAGCAAGGTTTTGTTCACTTTCCATGTGTTTGATTTTTTTTCCTTGTTTTTTTGTGTTGTTGATTTCCACTTTTATGGCTTTATGGTCAGAAAAGATGCTTTGTAATATTTTGATGTTTTGCAGTTTGTTAAGGCTTTTTTTATGGCCTAATATGTGGTCTATTCTGGAGAACATTCCAAGTGTGTTGGAAAAGAAAGTATACTTGGCTGCTGTTGGGTAGAGTGTTTGGTATATGTCTATGAGATCAAGTTCGTTGAGTGTAGAATTTAGCTCTTCTGTGTCTTTGTTGAGCTTCTTTCTGGATGTTCTGTCCTTCACTGAAAGTGGATTGTTGAAGTCTCCTATTACTATTACTTCAGAGCTGTTAGAGTTTGTTCTATGTATTTTGGATCCCTGTCATTGGGTGCGTAAATATTAATTATACTTATGTCCTTCTGGTGAATTGACCCTTTAACATTATATAGTGACTTTCCTTATCCTTTGTGGTGAATTTTACTTTAAAGTCTATTTTGTCAGAGATTAATATTGCCACTCCTGCTCTTTTTTGAGGGTTGTTTGTTTGATATGATTTTTTCCATCCTTTGAGTTTTAGCTTGTTTGTGTATTTAAGGTGCTTCTCTTGTAGGCAGCATATAGATTGATCACGCTTTTTTATCCAATCTGCTACTCTCCGTCTCTTTATTGGTGCATTAAGTCCATTTACATTCAGCATAATTATTGATAGGTATGAGTTTAGTGCTGTCATCCTGATATATCTTTTTGTGTGTTGTTCACAGTTTCTTTGTTCTCCTTAATTTTCTGTGCTGAGTCATTTTTCTTTATGTATTTTTTTTCATCTTTTTCATTGTTGTAGATTTTGTGTTTGCTGGGTCTTTATGTTTTTCTGCTTTTTTATTTTCATTTGTAGGATTGTTAGATTCCTTTGTGGTTACCTTAATATTTAATCTTATTTTTCTTAGTATATAGCAGTCTTTTATTACTTTATATCACCTTAACTTCCCCTCCACGGGAAAAATCAATGTCTGCATTTTTTAAGTCCCTCTTTTTTGTTTTAATGTTGTCCTTTTTTACATATTGATATCTGTGTCCCTATTTTCAATGTTTTAGCTTTGATATATTTTTGATTTCCATATCTGAGTCAATATCTGGTTGCTCTGTCCTGTTTTCTAGTCTTGTGTTGTTATCTGGTGTTATTGATTATCTAACTGTAGGACTCCCTTTAGTATCTTGTAATTTTGTTTTTTTTTTTGATTTTACAGTTTCCCTGAACTTCTGTTTATCTGGAAATGCCCTAATTTCACCATCATATTTGAAAGACAGTTTTGCTGGATATATAATTCTTGGCTGGCAGTTATTTTCCTTCAAGGCTTTATATATGTCATCCCATTGCCTTCTAGCCTTCATGGTTTCTGCTGAGTAGTCCGAGCTTATTCTAATTGACTCTGCTTTGTAGATGACTTTATCCCTAGTCTCTCTTAAAATTCCCTCTTTATCTTGCTTTTGGTAAGTTTGATTATAATATGTCTTGATGACTTTCTTTTTGTATCTACCTTATCTGGGGTTTGATGAGCACCTTGGATAGATAGCTTCTCATCCATCAGGGAAATTTTCTGTCAACAAATCTTCAACAATTTTCTCTGTATTTTCTGTTATCACCCCGTTCTGGTACTCCAATCTCTCTTAGGTTATTTCTCTTGATAGAGTCCCACATGACTCTTAAAGTTTCTTCATTCTTTTTAATTCTTTTAATTGATTTTTCCTCAAATAAGTTGGTGTCAAGAGCTTTATCTTCAATGTCACTAAATCTAATTCTAACTTCTACTGCCTCTATTCTGCTCCTATGACTTTCTATTGAGTTGTCTAATTCTGAAATTTTATTGTTAATCTTCCAGATTTCTGATTGCTATCTCTCTGTGGATTCTTGCAGCCTATTAAATTTGTCATTATGTACTTGAATAACTTTTTTAAGTTCCGCTACTACTTTTCTGTATGTTCCCTGACAGTTTCTGCATTATGTTGAATTTCCTTTCTAATTTCTAGAAGAGTTCTGTATATTAGTCTTTTGTATTCTGCCTCTGGTAATTGCAAGAAATTCTCTTTCCCCCGAAAATTTATTGATTCTTTATGTTGGGAGCTTGCTGAAGCCATCATGGACTGCCTCTTTATGTGATTTGATATTGACTGTTGTCCCCTAGCCATCAATAGTGTATTATAATTTTATTTTATATTTGTTTAGCAAGTCCTAGCTTCTTGTTTTGTTTTGTTTTGATATGCCCCAGTAGACTACTCATGTGCACTAGTTTGATTATTGACACCTTTGAAGCTCTAATGTCCTGTCACCAGGTAGTTAGTTCTGTAACTAAGTATGTGCCTACAGGCGTCTGTTACATTTTTCTATATGGGTTCAGCTCAGGCAGTCAGTCACCAATTGTGTGGTGCAGGCTCTCACCTACAGTACTAGAGAGGCATGGGTGATTGGTGCAGGCACTGGATTCTGGCTGTGGTAGGGGGTCATGCGCTGAGCCAGGCAAGGGGCTGACGGCTGCCCTGAGAGTCTGAAAGGAAAGTGTGTCCCCATTCTCTAGGGTGAGTAGGTAGGTGAGTTTTGCAACCAGACTATGAGCGCTTCACTCTGTTGGCTGTAAATACTCGAGGGCACCACTTTTTCCTGGACTCCTGTAGCAGGTGACTAGGAGGTTTAGGTGACGCCACCAGTCCTCAAGCCCCTGCTGTGGATAGATAAAAGTGCCTACTTAAGGGGCAGGCCTGTTTCGAGGGTCATAAATCGCCTCTTCACAGCTGAGACAGTTGAAGTTAAACTTCAGATGTTTGCCCTGTTGTACTGTGGTAGTGAGGGTTAATGCTGTTGAGATGGGTCCCCACAAGTCTATACAGGGGTGTAAGGCACTCAGAGTCTGTGGACCCCTTATGCCTGTGTCTGGCAAAGGAGCTGTGCCGACCCTGTGTTCCTAGCTTAGCAGAGCCAGTAGCTTATTTGTTCCCTCTCCAAGGCCAGGAGAATGGTTCAGGGTGCCTTTTGGGATCTACTTCTGGCCCAGCAGACTCCTGTTGCAGAGCACAGAGGAAGGAGGTAAAAGGGAGAGAGGTTTTTCCCAAATAAGCTTTAAAAAAAAAAAAAAATCTCAGCAAAAGGCTGCATGCATGTACTTATCTTTAGCCACTTGGGAGCTGCTTTTCACTGGTTCAGAGTGTCCAAGCAGAATCTCTGCTGCCAGATCTCTCTTGATGTGGAAACTGCTTTCTGAGTGCACACACAGCTGTTTGCCTGCTTTACTGTGGATCCAGCACGGCTGAAGACATGCCAGTGCATCTGAAGAATTGCTGTCCCGCTGCCATTGCTCTGGTGCTGCTGGCTTCTTCCGAACCTTCTCCCAAATCTTCTCCCTCTCCCACCGCCACTCAGTCCAATTCCTCAACTTTGCCTTGTTCAGGGCTCCTAGATATTCATATATAATCAAATCACTTGTTTTTCCAGGTCTTTGTTGTAAGAGGGATATAGGAAGCGTATGACTACACTGTCATCTTGGCTCCGCCCCCCCCACTTTTTCTTTTATGCTTTCAAATGAATGAAGTAACTAATTTTCAGATGATAAAGTATATTTGAATCCTTGAAATAAGTATAATTTGATTGTGATGTATTATTTTTATATTTTGTTGAATTTGATTTGGTAATATGTACTTAAGATTTTTGTGTTTATATTCATATAGGAAATTGTGGCCTGTAATTTTCATTTCCTATAATGTCTTCACCAAGTTTTGAATAAAGGGTTGTACTGGAATCTTTGAATGGCATGAGAATTACACTGTATTTTGCTCACATCTTCAAGAATTTATATGAAACTGATGGATTATTGTTTCCTCAAATATTTGGGGAGATTCATTGTAAAGAAAGAGAGTTGGAATTTCATGAAATTATTTATAAATAAATTTATTCAGTTCATAAAGGATTATTCATATTTTCCCTATTTTCTTGTGTCAGATTTCTACATTGTGTTTTCAAAAGGATTTTTTTCCATTTCATCTAGAATTTAAATTATTGCCATTGTTTTTCTTTATGTCAATTATTTAGTCTAAGATCTTTACTTATTCCCCTTTTCATTCAAATTTGATAATATGTGTTCTCTCTCTTTTTATTTTTTTTTTGTGTGTGTATTGATCCATTTTCCTAAGAGACTATTATTTATACCTATTTATTTCAAAGAGTTGACTTTTGACTCTGCTGATTTTCTTGATTGGGTGCTTTGTTTTCTGTTTCATTGACTTCTGAGCTTATCTTTAGAATTTCCTTCCTTTTACTTTTTTGGATTAGTTTGTTGTCTTTGTTCTATCTTCTTGAAGGAAGCATTTCTTAATTTTTTATGCATTTAAGATTATAAAGTTTTCTTTAAGCTTTACCTGCACTCTGGAAGTCTTGATGTTAAGAAACAGGATGCTACTGCTTTCTACTAGGTTTCTGGGTCATCCCTCATAGAAATTAGAAAGCCCTACTGGGAAAAAGAAAAGAAAACTGTTCCACTGACTTGTATGCATTTCTTTTCTCTCCCTGATTTTAGGCTTTCTATGCCTGGCTGAACATGCTCTCTGAAGCATTCAAATATTTTTCACTGTTATTTTTATTTAGCTTTACCAGTTGCTTATGTGAGAAGGTTGTGTTAATCCAAGCTATTTCATCAAAGTCAAAAACAGAAATTCTAGCTGTTGTGAGGAAAGAGACTGAGAGAACTAAGAATGGAAAAATGAGAATTATTAGGAGGTGATTATACTAGTCCAGGTAAAAATATGAAGATAACATTGACTTGGTATTTGTGTAGAAGGGTCAAAAAATGGTTGGTTTCAGAATGTATTTTCAAATACACCTGACAAGGATTGTCAGGGTGTAAACAAAAGAGAAGATTGAGGATGGCTACAAGTTTTTTGCATTTTTTTTTTTTTTTTTGCCTTAAACAAAAGAGAGACTTTTTTTCAAAACATAACAGAAAAGTCTCTGTGTATACTGCTCTGTTTTCACTTAGGTTTAGTCTGGGGCAGGATCTCTGATATAGAAATGTCACCTTCTGTATTTTCCCTGATGATTAAAGGAGCCTTGGTGGCACAACAGTTAAGTGCTGTTAACCAAAATGTTGACAGTTGGAACCCAATCAGTGGCTGCACGGGAGAAAGACCTGGTGATCTGCTCCTGTAGAGATTACAGCCTAGAAAACCCTATGGGGCAGTTCTACTCTGTCACACGAGTTCTCTATGAGTCAAAATAGACTTGACAATATCTAATAATAAAACCTCTGATTACATTACTTGCCGATCCCTAAGGCAATCACTATGATCATGATTTTTTTTTTTTTTTTTTAAGTCCCAGCCAGAATGCACACAATGGGAAAAAAAAGGGAAAGACAAGTCTCCCAAAGAAAGTTATGGTGGTACTATATTAAGAAGGAGAGATGGTTATTTACAACTGAGATGCAAAATATGTATATATACATATATATTTACTAGAATAATCATCAGTAAGATGTTCATAAAGATCACTTAAAAACAGAAACAATTTTTTTTTTAATTTACATGTTGAGGAATTGCAAGAAAAAATAAAAAATCTGATCAAGTTAAGAAGGCTAGCTTTCTGAAACAGAGCACTTATATAGGGAAAATACAAGAACTGAAGAAGAAAAAAGAACATCATCATCCTGATTAGAAACGCTGGATCACAACAGGGTCAAACTTCATGAAAAGGAAACTTGTGGGAGGAACGTGCACTTTTACAGAAGTATAATAACTTGCGTTACGTATACCCTGGGCACTTTATGAAATTATCTGGTATTATGAGAATGGGTCCAGTATCATGGAGGGTGTCCTGAAACTTTGCTTTGTATGTCCCATAGCTTTGAGTTTTACTGTCTAGATATGAAAATATTTAATTTAGTTGAGAGCAGAGGATTAGAATCCATTTCATGAAAAGAAAGATCTGAATGCACTAGCACTAAATATTACAAATCAATTGATTAACGAAAATAATAAAAGTAACTGTTTCCTTCTTTTTATCATTATTATTCAGTTACTATGGTGTTAAACACTGAAAAAGGCATTTTTAATATTCAGTTGCTCATCTGCTGGTCAAAGCATCAAAAATACTGCATTAATTTTGAAATTACATGGTTCATGTGTATGTACTTCTAAAAAAGCTAATTTTTCAAAGCTCAATTCTTTGGATTGTTTTCTTATAGCAACTTGGGTTTGTTAATGACATAAATAATGCAGGAAGGAATCAAGTGATTTAAAATCAATTATAAGGAAGTGCACATTTTGAATATAAAATAATTGAAATTAACTAAATCCTCAGCAATTGTAGCCATCTGGTTTTTATCTGAAATATTTAGATGTTGCTAATAAATGAAATTTTAAAAGCTATACAGTATGTGTTTAAATTTTTAATGCCTTTTCATCTTTGAAATTATAAAATGAGGAGATAAAGTTGTTGTTTTTTTCCTTTTAGAATAAACCTGCTGAAAATTTCTCTAAAATTCAGATAGATACATCTGCTAGGGTTGTTTTTAAAACTTCATCAATATGGTTTTATGAGAGACCCCTATCATAGCAGGTATATTTCCTACCATGAACCATAGTGCTTGGAAAAATACTCAGAGCAATTACAAGATTCATAAAATATTTAAAAACGTTTAACAATGAAAGTTTTATAAATGACTGAATTGTGACCTCAGTTACAATGAGCCAATTAGCTAAAGAAGTGTTTTTCCATGATTAGTGTTTATCTTCAAATAAAACTTTTTATATATAAATAAATCACACAATATGTATTTATTGTGTGATTTTCTATGCAATCAGATTTAACAGTTCTTCAAATCTCTATCTTCCTTTTTTTAAAAACTACTCTTTTTTAAATTAAAGCACAACAAAAACACATCTCATTTTCGCAGGTATTTTAAAACATTCCTGAAGCAATATTAGTACAATTATCACCATATAATTTTAGTTATTGATATTCATGCCTCTGTACCATGTACCTTACTCTAAAAAAGCTGAGGAAGTAAATCTCAACATTTTTCCCAAACATAGATTTTATATTTTCTTTTCAGGTATAATGTAATTAATCAAATTATTTATTGTTGTACTCATTCGTTGAATGGCCTCTACAAGGTAAGTAATAGTCTGGATATATTAGTTAAAACCAAAAAAAACCTGTTGCTGTCAAGTCAATTCTAACTCATAGTGACCCTATAAGACAGAGTAGAACTGCCCCACAGTGTTCCTAAGGAACAGTCGGTGGATTTGAACTGCCAACCTTTTGCTTAGCAGCCATAACTCTTAACCACTGTGCCACCAGGACTCCAGATATATTAGTTAGATAGGCTAAATACTGTAACAAATGTGCTTGAACATGTAAGAGATAAAAACAATATAAATTTACTTCTTGCTTAAGTGGTTGTCCTAGAAAAGGTCAGCAGGAGTGTTCTTTTCCATGAGGCCATTCAGGATCCAGTCATCCCACAACTTTCATCTTTAAGACTCCATATACTTCCTCATCAGATGCATGTGGTCAAAGGAGGGAACAATTATGAAATTTCTAAGGAAGCAGTTTGGAAGTAGCTCACATAATTTTTACCCATATTCCTCAACTAAAATTCAGTTACATAACCACACTTACATACAAGGGAGGTTGGGAAACATTCTTATTTATTTTTGTGCCTAGGATAAAGGAGAAATCTATGTTGGTGAAGCATTAGTAAGATTTACCACACTGAGTAAATAAATTCAAGTATAAATAAGAACTGCATTCTGTTATCGAGGAACTCAGCTTTAGTGGGAGGAGACAGTTAAATTCGAAAATGAGCAGAACAATATCGGGTAAAGGCTATGTTAGAAATAAGGTATACTAAAATTGTTAAAACTACCAACACCTATTGCCGTCGAGTCAATTCTGACTCTTAGTGAACCTACAGGACAGAGTAGAACTGCCCCATAGGGTTTCCAAGGAGCGGCTGGTGGATTCGAACTGCTGACCTTTTGGTTAGCAGCTGAGCTCTTGACCAGTGTGCCACCAGGGCTCCAAAAATACCACGAGAGTGGCTAATTGTCCACAACAGAAAAGGGCAGATACAGTTTCACAGGAAAGGTGATGAATCAGCTTTATTTTAAAGGATGAGTATAAATTTATCAGGTAGACACTGTGACAGAGAATTCTGGACCAAATATTAAAAGTGTATAAAATTATGAAAGATAAAACAGATCATTCTTCTGGCAGTCTATGGTATATTCAATGTCATTCACCAACACCATAATTCAAAGGCATTAATTCTTCTTTGGTCTTCATTATTCATTGTCCAGTTTTCACATGCATGAGAGGTTATTAAAAAATACCATGGCTTGAGTCAGGGACACCTTAGTCCTTGATCTCTTTGCTTTTTAACACTTTAAAGAGGTCTTTTGCAGCAGATTTGCCCAATGCAATACATCATTTGATTTCTTGACTGCTACTTCCATGGGCATTGACTGTGGATCCACGAAAAATGAAATCCTTGACAACTTCTGTCTTTTCTCCATTTATCATGATGTTGCTTATGGTCCAATTGTGAGAATTTTTATTTTGTTTATGTTGAGATGTAATCTATAATGAAGGCTATGATCTTTGATCTTTAGTAAGTGTGTCAAGTCCTCTTCACTTTCAGCAAGCAAGGTTCTGTCAACTGCGTATAGCAGGTGATTAATTAGTCTTCCTCCAATCTCGATGCCACGTTCTTCTTCATATAATCCAGCTCCTGGGATTATTTGCTCCGCATAAAGATTGAATAACTACGATGAAAGGATACAATCCTAACACACAACTTTCCTGATTTTAAACCATGCAGTGTCACCTTGTTCTGTTCAAATGACTGCCTCTTAGTCTATGTACAGGTTCAGCACAAGAACAGTTAAGTGTTCTGGAATTCACATTCTTCGTAATGTTACCCATAATTTGTTATGATCTACACGGTCAAATGCCTTTGTATAGTCAATAAAACAGTGCTATTCTCTGCTTTCAGCCAAGATCCATCTGACATCAGCAAAGATATCCCTTGTTCCACATCCTCTCTTGACTGAGGCTTGAATTTCAGGCAGTTCCTGTTGATGTACTACTGCAACAATTTTTTTTATATTTATCTTTTATTGTACTTTAGGTGAAGGTTTACAGAACAAATAGTTTCTCATTAAACAGTCATTACACATATTGTTTTATGATGTTGGTTAACAACCCCACAACTTGTCAACACTTTCCCTTCTCGGCATTGGAGGACCGTTTTTTTTGGTGAAAATATACATAGCCAAAGACACACCATTCAAAAATTTCTACATGTACAATTCAGTGATATCGATTACATTCTTCTAGTTGTGCTGCTATTCTCACCATCTTTTTCCAAATTATTCCATCACCTTTGTTTTCAGTTTGCTGTTCCCTAGAATTCCTATCAAACCTTTTGAGTTGTGGTTGTCAATTTGATCTCACATAGAAAATTCTTTTTTTTTTTCTTTTTTTTTGTACTTTAGATGAAGGTTTACAGAACAAAATAGTTTCTCATTTAACAGTTAGTACGCATGTTGCCCTATGACAATGGTTAACAACC
>NW_004444174.1:785344-786836 GCF_000243295.1 Trichechus manatus latirostris
TTCCCACCAGCAGTGCATAAGAGTTCTGATCTCCTCGAAGCCTCTCTGACATTTGTTATTTCCAGTGTTTTTTATTAGTGTCAGTAATGCCGGGGTGAGATGGTATCTCATTGTGGTTTTAATTTGCATTTCTCTAATGGCTAGTGATCGCGAGCATTTCTTCATGTATCTCTTGGCCCCTTGAAAGTCTTCTTTAGTGAAGTGTCTGTTAATTTCCATTGCGCATTTTTTAATTGGATTATTAGTCTTTTTATTGTAGATGTGTTGGATTTTCTTGAAGATTATAGAGATTAGACCTTTCTATGACTTGTAATGTCTGAAAATTTTTCCCAGGCTGTAACTTCCCTTTTTACTCTTTTGGTGAAGTCTTTTGAAGAGCACAGGTGTTTGATTTTTATTAGATAAGAGTTATCTAGCTTATCTCCTGGAGTTTGTGTGTTTTTGGTTATGGTTTGTATGCTGTTAATGCTGTGTATCAGGGCCTCTAGCATTGATCCTATTTTTTATTCTGTAAACTTTATAGTTTTTGGCTTTATATTTAGGTCTTTGATCCATTTTGAATTAGTTTCTGTATATAGTGTGAGCGATGAGTCCTGTTTCATTTTTTTGCAGATGGACATCCAGTTTTGCCAGCATTATTTGTTAAAAACACTGTCTTATCCCCATTTGATGGACTTTGGGCCCTTGTAGAAGATCAGGTGACTGTAGGTGGATGGATTTACATCTGAGTTCTAAATTCTGTTCTGTTGGTCAATGTATCTGTCGTTGTACCAGTACCGGGCTGTTTTAAGTACTGTAGTTGTATAGTAGGATCTGAGGTCAGGTAGTGCGAGTCCTCCTACTTTATTCTTCTTCTTCAATGGTGCTTTACTTATCCGGGGCTTCTTCTCTTTCCATACAAAGTTAATGATTAGTTTTTCCATATCTTCTAAGAATGTTGTTGGTATTTGTATAGGGATTGCATTGTATTTGTAAATTGCTTTGGGTAGAATTGTCATTTTCACAAGGTTGACTCTACCTATCCATGAGAATGATATGTTTTTCCATTTATGTAGATCCCTTTGGGTTTCTTGCAGTTTTGTTTGGTAGTTTTCTTTGTATAGGTCTTTTATATCCCTGGTTAGATTTAGTCTTAAGCATTTTATTTGTTTAGGGACTATTATAAATGGTATTGCTTTCCTGATTTCCTTTTCATCATTCTCTTTATTGGTGTATAGGAATCCAACTGATTTTCATATGTTTATCTTGTATCCTGGTACTCTGCTGAATCTTTCTATTAGTTCCAGTAGTTTTCTCGTGGCGTCATTAGGATTTTCTATGTCTAGTATCATACCATCTGCAAACAGGTATTGTTTAAATTCTTCATTACCAATTAGGATGCCCTTTCTTTTTCTTGCCTTATTGCTCTAGCTAGGACTTCCAGCACAATGTTAAATAGGAGTGGTGATAAAGGGCATCCTTGTCTTGTTCCTGTTCTCAAGGGGAATGTTTT
>NW_004444174.1:786936-814552 GCF_000243295.1 Trichechus manatus latirostris
AAAGGGCATCCTTGTCTTGTTCCTGTTCTCAAGGGGAATGTTTTTAGCCTCTCTCCATTAAGAATGATGTTGGCCATTGGTTTTGCATAGATGCCCTTTACTATGTTGAGAAATTTCCCTTGTATACCTATTTTATTGAGAGTTTTGATCAGGAATGGGTGTTGGACTTTGTCAAATGCCTTTTCTGCATCAATTGAGATGATCATGTGATACTTTTCTTTCCTTTTATTTATATGGTAGATTATATTGATTGATTTTCTAATGTTGAATCATCCTTGCATACCTTGTATGAATGTAGTTGGTCGTGGTGTATTATTTGTTTGATATGATGTTGAATTCTATTGGCTAGAATTTCGTTGAGAATTTTCACATCTATATTCATGAGAGATATTGGTCTGTAATTTTCTTTTTTGTGGCATCTTTGCCTGGTTTTGGTATCAGGGTTATGCTGGCTTCGTAGAATGAATTTGGAAGTGTTGCTTTCTTTTCTGTGTTCGGAAAAAGTTTGAGTAGTAGTGGTAGAATCTCTTCTCTGAATTTTTGGTAGAATTCTCCAATGAAGCCATCTGGGCCAGGGCTTTTTTTTTTTTTGCAGGGGGGAGGGCGTAGTTATTTTTATTACCGTTTCAGCCTCTTCTTTTGTTATAGATCTGTTTAGATTTTCAACATCACTTTATGATAGTTTGGGTAGGTAGTATGTTTCTAGAAATGTGTCCATTTCCCCTAGGTTTTCAAATTTGTTGGAGTATAGCTTTTCATAATACTCTGTTATGATCCTTTTTATTTCAGTTGAGTCTGTTGTAATGTCCCCCATTTCATTTGTTATTGGGGTTATTTGTGTCCTCTCCTGTTTTTCTTTTGTCTGTCTGGCCAATGGTTTGTCAATTTTGTTGATCCTTTCAAAGAACCAACTTTTCATTTTGTTAATTCTTTCTATTGTTTTTCTACTCTCTATTTCATTTATTTCTGCTCTGATCTTTTTTGTCTCCTTTCTTCTGCTGGCTGTGGGCTTTTTTTGTTGTTCTCTTTCTATTTGTTTGAGTTGTGTAGTTCGTGTTTTGATTTTGTCCCTTCTTTTTTGACGTGTGCATCTATTGCTAGAAATTTTCCTCTGAGGACTGCCTTTGCTGTGTCGCAAAGGTTTTCGTATGATGTGTTTTCATCCTTGTTTGATTCTAAGAATTTTTCGATTCTATCTCTCATTCCTTCTATTACCCAGTGGTTTGTAAGCTGGGTGTTATTCAGTTTCCATGTAATTGATTTTTTTTTTTTTTTCCCTTGCTCTTTCTCTAGTTAAATTTCTACTTTGATAGCATTTTGGTCAGAGAAGATACTTTGTATTATCTCAGTGGTTTGGATCTTGTTAAGGATTGCTCTGTGGCCTAAGATGTGGTCTAATCTGGACAACATTCCACGTGTATTGGAAAAGAATGTGTACTTTGCTGCAACAATTTGTGAATTATCTTTATCATAATTTTACTTGTATGTGATATTACTGATATTATTCTATAATTTCTCCATTCCCTTGGATCACCTCTCTTTGGAATGGGCATGGTTATTCCTTTTTTTTGTTTTGGATATTTTAACAGAAGACATCCTGTAGTTATGCCCATTCCAAAGACAGGTAATCGAAGGGAATGCGGAAACTATCAAGCAATGTAATTAATATCACACACAAGTAAAAATTACTGTGCTACTAAAATGAAAATCCATTTTAAAGTATTATTCATTTTTTTCTACTATTTCCAACAGCTAGAATAACTGCATTCATGTGGCGTGATGGACTTTGATATTTTTATTATTCAAAAAGGCTCTCATGTTGAAAAAAGTTTGGGAGCAATGCTGTGGTAGAGAATAATGTTTTGCTGAATGATCATTTCTTATGGAATTTAGAATTGTGACTCTGACCAGGTGGAAAACCAAAGGACTGGAGACTATTGGAACTCTCCATGTCATGTTATTGGAAATAGAAACATTTTATGACTGAATAAATGAAGGTTGCTTACCCACTGGTTATTTTGAGAGAGAAAAAAATGTAGGAATTTGTAGGAGCCTGTCTTAGATGAGCTGCCAAATGATGTTTTGAATATTGCATTTATAGTATTCTGAAGTTACCACTGATTTCAGATAGTTAATCCTACCTTCCTTAATCTGTATCACATGAGTTAAGAATTAAAGCGTGCATTATAATAGTTTCAATTCTGGGTTCACTCCTTCACTGATTTCTCTATTTTATGAATAATTTTAAAATTCAAAATATATTTCTTTTTATTTTGCTATAAAGCTGATAATTTTAAGCAAGTAAATGCTATTTTAGTACTAATACTCATGTAAACATACTGCTTAGCTGATTTTTCTAATATGTACTAAACAGAAAACCAAACCCTTTGCCAACAAATTGATTCCAATTCATAGCAACCCTACAGGACAGAGGAGAACTCCCCCATAGGGTTTCCAAGGAGTATCTGGAGGATTCAAACTGCTGACCTTTTGATTAGCAGCCAAACATTTAACCAGTACACCACCAGGGCTCTTTCTAATATATTAAGCTAGTTAATTTAGAGAAATTTGATTTCACTGAAGCAAATCTAAAAGGAGACTACTCAGGGAAAAATAATATCAACAATACTACAGCAAGCCTGCTTTTTTTGTCATTTTATTTGTAATTCTGTAGCAATTTCAAGTGCCATAGTATCAAATTCTCTTTAAAAGGACATAAAATTATGCTAACTTATTTAAACTTAACCTTGGTAGTTAGAAATTAGGAGATGTTCAGACATCTATCAGCCATATATTAACATATTCAGCTCTAGAGCTTAATTTCCTAAGCTCTAGAACCCTTTAAATTGAAGAAGGAAGAATTAAGGAAATCAAAATTCAGAAATAGTAGTTTTATAAAATTGGTAAGTACATGGCAGGAAAAGTGAAGAGCCACTTCAAAACTTAAAAATAAGAAACAAAGGCTACCTTCTGAGAGCTAAAGCAATGCAGAAGTTTAAATCTAGTATGCAAAGTCATCTTTTGGAAGAAGAATAATTTCCAAGGCTGAGTAAGACTTAACTGGATATAGTCAAAGGAAGAACAGATGCATCGGAATGGGAAATTGGGGGAATAATGCAGGAATTTTGTGTCAGTGTCTAATTATTTACTTCATAGAAACAACAATGCTCTGATCCCTGTGGAAACAGATACCTTTCACAGAGAAGGCCAATCCCTTTGAATACTGGAACCAACCAACTGACTCATTCCATTGCTCTTCAAGTAACCATCATGTGATCATCCTACATGGAAAAATAGGTCGGATCATGGTGCCATGTGTAGTCTAATCCTTGCTGTCATTCTCATTATAAATTAAAACATGATTTGAAATTTCAGTTTATACGCAAGTCTCTGGGGAGCCTTCAATCGATATCAGTCTGTCCTCTGAGGAGTGTACCTATTTTAAGCATTAAGATAAAATTGCTTTTTAGAACCTAAAAATTTGGAGAATCTGGTGAATTCATCACCATCTAGGTCACTTGGTGAGGACTTCCATTCTTTACTTACTGGGTTCAACTAGTAACATACTGACTTTAACATACCCTTTCTACTAAGCGGAGCCCTGGTGCAGTGGTTAAGAGCTCTGCTGCAAACCATGGTTGGCAGTTGGAATTCTCTAGCCACTCCTTGGAAATCCTATGGGGAGGTTCTACTCTGTTCTATAGTCACAATGAGTCAGAATCAACTTGATGGCAATGGGTTTGGTAAATATGAGAGGCAATAGACTTAGTTTTTTAAGAGATTATCAAAATTAAACAATATCATGGGGCAAAAAATAAGGAATTCATTATAAGTTTTTTTTATAGGGCATGTACTTTAACATTTAATTATTTGAAATATGTATGTGAGCTTCTATTATTCTCATTATAAAGGAGCTAACTGAAGTTCTTGTTTATTCTGTCTCTCATTCTTAGACCTGAGACAGGTCTTCTGGCTCCCAAGTATATCACTCTTCTGTTAGCAAGTTTCCTTGTTATTATGGATTTTATATTTTAACATTTTTTATTATTTTACAAAGGTTAACTTCAGAGCCCGCAAGCTTACATTGCCTTGTGTTTAGTAATACTTTGAGAAATCTATGTTATTTTAATTTTGATCTCTTAATAAAAGATTAAATAATATGATAGCTTTTGAATTAATGATCTAGTGGCACAGTGGTTAAGAGCTCAGCTGGTAACCAGAAAGAAGGTCAGCAGTTCAAATCCACCAGCCCTCCTTGGAAACCCTATGGGACAGTTCCATTCTGTCCTATAAGGTCGCTATGAGTTGGAATCAACTCGACAGCAACGAGTTTGTTTTTTTTTTAAATTTGATTAGCGAATGAATGCAGTATTTAAATTGATATCATCTTTTCAGTTAAAATGATGGCTCTGTATTTCTGCTACCAATTATAATTTTTCTTAGTGCCTTGAATATGTTAAAAACTTATCAAAATTCTGGTATGATTGTGTGATACCAAAACCTTCACTGTTAACATTTGGACCTATTATAGGGAATTTTACTTACAAAATGACAAGAGGAGGTGATGTTATTGGTTCCAGGAACCATCCTATAATATTTAATAATTAATCTTGCATTTAATATTTGAAGAAATAATGTTTTAGGAAAATTCCAAGCAATGTGTCTTCAGTGATTATATTAATCATTTAATTTTTTAAAATTTTTATGTATTATACTGTAAACTACTTGAGGGTAGTATCTTCTACAATGTTAAATTTTTATAGTTAGCAGAGTGACTGACACGTACAAAGACATTAATATAAGTATTTGCTGAATGAATGAAGTGTTTTGTGCTTGTAGTCTATTCATATATTTCAGAATGGTATGGCACAGATTTAAATTGGGTCATTTGCTCCTTAATCTGTTTTAGTCAATTTTGGTCCTATCTTTGATTTTTCTGGGAGAAAAATAAGAAGGAATTTGCTCAAATTCAATGAATAGGAAGAATGAGCCTTTCGGGAGAGAATGAGATGCTGGAGAATACAGGGCTATTGTGCTAGAGGAATGTCAGCAGTGTAACTGGCTAGTGTAATAACTGGACCTCTTTATCAATTGCAGGACCTCTTCAGTAACCTTTGCCATTCTCTGCAACTTCACCAGTAAAAACAAATAGATTTAAAAATTGGGAAAATTATTTCTGAACACGTGATCCTTTCTAAATAAGAAAACACTCAGATTTCTATACTTGCAAACAATTTCTTTCTCAATACTTTCTTAAAAATAAATAATAAGTTTGGAATTCTCTTGAACAAAGATATAAATCAAGAAGGTAGAAAATGGAAATTACTAATACTGTACTCATTTAAATTATTCCATTGCTGTTTTGAGGTTATGCTTATCCCAAGAGTTTATTTGTAATTAAAAATAAAGGTGCATCCACTATGTCAAATTGATTATTATAAAAAACATAACTTTGACTCTCTTCTGAGAATTAAACACCTAATTGATAGGAGCATACTGGATTATTTTCTCAAAGAGTAAACTTACTGAAATGTGTTAACAACATTTATAAATTTTATCAATCATACTTGTAGATTGCTATTTTCTTCCAGCTGATAAAAATTACATAAAAAATTGGAATCAAGTTACTTGCAATGGGTAAGAGCTTGACTTCTAACTAAAATGCCAGCAGTTTGAATCTATCAGCCGCTCCTTGGAAACCCTGTGGGGCATATCTACTCTGTCCTATAGGGTCTCTATGAGTCAGAATCGATTCGGCAGCAACAGGTTTGGTTTTATTTTTATTTTTGGAATGCTTATATGAGGGAGTAGATACATATTTATCAAATATGATAACATTCTAGAAATGCTTTGGGAATGAAAGAACAATTTGCATTGACTTATTTTGCTTTCCAAAAGGCAAGATGTGTGGGTGTGTGTGTGTGTGTGTGTGTGTAGCGGGAAACAGAAAATACAAATACAAAAAGGGACAAAAGTTCTCCATAATCTAGAGATTATCACTATCAAGAATATTTTAATATATATCTTTCTAATATATTAAATATTTAAAAATTAGTTGTATATACACATCATGCTGTAACTATTTTTACTTAAAAACAAATTTGATTATCTTTCAATGTAATTAAATATTCTCTTTCAAATTCATTTTAGATGGCTCACTGGTATTCTACTTCATATATTTGCCAGAATATAATTAATCATATCTACTTTGGTGGACATGTAGGTTCCTTCTAATTCTTTGTGTGTGTGTGTGTGTGTATGTGTTGATAGATGCAGATGGAGAGAAAGAGATTTCTCAAATTCTAACATTCTCACAATAATATTTGGTTGGTTTTAGTTCAGGGTGGCTGGATATTTTGGAAGAATTCAGATGAGATTAAGAAAGAATAAGGAACACCATTTCAAATTTTTGTAGGAAAAAGAAAGAGTAAAAGCAAAAGGAAAAAAAACTGGTTTTCCAGTATAGAGGGGCAAAGAGTATCAATGACAGCAAAAATTTATTTAATAACTATTATGTGATATTGAAGTTAAAGAACATAATGAGTTAAAGTGATATATGTTTATTACATTATAGGTCTCTAAACATTTTAACACAGATTATATAATTTACTTCTTACAAAAAAAAAAAAAGTTAGCATAGACTTACGAAGTTTCTTTCCAGGCAAGAATCCTGAGGCTGAAAATAACATTTTGCTTGATAGCGTTCAAAAAGTATGTTAGAATCTGATGAAGCATTCAACCTAAATGTCTTAAATCAAAACCTGATTCATAGGGCTAGAAAGGGGCCATTATTTCAGAGATTACCAAGAATTAATCCTTGGAAACCAGAACTCATAATACTTTAATTATTTGTCCAAGATTGTTTAGAGAGTCAATAGAAAAATCAAAGTGGGCTGATTTGCATATTGAGAACATACATATGTATGTGTATATGTGTATATGTATATATATATATATATATATATACACACTGTTTTTAATAGTCTGCCCAATAGAAATGTATTGAAATGTATTGAAAGCCATAAATGCAAGCCACATTTTTAATTTTAAATTTTTGTAGTAATCTCCTTAAAAAAGTAGAAACAAGTGAAATTCATTTTAATAATACATTTTATTCAAGCAAATATGTCCAAAACAGGACTATTTCAATATGCAATAAATATAATTTCAATAGTAAGATATTTGAAATTCTTTATTTCATACCAAGTCTTCAAAATCTGTTGTGTATTTTACACTACCAGCACATCTCAACTCATATTAGCCATATTTTAAGTGTTCAGTAGCCATGCCTGGCTAGTGGCTACCATATTAAATAATTCAAATATATACTTTTAAACCTCGTGAGTATATTCTTTTTTTGTTTGTTTTTGTTTTTTTTTTTTTTTACTGTACTTTAAGTGAAAGTTTATAATTCAAGTTAGTCTATCATACAAAAATTAAAACATACATTGTTACATGACCCTAATTGCTCTCCCTATACTGTGACAGCACACTCCTCCTTTCCACTCCTGATTTCCCATGTCCATTCAACCAGCTCCTGTCCCTTTCTGCCTTCTTATCTCACCTCTGGACAAGAACTGTCCATTTAGTCTCATATATCTTCTTGAAGTAAGAAGCACACGCTTCACAAGTATCGTTTTATGTCCCATAGTCCAGTCTAATCTTTGTCTGAAGAGTTGGCCTCAGAAATGGTTTTAGTTCTGGCTTGACAGAAAGTCTGGGGGCCATGCTTTATGGGGTTCCTCCAGTCTCAGTCAGACCATTAAGTCTGGTCTTTTTACTAGAATTTGAGTTCTGTACCCCACTTTTCTCATGCTCCATCAGGGACTCTCTGTTGTGTTCCGTCAGGGCAGTCATTGGTGGTAGCTGGGCACCATCTAGTTTTTCTGGCCTCAGGCTGATGAAGTCTCTGGTTTATGTGGCACTTTCTGTTTCTTGGGCTAATACTTTCCTTGTGATTTTGGTGTTCTTCATTCTCCTTTACTCCAGGTGGTTTGGGACAAATTGATGCCTCTTAGATGGCCAATTGCTAGCTTTTAATACCCCAGATGCCACTCACCAAAGTAGGATGCAGAACATTTTCTTAATAAACTTTGTTATGCCAATTGACCTAGATGTCCCCTGAAACCATGGGCCCCAGATCTCTGTCCCTGCTACTCTGTCCCTCAAAGTGTCTGGTTGTATTCAGGAAACTTCTTAGCTTTGGTTTAGTCCAGTTGTGCTGACTTCGCCTGTAGTGCGTGCTGTCCTTCCCTTCACCTAAGATAATTCTTGTCTACTATCTAGTTAGTGAATAACCCTCTCCCTTCCTCCCCACCGTCGTAACCATCAAAGAATGTTTTCCTCTGTGTTTAAAACTTCTCTTGGATTCTTATAATAGTTGTTTTATACAATATTTGTCCTTTTGTCACTGACTAAATTCACTCAGCATAAGGCCTTCCAAATTCCTCCATCATGTCATAAGATGTTTCATGGATTCATCATTATTCTTTATTGTTGCCTAGTGTTACATTGTGTGAATATACCATAATTTGTTTATCCATTCGTCCGTTGAGGGACACCTAGGTTGTTTCCATCTTTTTGCTATTATGAACAGTGCTGCAATGAACATGGGCATGCGTACGTCTATTCATGTGATGGCTCTTTTTTCTCTAGGATATATTCCAAGAAGCGGGATAGCTGGATTGTATGGTACTTCTATTTCTAGCTTTCTAAGGAAGAGCCAGATCAATTTTCAGAGTGGTTGTACCATTTTACATTCCCAGGAACAGTGTATAAGTGTTCCAGTCTCTCCACAACCTCTCCAACATTTATTATTTTGTGTTTTTTGGATTAATGCTAGCCTTGCTGGGGTGAGATGGTATCTCATGAGTATATTCTTTAACTTAAATAGTTCTTCTTACTTAGATTTATGGTATATTCATTAAATTTCTACATATAGTTTCTGAAAGAAAACACTGTAGTACAGAAAGAAATCTGAAACCTCACATAGCAACCAAAGTAATACTAAGACAGACCATATCATGCCCCTGCTCAACACCTGAATATGGCTTTAAATCAACTAGAATAACCTACAAAATGCTTACCATGACCTGCAGAGCCCCACACAATCTGATCCCCCTGTTACTTCTTCCACCTTATCTTCTACCAGTTTTTAATGTGCTTACTGTACTTTATCCTCATTGGTTGCTTTGCTGCTTCTCAAATAACAGTGTAATTTCCTACTTTCCCACTTGTGGTTACCTCTGTCTGGTATAGTCTTCCCAGATAGACATATGGCACAAGCCCTCACTATTTATTCTGCTCTAAATATCACCTTCTTAGAGAGTCTTTCACTGACCATTCTGTCTAAAATAGGATCTGACCTATTTTTCATTCCTCTTTAAACCATCCCCTTGTTTTATTTTTATTTGTTTCACTTATTGCTTCCCCACATTTTATATTGATTTACTGATTTGGATATTTAATATTGCATATTGAATGCAAGCTCTATGAGGATCTAGGCTTTGATTATCCCCCTTGTAATACCTGTTGTTATTGTTACTGCTTACCGCAGAGTGGATTCTGACTCATAGTGATCCTATAGGACAGGAGAATTGCCCCATATGGTTTCCCAGGCCGTAATCTTTATGGGAGCAGATCGCCAGGTCTTTTCTCCTTCAGGGCAGCTAGTGGGTTCAAACCTCTGACCTTCTAGTTAGCAGCTGAACCCTTAACCATTTGGTCACCAGGGCTCCTTTTAATGTATACATAAGGCCAAGAAAAGAGTTAGTACTCAATAAACAAATAATAAATAAACGTTGAGGCAAATGAGTGAATAAATGAACTGATTATAGAATTTTTTTTTCTTAAATCAGCCACAAAATCCTCAGTAAAAATGTCAATCTTGTTTTGAATATGGAGTTATATAAAACAGAGAAGCTAAATTTACTTTAGACATTGGATATGAAATTAATTTTTTTCTTCCAAGAATTTTAAACATACTTTACATAAGTAGATTATTTCAAATATGTTCAGCAATTAGAAAATTGTGGTAGTTTGACCATATAATAAGTAAGAATCTGCATGGAAGTGAAATATTTATTTAGAACTTGGAAACCCAGGTGGCGTAGTGGTTAAGAGTTCAGCTGTTAACCAAAAGGTCAGCAGTTTGAATCTATCAGGAGCTCCTTGGAAACCTTATGGGGCAGTTCTACACTGTCCTATAGGATTGCTATGAGTTGGAATCAACTCGATGGCTACAGGTTTTCTTTTTTTTTTTTTTTTTAAGCCCTAGCTTATACAGATTACACTAAAGTTTAGCATCCTTTATGAGTGATAGCTGTATCACTTGAATGACATTAAATAACTTGCACAGCAGCCTTGTTTTTTGTGATGCATAAGAAACCATTATTAAAGGTTTATGTGTACAAATCTACTCAGAACTGTTTTATAATTTAGTGATTTTAAAAGTATAACAAGTATGCTTTGCTTTCATAATATTAGTTAATAATTTTTCCACATAAAATATTTTTCTGTTTCATAGTATCAGAAGGATAATCACTTTTGAATAAATAAAACTTATGACATTTTGAAGAGCTCTAATAGTCCAACTTGCTCCATACATAATAAGGTTCAATTTCTTCCTAAGAAATTATAAAAATGTTAACTGCTTGACTCATTTTTCAATCTTTAAGTAAAATATTCCAAAATTTCATGTCGTTATTATGTACAAAAGAGAAAATTTACACAATTCTAAATATCTCAAAAAGTGAAAAGCTTGAGTATGGCCACAAGAATAGCTACTACATATTTACAATAGCTATAATAGATTTTGAAGGAGCCTTGGTCGTGCTGGTTAAGCTGGTTAAGTGCTTGGCTGCTAACTAAGAGGCTGGTGTTTTGAACCTACCAGTGGGTTGGAGAAAAGATCTGGTAATCTCTTCCCATAAAGATTACAGCTTAGGAAACCCTATGGGACAATTCTACTTTGTCCTATAGGGTCTCTATGAGTCAGAATAAAATGGACGGTGTCATGGTTTGAATTATGTCCCCCAAAAAATGTGTGCATCACTTTGGCTGGGCCATGATTCCTGGTACTGTGTGATTTTCCTGTATGTTGTAAACCTGCCTCTATGATGTTAATGAGGGAGGATGGGTGGCAGTTGTGTTAGTAAGGCAGGACCTGATCTACAAGACTGGATTGTGTCCTGAGGCAATCTCTTGAGATATAAAAGACAGAAGTGAGCAGTGAGACAGGGGGACCTCATACCATCAAGAAAGCAGTACCAGGAGCAGAGCACGTCCTTTGGACCAGGGTCCTTGCACAGAGAAGCTCTTAGTCCAGGGGAACATTGACGAGAAGGCCAACAGAGAGAGAAAGCCTTCCCCTGGAGCTGACGCCCTGAATTTGGACTTTTAGCCTACTTTACTGTAAAGAAATAAACTTCTCTTTGTTAAAGCCATCCACTTGTGGTATTTCTGTTATAGCAGCACTAGATGACCAAGACAGATGGCAAAGGGTTTTTATAATTTAATCTTTTCAAATTTATACTTACTTATTTCTAAGCAAGACTTTATCTGACTTCAACCAACAACACATATTAACCAAAAAACTTGTTGCTGTAGAGTCAATTCCAACTTCCAGCAACTCTATAGGCCAGAGTAGAACTGTCCCGTAGGGTTTCCAAAGAGTAGCTCATGGATTTAAATAGGCAATCTTTTTGGTTAGCAGCCGTAGGTCTTAGCCACCGTGCCACCAGGGCCTCAAAAACGCATATATAAGAGGAAAATTATACTAAAAATATTTAAACAAGAAAAGTACATGACAAAGACAGCTACGTTGAATTCAAACTAATGCTATTACATAAAGTGAACACATACTTCATTTAAAGCGCTTAATGGATAATATCATTTGTAGCTATTTTAAACAAAAACTCTCTTTCTATAGAAGTTGACTCATTAAGATGGCAATTGATCAGCATTAAGATGGTAACATTAAATATTAGGTTTGTGAAGGCATGTCTTTTTGGAGTTGAGTAACATAATTCAAGTGTATCATTAGATGATACTAGACTGTCTAGATAAAATAATAGCAGTTTGGAACAAAGGTTGGACATATTTAGAAAAAAAAAAAGCACATTTTGAAGACTACATAATTTTTAACTATGAAGTCTGAGAAATTATATAAACTAAGAATCCATCTAAAAACTTGAGAAAAACTAAATGCATATAACAAACAACAGAAATTTCAAGGTCCAATACAATATAAAATTTTTTGATAAAAAGAGAATACATCACAGAATGTCGAGTTTCTAGACAATGAAATCATATCTGAAATAAACACATAAATCACAATTAGAAATGGGGTGACAGAATTAAAAAAAAAATTAAATGAAAAATTATTTTAAAATGGAATCTAAAGTATAAGAAACTTAACACTGAATAAGCACAAAACTTTATGTCTTAAGAAAAATAAAACATGACAAGAATGAAAATTTTTAAAATAAAGAATTAAAAATTTTAAATAATGAAGAAAGATTTAAAAAGTATTCGAGAAAAAAATAATAAATATTTAAATTTGTCAACAAACGTGTAACACGTCTCACTGGAGTATAGGACATAATGTTGTTAATTCTGGGTAAATTTCAGGTTAATTCCTGAATTCTGTGCTTATTTAGTCTCTTTCTTTCTTTTTTGCAAATACTCCAATTAGTCATGTGTTACCCTACATGAATTAACAGAATCCCTGGGTGATGAAAATGGTTAAGCAGTAGGCTACTAACCTAAAGGTTAATGGTTCAAAAGAGGCTTGTGGGAAGAAAAGCCTGGCAATCTACTTCCAAAAGATCACAGGCATTGAAAATCTTATGAGGCACAGTTCTACTCTGGCACACATGGGTCACTATGAATCAGAGTAAATTTGATGGCAACTGGTTTATATACATTAATGGATTCAGGAATTGAGCATTAATGGTGTGCTAACATCAAATATTGAAAGTAGATATTATATATCTTTCAATAATCCATCAACAAAAGTAGTTTTACCAAAAGTATGAAATCTAACTATGATCAAGCCTCAGAATCCGGCTACCAATTTTTAAGAAATAGAAGATCAAGGAGCATGTAAAATACCCCAAGTATTTGTAACTGGCAAAATCTACACTTAGGGTAAGTTTATAGGTCAAACAGTTCAGATCTTTCAACGGATAAATTGTAAGAAAATGAAAGGAGGAAGAAAAAAGGAGAAACAGATTTCTAGAATAAAAGACACTTAAAAAATACATCAGATTAAAAACTGGGAATGACAAAATTATAGTGTCTAGAAATGCATGGTAGTGTGATAAAACCATAAAGAAATGCAACGATATGACAACTGTGAAATTCAAAATGTTTGTTATTTAGGGAGGAAGGACAGAGGCTTTGCTTGGGATAGGGCACATGGTGGGGCTTTTGTGACTTCTGGCAAAGTTACATTTTTTGACCTGGATGGTTACAAGGGTATTTGCCTAATAATAATTAACTAAGCTATGAATTTTTTTTTGGATTTTAACTAAAATCCTATAATTCTTCACAACTAAAAATGGAGACATGACCTTAAGCTAAATATATTGTGAAGAAGCAGTTCTAATTATTTACTTTCCCAAAAAAGAGGGTCATTATTATGGCAGCGACATTAGCCTAATCAAGAGCACATTGTCTCACTAGAATATACTCTCTCCTAGCTTTGTGAAATATAGGGCCCTTGATCATTCCATATATTAAACACCATTCTATAGTTATTATTCTATCATAAATAAATATACATATATACATACACACATATATGACAATACATATATTTGTATATTACAAATATTATATATATTCTGGGCTAAGAATGCTAATACACGTCATTCACCTGTTAAAATTGAAGCTCAGATAATAAGGAAAATACTGTATTAACAAAACAAAATCCATTAAAACAGAACCACATATATTTAAAAACTGGCAGTTTTTCTAAATGTTTATTTTGAAACACTCTGCTATGCTTTTTAAGTGCCTGCCCTCTCACAGTGCAAGTTAGATTTTGAAGGTAGCATATTAACTCTTTCAGTTTTACACTCAAACGAAGCCATAGGACATAGAAAATATTGTGTTGCCAACTTTAATTTTAGTTGTAAATCTTACCCTTAAAGAAATGAACATCACTTTAAATTGTTTGGCTGTGTTTGTCATGCATTAGAAAGTACTCTGAAAGTATGTATGTTTTCCTGTTTTATTTTTCTCCAAACCAGCAAAACTTGATTCTTTATTATTCACACATTTAAATGTTCTCTAATGACAAGAGTTGTTTCATAATGCAACATTTCCTTCGTTGTTGTTGTTGGGGGACATTGAGTCAGTTCCAACTCATAGCAACCCCATGTATTTCCTTTAGTGTCTGTTTTTTTTTTTTTCAGAATCTTGCTTCATATAAAATAGAAATATGATTGTAAATCCCTTCTAAATAAATTGAGTATGTGTGAGTGTGAATCATAGAAGCACACATTTTAGGTTGTATTCTAAAGGTAAATGCTTACCTATATGAACAAGATGTTCATTTGGTATATTATGTATCAACATAATACAAATTAACATTATATTTATGAACTATGTTATGCCAGTTGACCTAGATGTCCTGGAAACTATGCTACTAAGACTTCAAGCCCAGTAACTCAGTCCCACAAGGTGTTTGGATATGTCTAGGAAGTTTCCATAACTGTATCCCCTATGTACTCTATTATATATATGAATACATATGAAACGTATACAAATATGGATATACAAATGCCCAAAACTATACTTTTACGTGCACACGTGTGTACTTCCTTTGCCTACCACACATATATAGCATACATATCTCCCTATGTAACCACTCACAAATTTTCAGTTGTTATTACTGTTGTTGCAGGATTGTATATTTTATAGCATTTACTGTAGTTGTCCTTTATTCTTGTATACCTCTCAGTGTCTTCATTTACTTTGGTCACATTGTGCTGACTTCCCCCATATTGTGCATCGCCTTTCCTTTCAACAGAATTAACACATGTATACTATCCAGTAGGAGCTCTGGTGGCGTAGTGGTTAGGACCTATGGCTACTATGGTCTTAACCACTAACTTGGCTACTAACAAAAGTTGGCAGTTTGAATCCACCAGCGTCCCCTTGGAAACCCTATGGGAAGTTCTACCCTGTCCTATAGAGTCACTAAGAGTCACTATGAGTCAGAATTGACTCAACAGCAACTGGTTTGGTTTGTTTGGTTTACTATCTAGTAAGTGATTCTCTCTCTCGTCCCCTCCCACCCCGGCAACCATCAAAGAACGTTGATTTCTGCATATAAAACTATTCTTGACTTTTTATAAAAGTGGTATCATAAAATATATATCCTTTTGTGATTGACTTATTTCACCTAGCATAATGTCCTCCAGATTTATCCATGTTATGTTTCACAGAGTCATCATTATTCTTAATTGTTGTGCTGTATTCCATTGTCTCTATGTACCATGTTTTATCTATGCATTCATCCATTGATGGACACTGATGTTGTTTCCATGTTTTTGCTCTCGTGAATAATGCTGCAATGAACACGGGTGTGCATATGTCTATTCATGCCACTGCTCTTATTTCCCTAGGATATATACCTAGAAGAGATATTTCCTGATTATATGGTATTTCTATTTCAAGGTTTTTGAGGAAGTCCCATAACATTTTCCATAGTGGTTATACCATTTTACAATCCCACCAGCAGTGTATAAGAGTTCCTATCTCCCTGCGACCTCGCCAGCGTTTGTTATTTTCTGTTTTTTTGGTCAGTGCCATTATTGTCAGGGTGAAATGGTATCTCATTGTAGTTTTGATTTCAATCTTTCTAAGAGCTCAACTTTTCAAATTAGGAGAGTGTTGAGTTACAGTGTATAGTATTCACCTGCTATTCAAATATACGAGATTTCAAAACTTGAAAATTTCTATTTTAGGTTAATGTAAAAAAAAATTTATCCTGGAATAATTCAGTATTCTATTTTAAAATTAAAATTAAATGAATAATTTAGACATCCTAGATTTAAATCTTGGTTCCATCATTTACTAGCTAGATAGCTTGAGGAAGGTACTTCAACCCTTTGTTCCTATGTTTCTTTGAAATCAGTGTAATAATAACATGGAGTCACTGGCTGGTGCAAATACTTAAGAAGTTTGGCTGCAACACAAAAGGTTGAATGTTTGAGCCCACCCAGAGATGCCTCTGAAGAAACACCTGGCAATCTACTTCTGAAAAATCAGCCATTAAAACCTTCCGGAACATGGTTCTACTCTGATACACATTGGGCTACCATGAATTAGAATCAACTTGATGGCAACTTGTTAATAATAACACAATATAGTTGTGAGAATGAGAATGAAATTCATTTATACATTTAAATCAATTAAAAATGTCTGGTATATAGCCAAAGCCCAATAATTTCTGCCATGATAATGATGGTGATGATAATGATTCAATAGTGAAAAATCATAGTAGTTCATTTTACCCTGGTTATTTTGTGTCAATTTGCCTTTTCAAGAGAGAAAATTTTCATGATAATTACTGTATCCAAAATATCAGTTCTCACATTTTTTATCTGCTGCTTTTGTTGTTGAAACAGATTATTTTTAAGACCATTGAGTGATATACCCTTGAAAACATCTTTTATAATGTTAGATATTTCAAGAAATGCGTGACCAAAAACAATTTGGAGTACAGAGCATATTTTATATATAACACACAGAGTCTGTCTCACACAATCATGCCTTTATTTCCATAAGATCTTTTCAAATTAATAATTATCAATTTATTTTATTTGAGATTATTCAATTAGCCCAAGTATTCTAGTTGTAATGATGTTAAAACATTAATTTTATAAGGCACAATTATACTCCATGCATTTTAAAACTGACTCTGCTTTCAAAGAATAAATAAATTCTTTGTCAATTATTATGTTTTCACTGTTCCATGTAATTATTTTTAAGTGATCGTTCTGTCTCCAAATTTCATTTAGTAATGATTTATAGAGTACATACTATGCCCTGGGAATTATACTCAGTGCTTTTTGTGGTTTATCTCATTTAATCATTAAAACAAACCTTTGAGTTAATGAACATTTTCTCCCTATTTTGTAGTTAAGGAAGCTAAGTTTCAACAAGTTTAAGAAGTTTATCAAAAGTTTCATAAGCCAATAAGTAGGTCTATTGTGGAGCTGAAGATAAGCATTCTGACTTCTAATTTAGTTCTTAATTACCAAGTTACACAATTTCTATTATGTGGCTTGTAATTTTCACAAGGCATATTAATATATATACAGTCAAAGACTGAGTTTATAACTTTGAATTTATATTTTCAATATTTTCTTAGGACTTCTGCTCTGTTTACATTTATGTTTGCACATTTAATTTTCATGTATATACTTCTGATTATTGACAAATCGGAATTAAAGGGCCAGTGGTTTACTTGCTTTCTACAATGCAGAATAAACTAATACATTTCTGAAGTTGTCCACATCTTGGAAAGTGCAAGAAATAAGATAAAAAAAAAAATATAGAGTTTTGTATTTGGCATTAATCTGACCATATCCCTATATGTCCCCATGGAAAACCTCTATTTACTGTTAAACAAAGGAACTTCGCATAAAAAAAACAAAAACCTGAACATCGAGAGTATGAATCCTCTTCAGTAAGATAGCGAGTTTTTGTCCCTTATGCATTTCATAAAATCATTTTAACCTCCCCAGACAGAAGTGTGTGTATCTGTAATTTAAGTACTTAATTACTTCTAGCCAAAAGGGATGCTTAAATATTTCTGTCCCTGACTTTCTGTTTACTAAAAAGAGATCTCCTTCTTATAGTCTATCCTGGGGGGATTTTGGGAGAGGGTCAGAAGGGAGTATGACATTGTATAAAAGCAAAAAGAAAAAGAACTATGACACAATCTTTTTTTTTTTTTTTTCTCAAGTTATCCATTGATAGAAATGTTTGGTTTCTGTTGCACAGTAGATCTATTATACAAATTCTGCAAAGTCTGAAACAGGTTTTATGAACCATCATACGTCATATATTTGGTATGAAAAGGCCCATTGTCACATCTGAAATGTGTAGCATTTCCTTCTGCTTGTAATTACTTGTAAAAGCTAGACTTTATTCATTAAACCAGAACGGACTGAGCATGGCTCTATCTTAAGGAAACAAATTTAGAAAGTCTTAATATGATCCATTGCAGTGGAGTTGATTCCGACTCATAGTGACCCTTTAGGACATAGTAGAACTGCCCCATAGAGTTCCCAAGAAGCAGCTGGTGGATTCGAACTACCAACCTTTTGGTTAGCAGCTGAGCTCTTAACCACAATGCCACCAGGGCTCCAATCTTAATATAGAGTTTAATAATATGTGATGCAGTGAGTAGAATTTCTAAGCTTTTAAAAAGAAAATTATTAAGCACTATTTCTGTTATTTTAATTAATCTTCCCATTATGGATTCAATTGTGTCCCTCTAAAATATATGTTGTAAATCCTAACCTCTATGTCTGTAGTTATAATCCCTTTTGGGATTGGGTTGTCTTTGTTATGTTAATGAGGCAGGATTAGTATGGGGTTTGTCTTGAGTCAATCTCTTACAGGATATAAAAGAAACAGATTAAGCAAGCAGACATGAGGAAAGATAGATGCCAAGCCACTTGGAGGCCTCCAAGGAACCAGGAAACAGAAGCTAAGTAACGTTCCCCAGTTCCCCAGACATGACAGAAAGAGAAAGCCTTTCCCTTGAGCCAGCACCCTGAAATCAGACTTTGAACTTCCTAAACTGTGAGAAAATAATTTTCTGTTTGTTAAAACCATCCATTTGTGGTATCTCTGTTATGCAGCACTAAATAACTAAGACATCTCCTAACAAAAGTACTTTATATAGTTTCTCCAAGCTCTTAAAGTCAGTAAATGACAGGTCTTTGGACTTCTTATTCCAAGTTATGTCTCTTTTCTTATGACAGATTAGGAATCTTTTCTTAATTGTAACATTGTTTTCTTCATCAATCTCCGGGCATATGTAAATATTTCAGTGATTAAGAAAATAGTACCACTGATAAATGCTTTAATAGAGGTCTACATGAGGGAAGTACCCATATCTGAAATCTTAAGAGTTATAATTTTTGACCACAATATTGATTTATTCATGGTTTCTTACTGCTTCTTATATAGTTGGCATCTCAGATTTCTTTTTGACTGTATTCCTCCTTATTTAAATAAAAATTTTATTCCTTTCTCTTGGTTATCTCTGTTATCCACTGTGCAAAAACTGATTTGTTTTATTTGAAAGGTCTTGCTCTGATTGCTTCTTTTTATTTTTTTTTCTTTTAATTGGAACTTCAATTGAGTATTTTGTGATGGAAAATTTACATTTGTTGGTCCCTGAAGTAATGATTACTTTACAAGATTATACTTAAATTGCTTGTGATATAGAACTCGAAATTGCAAAAATTTTACTTTGCATTAGAAATTATTTGTTATGAGGCCCAAATCGTCCAAAATAAATCATATTAAAATCACTAGAAGAAGAGACTACTTAACAGATTTTTAGCCTAGAGGGAAGACTTTGAATTACAATAAAATTTTAGCTATACAATATAACATGAGAGTAACCTATGCATTGAAAGATGAAAATAAATGAGAACACTTTCTTTATGCAAACTTCATTAACTTATACAGACTTTTAATTGAGTTAAATACCATACTTGGTTGGAGGTTGATTTGTGTGCTGTCCAATTCATTCTGATTTATAGTTAGCCTATATGATAGAATAGAATTTCCCCATAGGGTTTCCTAGGCTGTAATCTTTATGAGAGCAAACTGACACATCTTTCTTCTGTGGAGCTGCTGATGTGCTCAAACTGCTGAACTTTTGGTTAGCAGCTGAACATTTAACTGCTGCGCCACCAGGCCTCTATAATCTCTGATGTATGAAAAACAACTGTCAACCCAGAAGTAAGGGAAATAATGACATCTGACCATCCATGAGTATAATCATTGAAGACCTTAAAACCTCCTTAGGCACTGCTGCTATTCAGGCAATTTAGAAAAAAAAAAAAAAAAAAGTCTTTTCATGGACCTAGTCGTCCTGTTTTCTAGGAAACCACAGTATCAACAACGATAGTATTCACAAGACCCTGGAGGCCAACACACAACAGGTAGAGAAATTAGAGAGGCAAAAACTCCTGAGGATATCACTTCATTACAGTTCAATCCTATAACTGGTTGCCAAATTCAGAACATTAAAACAAAAAAAGAAAACACTTCAACAAGAATTAAAGTATGTACATTTTAGAATAAATTCTGCTAGATGTAGTTAAAATACTAGACACTATTGACATTTTTTATGGATCGAGTTGTGTTGCCAAAAAGATATATTGAAGTTCTAACCCCTGTACTAGTGAATGTGACTTTGTTCAGATAGAGGGTCTTTCTTTGGAGATGTGATCAGTTAAATTAAGGAGTTGGCACAGGTGGCTCCTAATCCCTAATGAGTGATGTCTTGCAAAAGGGGAGAACAGATACTAAGGCAGGGTCACACAGTAGGAGACAGTTCTCTAAAGCCTTATAGGCTATTTAAAGGACTTCGATTTTTATTTTAGTGAAGGAAGAAGCAATCGACAATCACAGGGTTTTGAGCAGAGAAGTGATATAATCAAATTTATGTTTTTAATAGACCACTCAGTCTCCTGCATTTAGATGGAGTTTAGGGGCAGGGCAATTGTTGGTGTAGACAGGTTAGTTAACAAGCTGTAGAAGAAATCTAGGAAAACTTAATGGCGTATTGGACACAGTGCTAAGCAGTAATTATCATTCAGAACTGGTTGTATTCTGGAAAAATTTGAAGATACAGTCAAGAAAATTTTATAATGGATTGGATGTGGACTGTGAGGGAAGAAGAAGATCGAGGATGATTCCAAAATTTTTGGTCTACAAGTTTATTGTACAGAAAAACTAGAAAGATGACATTACCTTCAACTGACATGGGGAAGGGTATGTTTATAATAGGATTTACTTTGGTGTAGAGGGGATCAGGAATTTAGTTTTGGATATGTTTAGTGAAACTGCCAAGTAGAAGATAGAATATATGAATTTTGAGTTAAGGAAACACTTTTTGCCTATGGGTATACATTTGAGACATGCCACTATATATATATAGTTGGAGAATAGAAGTGAGTGAAGTCAGAGAATAGAAGAGGTACAAGGATAGAACTATTACTCTTTCCAATGGTATTAATAATGTGTAGAAAGATACCAACTAATTCAGATTCAATGAAAATCTAAGATAATTTTTATATAACTCACATTAATTTGCTATTTGCCAATCTACCATATTAACCTGTTTTGACTTGACAGCTGTGGTACATTTTATATGTCTTTGAATTGATGGAGACTATTTTCCTTTATCGCAGATGCTATAAAGAGGCATGAACATATTAATTAAACTGAGAGAAGAAAAGATACACACTATCTTAATTGAACAGAAAGCTATCTTCATTTATTATCCATTTATTAAACTGTCCATCAAAGACATAAATATATTTTACAATGAGTATATATTTAAATTTTATATAAACATATACAAATTATAAAATTTAAATTTATAAGATGTAAAAGAGAAACTCCTGAATTATCTCTATCCATGGGTTATTACATATATGTGTGCTTGAGTATAACTTAGAATACAGGCCCTGGATGCTATCACAAAGATCCAAATATAATATTGATTATAAAAAACAGAAGTTTATATCCTTCTCATGTTACAGTGCAAATGTATACAGACAACAGTTCATGTGTTACCGCTCCATAGTATCTTGACCTTAGGTTCTATAAAAATCTTGTTCTATCATCTTCAACACAGAACTCTTTTTTGTTTTTAAGAACATGGCCTGGAAATTGCACACCTTCCTTCCTTTCACATTGCACTGTCCCTAAGCTTGTCATTGGTCACAAGAGGATGTAAGGAATGCTGGGAAATGTAGTCTATAGCTGCATTAATGAATTTAGGGGGAAGTATCAATTTTCTATATTATACGTCAGCTTGAAAAGTGTTAACCATAGCTATGGTTTATTTTCTTTAAATATGAGTATATAAAAAATATTGATATATTGCTTATAAAAGATTCACTTAAATATTAGCAGATTAGTGAAAAATATACAACTTGGAAATTTATGGAAATAAATAGAAGTTATATGAGTTTCTAAATGCTTAGCATCATATAGAAATGAAAGTATTTTTCAATGGAAAGACCGCTGGCCATTGATACAGAGTTGATCCTTGATTCTTCCATTTACTACCTACTTATTTTTGGCAAATTACTTAACTGTATCTGTAGTTTTCTCATCTGCAATATAAGATTAACAGTAATTCTACTACCTATCATAAAGAGTTGTTAGAGTGATACAACAAAATAGTGACTATCAAAGTGTTTTCCATAGTACTATGTACGATGTAAATATAATACACTATTAATATCTGAATAGTTAGCTCACTCTTACATTAAAGTCATAAATCCATTTGCCAAGAGTAAGTGAAATTTTATTAGTGTCCAATAAATAATTGAATATTTCATCTTCTTTAAATAAAATAAGAATAATAAGCTCCTTTAACTGAAAGTTAATTCAGTATTAATATTTTTATAGAATAGATTTACTTTGTAGAGAATAAAATTTTAAATGACAAAATATATAGATAGTTTACTTTTAAATAATTACACATGGCTATATCTAAACTGCTTATTTGGAAAGGACTAAATAATTGGATAGATGGGGTTATTTCACTACTGTAAACTTTGAAGTAGCAGATCTTTAGGACCTTATTTTCATAAACATTTTATCTAGGAACATCTGCATAAATTTGAATATACAATCATCAAGGTAAAATTTTAGTCCAGATGAATTAGATGTATATCTAGAATACGGATGGTTATTTGAAAGACTGATGTTATAATCAAATATGAGCAGGTGCACATGTTTCAATGATCATGAATTCCATGTTCAGTGATTTCAATATAAAATCAATTTAAGAAGTACAGATACAATTTTTTCTATTCCTACTGCTTGTTCTTTCTTACTTAAATAGTGCAAAATGGTTCCTTGATGTTTTAAGTAAACATTTTACCTCTTGCTTTAGAAAGTGTATTGGATTAAAAGAAGACTGAGCAGTAACCACGTATGACATTCTATGTGGTTAAACTGCCCCATATTCTCCAAATCACCTAATAAACTTTGCTCAGAATTATCAACGAAGCATCACGGAAAAAATAATAATAATGTAAAGCTACTCTCTAAGTAAGACCATTTTACAGTATAGCAATACCTGTAAAGAAACTAGATGATAAATCAAACTTAAAAAGCACCCAGAGAGAAAGCTTGCTAAATTAAAAACTCATTAACTCTGTGGTGTTGTTTGTTTAAGTAACAACAACATCTCAGTTATAACCTAAAGAAGTAAATTTAATTAGTGGATCACAAAAAAGATGCATTAATTTAAATAAAGCATTTTTATTATGTATTTTAAATCTTAAATTTTGTGTCCATTTCTACCTATCTCTCTCTTCAGAACATATCACCAGTAGACACAGATGCAGTTTTCTCTTTTACTGTATGCACAAATACCTAATTATTATGTTTGTATTCTTGCTGCACACGGTAGATATTTAAGCAAGGAATTACAACAAAATTAGATGAATGTTCTTAAAAGAGAATTAGATTTCTAACTGAAGCTGTGAAACATCTCACAATATGGGTGAATATGGAGGACATTATGTTGAGTGAAATAAGTTAATCTCAAAAGGACAAATATTGTAGGAGACCACTATTATAAAGGATCAAGGAAAAGTTTACACATAGAAAAATAAATAAAAACATTCTTTGATGGTTACCAGGGACAGGAGGGGGAGAGAGGGAGAATTACAAAATAGATAGAAAACACGTTAATATTGGTGAAGGGAAAGGCAATACACAGTGTGGGGGAAGTCAGCAAAACATGACCAAGGCAAGGAGGACACTGAGAGGAAAGTAAAGAACAAAGGGCAACAACAGTAATTACTATAGCATAGACAATCCTGCAACAACACTATTAACAAACAATAATTTACTAATGGATACATAAGTAGATAGGTATGCCAAGAGGTGTGGGAGTGTGTAAGGGAACATACCCATTTACAGATATAGACTTGATGGTGGATATTTCAGAGCCCTGCTGGCACAGTGGTCAAGAGCTTGGCTGTTAGGTCAGCAGTTCAAATCTACCAGCTGCTCCTTAGAAACCCTATGGGGCAATTTTACTCTGTCCTACAGGGTCACTATGAGTTGGAATTGACTCGACAGAAACATGTTAACAGGTGGATATTTCTACATACATAACTGTAGGTGCTGCTTTTATATTAATATAGACAATAGAGCACACAAGGGCCACAGTCAGGGCAACTTGTTGTTGTTAGATGCCATCAAGTTGGTTCCAACTCATAGCAACCCTATGAACAACAGAACGGAACACTGCCGGGTCCTGCACCATCCCCACCATTCTTGTTGTGCCTGAGTTCATTGTTGCAGCCACTGTGTCAGTCCATCTCATTGAGGGTCTTTCTCTCTTTGACTAACCCTCTACTTTACCAAGCATTATGTCCTTCTCCAGAGACTGATCCCTCCTGATAACATGTCCAAAGTATTTGAGACATAGTCTTGCCATCCTTGCTTCTAAGGAGCATTCTGATTGTACTTCTTCCAAGACAAATTTGTTCATTCCTTTGGCAGTCCATGGTATATTCAATATTCATTGCCAGCACCACAACTCAATGGTGTCAATTCTTCTTCCGTCTTCCTTATTCATTGTTTAGCTTTCATATGCATATTAGGCAATTGAAAACACCATGGCTTGGGTCAGGAGCACCGTACGTAGTCTTCAAGATGACATCTTTGTTTTTCGACACTAAAGAGGTCTTTTGCAGCAGATTTGCCTTATGCGATGTGTCGTTTGATTTCTTAATTGCTGCTTCCATGGGTGTTGATTGTGGATCCAAGTAAAATGAAATCCTTGACAACTTCAATCTTTTCTCCGTTTATCTTATTGTTGCTTTTTGGTCCAGTTGTTAGGATTTTTGTTTTCTTTATGTTGAGGTGCTATCCATACTGAAGGCTGTGGTCTTTGATCTTCATCAGTAAGTGCTTCAAGTCCTCTTCACTTTCAGCAAGCAAGGTCGTGTCATCTGCATAACGCAGATTGTTAATGAGTCTTCCTCCAATCCTGATGGCCCGTTCTTCTTCATATAATCCAGCTTCTCAGATTATTTGCTCAGCATTCTTAGACATAACCAAATACCTCAAGGGACAAAGTTGTTAGGCTCAAAGGTGGAGGACCATAGACTCGGGGCACATGTACATCTATTGGCACAACATAGTTCTGCATCCTATTTTGGTGAGCAGCATCTGGGGTCTTAAAAGCTTGTGAGTGGCCATCTAAGGAACAATTACTGGCCTCTTACCATCCAGAGCAAAGGAGAGTGAAGAAAACCAAAGACTTAAGGGTGCAATTAATTTAAAGGGCTAATGGACCACATGAACCAGAGCGTACATCACCCTGAGACCAAAAGAACTAGATGGTGCCCAGCTACCACTACTGACTAGAATGAAATCAATGTTGTGGAGCATTTTATGTACAAACTGTTGAGTAGGATACTAATTTTCTCTGTAAACTTTCCCTTAATGCACAATAACAAATTAAAAAGAAAAAAGATTTTTAACTGAAGATACTCCATGAGGACCTAACCTAATTTTAGTTCAGAGAAGATCTACCTAAAAAAAGTGACCTTTAAGCCAAGTCCTAAAGGATGAATAGGAGTTTGCAAGGAGAAAAGCTGAGGATGGCAAGTTCTAGACAATGGCAATAACATATAGAAAGGCTGAGAGGTAAGGGGAATTCCAGATGCACGCCAGGTGCTATAGAAAATATAATTTGACCTTAATGGAAAATTGTTCAACTATATCACTGAAATCATCTACTAAGGACAAGATAGCATGCAGGATAAGATCCTAAGCAAAATACTAAGGTAAGAGAGAATTCCATTATGTAAAACAGTGTTTATTTGTCAAATGAAAACATATTGTTGCATTAATTTTTAAATTCTTAACCTTTTTAAGTAATTTTGATGGAAAAGGTAATGTAAATGTATGGATCACAAATTAACTTCTTAGTTATTCATATCTACAAAAAAAAAAAAAAACAAAAAAACCAAGGCCAAGTGGCCTAGCTGGGTACCACACCAAAACTCTACTGCCAACCTTTTTCAACTATCAGAATTGCAGGTCTAGATCCAAGAGAGTATGAAAATACCACAACCCCGGTACTACAAATAGAAGTGCTGTAAATACATGTCTTATAAACCTTTTTTAAAATGATATTTATAACATTATGTTGTCTGTTTTTTTTTTATTGCTACAAATCATGGAAAATTTTACTAAACAAAAATATTAAGTGAGAAGTTATTGTTTCTTGACATATCCTCCACGTAGGTCTATGCACTTCTTTTTCTTTCTTTTTTTTTTGGGGGGGGGAGGTGCATTTCTTTCTTTATATATATTTTTATTTTTTTCCATACAAAATTTTATACATAGTGTTATGTGACTCTAATTGCTCTCCCCATACTGTGACAGCACACTCCTCCTTTACCCCTGATTCCCCATGTCCATTCAACTAGCTCCTAACCCTCTCTGCCTTCTCATCTCACCTCCAGACAGAAACTGCCCATCTAGTCTCACGTATCTACTTAAGCTAAGAAGGACACACGTCACGAGTATCATTTTATGTCCCACAGTCTAGTCCAATCTTTGTCTGAAGAGTTGGCCTCAGAAATTGTTTTAGTTCTGGGCTAATAGAGAATCCAGGGGCCATGCTTTCCAGGGTTCCTCCGGTCTCAGTCAGACCATTAAGTCTGGTCTATTTACTAGAATTTGAGTTGTGAACACCACCTTTCTCCTGCTCCATCAGGGACTCTCTGTTGTGTTCCCTGTCAGGGAAGTTATTGGTGGTAGCTGGGCACCATCTAGTTCTTCTGGTCTCAGGATGATGAAGTCTCTGGTTTATGTGGTCCTTTCTGAAAAGACTGTCTTTTTCTCAAACGGTGCTAATCTTTATCATTTCCGATTTTATATTTAAGACTTTGATCCATTTTGAGCTAGTTTTTGTGCATGGTGTGAGGTATGGGTCTTGTTTCAGTTTTTTGCAGAGGGATATCCAGTTATGCCGGCACTGTTTGTTAAAGAGACTGTCTTTTCCTCAATTAATGGACTATGGGTCTTTGTCAAGTATCAGCTGCTCATAGGTGGATGAATTTATGTCTGGATTCTCCAGTACCAGGCTGTTTTAACTACCATGGCGGTATAATAAGTTCTAAAATCAGGTAGTGTGAGGTCTCCCACTTTGTTCTTCTTGAGTAATGTTTTATTTATTCGGGGCCTCTTCCCATTCTATATGAAGTTGGTGATTTGTTTCTCCATCTCATTAAAAAATGCCAGTGCAAGTTGGATCGGAATTTCATTGTATCTGTAGATTGCTTTGGGTAGAACTGAC
>NW_004444174.1:816247-841004 GCF_000243295.1 Trichechus manatus latirostris
AAAAGATGCTTTGTAATATTTCGATGTTTTGGATTTTGTTAAGGCTTGCTTTATGGCCTAATATGTGGCCTATTCTGGAGAATGTTCCATGTGCATCGGAAAAGAAAGTATACTTGGCTGCTGTTGGGTGGAATGTTTGGTATATGTCTATGAGATCAAATTGGTTGATTGTAGCATTTAGCTCTTCCATGTATTTGTTGAGCTTCTTTCTGGATGTTTTGTCCTTCACTGAAAGTGGTGTGTTGAAGTCTCCAACTGTTATTGTGGAGCTGTCTATCTCTCTTTTCAGTGTTGTTAGAGTTTGTTTTATGTATTTTGGCACTGTCATTGGGTGCATAAATATTTGTCATAGTTATGTCCTCTGGATGTATTGACTCTTTAATCATTATATAGTGTCTTTCCTTATCCTTTGTGGTGGATTTTACTTTAAAGTCTATCTTGTCAGAGATTAATATTACCATTCCTGCTCTTTTTTGAGTGTTGTTTGCTTGATATGTTTTTTTTCCATCCTTTGAGTTTTAGTTTGTTTGTGTCTTTAAGTCTAAGGTATGTCTCTTGTAGGCAGCATATAGACAGATTGTGTTTTTTTTTATCCAATCTGCCACTCTCTGTCTCTTTATTGGTGCATTTAGTCCATTTACATTGATATGTATGAGTTTAGTACTGTCATTTTGATGTCTTTTTTTGTGTGTTTTTCACAATTTCTTTGTTCACCTTAATTTCTGTTCTGAGTTGTTTTTCTTTATGTATTTTCTTTTCATCTCTTTCATTGTTTTTGATTTTGTGTTTGCTGGGTCTTTATATTTTTCTAGGATTTTTTTTTTTTATTTTGACCTGTAAGATTGTTAGTTTCCTTTGTGGTTACCTTAATATTTACCCCTATTTTTCTAAGTTTATACCAGTCTTTTATTTCTTTATATCACCTTGACTTCCTCTCCATATGAAAAATCTATGTCTACATTTTTTATGTCCCTCTTTTTTTGTTTTAATGTTGTCATCTTTGTCTTATTGATATCTGTTTCCCTATTTTCAATGTTTTAGCTTTGATATATTTTTGTCACTTCCTATCTGAGTCAATATCTGGTTGCTCTGTCCTGTGCTCTAGTCTTGTATTGTTATCTGATGTTATTGATTTTCTAACCAGAGGACTCCCTGTAGTGTTTCTTGTAATTTTGATTTGGTTTTTGCAAATTCCCTAAACTTCTGTTTGTCTGGAAATGCCCTAATTTCACGATCATATTTGAGAGACAATTTTGCTGAATATATAATTCTTGGCTGGCAGTTTTTTTCCTTCAAGACTTTATATATGTCATGCCACTGTCTTCTTGCCTACATGGTTTCTGCTGAGTAGTCCGAGCTTACTGTTATTGACTCGCCTTTGTAGATGACTTTTCTTTTTATCCCTAGCTGCTCTTAAATTCTCTCTTTATCTTTGGTTTTGGCAAGTTTGATTATTATATGTCTTGGTGACTTTCTTTGGGACCTACCTTATGTGGATTTCGATGAGCATCTTGGAGAGTTATCATCTCATCTTTCTTGATATCAGGGAAGTTTTCTGTCAACAGATCTTCAACAATTCTCTTTGCATTTTCTGTTATCCCTCCCTCTTCTACTCCAATCACTTGTAGGTTATTTCTCTTGATAGAGTCTCACATAACTCTTAAACTTTCTTCTTTTTTTTATATTCCCGTAACTAATTTTTCCTCAAATAAGTTGTTGTCAAGTGCTTTATCTTCAATGTCACTAATTCTGACTTCTACCACCTGCATTCTGCTCCCATAACTTTCTATTGAGTTGTCTAATACTGAAATTTTATTGTTAGTCTTCTGGGTTTCTGATTGCTCTCTGTGGATTCTTGCAGCCTATTAAATTTGTCGTTTATGGTCTTGAATAACCTTTTCAAGTTCCGCTACTGCTTTGTCTGTGTGTTCTTTGGCTGTCTCTGTATTTTGAAAAATTTCCTTCTTTATTTCTTGAAGAGTTGTGTATATTAATCTTTTGTATTCTGCCTCTGGTAATACCAATAAATTCTCTTCTTCTATGAAATTTATTGTTTCTTTATTTTCAGAGCTTGCCGAAGCCATCATAGTCTGCCTCTTTATGTGATTTGATATTGACTGTTGTCTTTGAGCCATCAATAAGTTATTATGATTTTATTTTATATTATTTTAGTGTGTACTAGCTTCTTGTTTTGTTTTTTTTTCATATGCCCAGATAGGCTGCTTGTGTGCACTAGTTTGATTATTGGCACCTTTAAAGCTCTAATGTCCTGTCAACAGGTAGTGAGGTCTGTTACTAAGTATGTGTGCCCGGGAGTCTGTTAAATTTTCCTACATGGATTCAGCTCCAGTGTCCAGGAAGTCAGTCACCAAGTGTGTGGTGCAGGCTCTCACCTACAGTCTTAGAGAGGCATGGGTGATTGGTGTAGGCACAGGCATCTGGCTGCAGTAGGGGTTCATGCACTGAGCAAGGTAGGGGGCTGACCCCTGCCCCTGAGTGTCTGAAAGGAAAGCGTGTCCCTGTTCCCTAGAGTGAATAGGTAGGTGAGTTTTGCAGCCAGACTATAAGCACCCTACTCTATTGGCTGTAAGGACTTGGGGTACCACTTATTCTTGAACCCCTGTAGCAGGTGGCTAGGTGGCATGCGTGGAGTCACCAGTCCTCCAGCCCCTGATGGACAGGTAAGGCGCCTGCTTAATGGGCAGAGCCATGTCAAATGTCATAAACCTGCTACTGCACAGCTGAAACAGTTGAAGTTAGACTTCAAGTATTTACCCTGTTGTACTGTGGTAGTGAGGGCTTACACTTTTGAGATGGGCCCACACAAGTCTATGTAGAGGTGGAAGGCACTCAAAGTCTGTGGACCCCTTATGCCTGTGCCTAGGCAAAGGAGCTGTGCCAACCCTGAGATCCTGACTTAGGGGAGCTGGTAGCTTATTTTTTCCCTGTTTGTTAATTTGTTCCCTCTCCAAGGCCAGAAGAATGGGTCAGGGGACCTTATGAGTTCTACTTCTGGCCAAGGGAACTCACAGAGCACTGAAGCCGGCCAGGACCAGGTGCAGAATAGAAAGGAAGGAAGTAAATGCGAGGGAGGTTTTTCCCAAATTTTTTTTTTTTTTCAATCCCCAAGGTAGACCACATGCAAGTACTTATCTTTTGCCACTTGAGTGCTGCTTTTCACTGGTTCAGAGTGTCCAAATAGACTCTCTGCTGCCGGATCTCTCTTGATGTGGAAAGTGCCTCCTGAGCAGGTGAGTGAGCACAGCTGTTTGCCACTCTCACTGCGCACCGTGAGCTAATCCGGGCTGAAGGCCTGCAGCTCCTGCCAGGTAGGTCAGGCAACTCTCGCTGCTTCCGAACTGTCTCTCTCTCTCCTCCCGTCACTCAGTCTGATTCCTCAACTTTGCCTTGATCAGGGCTCCTAGATATTCATATGCAATCGGTTCACTTGTTTTTTCAGGTCTTTGTTGTAAGAGGGACATAGGAAGCCATCTGACTACTCCACCCTCTTGGCCCTGCCTCCTGTTCTCTGTTTTTTAAGGTCTCTATCTTCACCACTAGATCATGATCTTAACTTGAAGGCAGGGATCATGCCTTATTCATCTTTATAAGCAACTCAATACCAAATAGAGTGAGTCAATAAATATTTGTTTTCAAGTCTGAAAAATTCCTCTAAGTAAATATTAACAGTAAGTTTCCTCAAGTAGAAAACTGTTGTTAAAGACATTTTACATTTAATATATGCCAGAAATTCATAAGCCCATTTTATAGTGAACTAAACATCTGTTATATCAAGCAATGGATGCAATATCAGTTATTTTAATGTCCATATTAGTTTAATCTAAGCCTTTCACCATCTGTTCCAACTCTAACCATGAATGCAAAAGAACACATTTCCCTATTACTTTTGTAAAATGTAATATAGAGATGATTTAAATACAGTTATATACTCATGAAGTAAAGCTGCATGCAGCTGGTATGGTGCTCACTTATGTTACAAATAGAAGTAAAGGAGAAAGCCTGCTTGTCTGTGACACAGAGGGTTTTATGCTGTATAACTTTTTGTAACGGCAGTGGAAGGTCAAGTCTTCATCATAGCACAAAATTAACTTTTCTCAGTAATGAACCCCATTTATAAACTATAGTTCTTTCTCTGCGTGTTTTGCTAAACCATCTGAGTGTATTTTAATTTCTCTAAGAAACTCACTAAATTCTGTGAACATTTGTGTCTCTGTTGAATTTCTGAGCCTTTATTGATTTTGCTGCAGATTCTTCACATTGAAGAATAAAGGTCTGGGAAAAGAATTGTTTACTAAGACCAATTAAAGTTTAATCATCGATAAAATCATTGCTAAGATGACATTTTTAAATTTAATCAGCATGCTTTATTTGACCTCTCTACTTTGGGGAACTTGCTGCATAAAGTATTAAAAAGAAAAACAAACCTTGTACTTTCATGCTGTTTGTCATTTCTATATCCATTCCCCATGATACTTGAATGGCTTTGAAACCTAAGATTTTTCAGAGAGCTGTATCCATGAAGGGGACATGAAGAATAATAAATACATTTTAAAGAGTAGAATAAAGGAGAATTTACAGGAAACATGTGCCAAGACTTTAAAACTTGTTCACAATGCACTGAGATAGAAAGTTTTTCTTCACCCCCTTTCTCCTCCTCTGTCCCCCAAGAAGAGAATAATACATAATACATAATTTCCAGGTACATTATTTTTGCTGTGGCCTGGCATATTATTGGCATTTAACACTACCTGTTGGTGGGGAATGGCACCCTCCATAGGCAACCTGATGTTTCTTGCCGCATGGCCCATAAACAGTTCACAACATGATGTTTGCTTTCTTCCAGACCAATAGGAGTTTCTTAACATTTCAAATTCTTTTAAAGGATCACCTGCTTAGGTCAGCCCCAACCAGGATAATCTTCATTTTGATTAACTTAAAGTCACCTGAATAGTTACCTAATCACTGAGTAATATTTCATCATATTCACAGATTTCGCCCATATTCTAGGAGACAGGATTATTCAGAGTGTTAAACCAGAGATGGGAATCTTTGGGACCATTTTAGAATCCTGTCTACTACATTAATGATAACATAAAATAATATTTATTAATATACTTTTTCTTTAATCTTCATCTCATCCTTTTAAAAGTTCAATTTTGTGTATGTACTGTAACTTACATATTCTATTAGTACAGCAATACAGTTATGTACGGTAGTAAAGTAATGCTTCATAAACATATACATATATTGGGGTGAGTTCTCAAAATAACTTACTATTAGGCCACTTCTCTAAGAACTAAGTGTAGTGATGAATCTGTAGTAGTGCATAAAAATATGATTTTTAGAAAACTAAAGATAAATTAATTGCAAAGAGCATCTGAAAACTTACCCCAATCTTTTTAGCATTTCCATCTCTAAAATTAGAATCAAGGTTAAATAGCCTGGTTTGATATTCAGCCATCTGAAAAATATTCTACATATTGTATACAATTTCTCATAAACATTGTTTGAAAAATGAGAAGAAAGAAATATCTTGTTGGAATTAACAATACTGTGAGAGAATCACAATTTTTCCCAGTTTTTACAAATTCTATTTATCTGAAAAGAGCTGTGATAGACATCTCAAAAGTGTAGCTCATACCGTTTATACTTTCCTATGCTCTGAGAATGTCCCTCCAGAACTGAAGGAGGAAATTGAATGTATGTAAAAATAACTAATACAGTGACTAGAACACATTGTGCACCCAGTGGATGATTGTTTTCTTTCCTCCTGTTTCATAGCTCCAAATGGAGACTTAAGACTGTCTCTATATGTATAAATATTAAACCTAAATACAACCAAGCAATATGGTTGAGGTAGACTCAAGATGATACCGTACTAAGAACTGAGAAACTGTAGTAAAACTATAGGAATCTGGCATTATCAAGGTAAAGATTAGTTGCGCTTTTGGTAGTTTTAGAAAAGAAATGACAAGGATTATATGAGCTACTTAAGCAACTGAGACACTAAAGTTCTAGAAATATGGATGGAGATGTGAAACAAAATAAACATGTAAAATGAGAAATTTTTTAGTTTCACAATAGGTAAATAATTGTAAGTATTTTAAAAATTATTAATATTGGCTCTTATTCATTACTAAACACAACCTGCCTGTCAGTTTGTTGTGCTGTGGTGGATGACGTGTTGCTGTGATGTTGGAAGCTATGCCACTGGTATCTCAAATACCAGCAGTCACTCAAGGTGGGCAGGTTTTAGCAGAGCTTCCAGACTAAGACTGTCTAGAAGGATCTGGAGATCTACTTCTAAAATATTGACCAGTAAAAACCTTATGAATAGCAGTGGAACATTGTCTGATACAGTACCAGAAGATTAGCCCCTCAGGTTGGGAGACACTCAATTAACAATTAGGGAAGAGCTGCGTCCTTAAAGTGGAGTCAACCTTAATGACATGGATGGAGTCAAGGTTTCAGTACCTTCATTTTCTGAAGTGGCAAGACTCAAAATAAGAAGAAATAGCTGTAAACATCCATTAATAATAGGAATGTGGACTGTGTGAAGTATGAACCTAGGAAAATTAAAAGTCATGAAAAATGAAAGGGAACACATAAAGATCAATATCCTAGGCATTAGTGAGCTAAAATGGATTGGTATTGGCCATTTTGAATTGGACAATCATACAGTTTACTATGCTGGGAATGACAAATTGAAGTGGAACTGCATGGCATTCATTATCAAAAAGAACATCCCAAGATCTATCCTGAAGTACAACACTAAATGCTGTTAGTGGTAGAATAATATCCATATGCCTATAGTTTATACGATTATTATTCAAATTTACACACCAACCACTAATGCCAAAGATGAGGATATTGAAGATTTTTGCCAAATTCTGCAGTCTGAAATTCAACAAACATGCACTCAAGATGCACTAATAATTACTGGTCATTGGAATGTGAAGGTTGGAAACAATAAACGGTAGTTGGAAATTCTGGCCTTGGTGATAGAAATGACTCCGGAGACCTCATGACAGAATTTTGCAAGACCAATGACTCATTCATTGCAAATACCTATTTTCAACAACATAAACAGCAACTGTCCACATGGATCTCATAAGATGGAATACACAGGAATCAAATCGACTACATCTGTGAAAAAAGACAATAGAGAAGCACAATATCAACAGTCAGAATAAGGTCAAGGCCGACTGTGGAACAAGCCATCAATTGCTCATATGTGAGTTCAAGCTGAAGCTGAAAAAAATTAAAATAAGTCCTCCAGAGCTGAAATACGAACTCAAGTATATCCCACCTAAAGTTAGAGGCCATCTCAAGAATAGATTTAACAAACTGAACACTAATGACTGAAGACCAGACAAGTTGTGGGAGGACATCAAGTACATCATATATGAAGAAAGCAAAAGGTCATCAAAAAGACAGGAAAGAAAGAAAAGACCAAGATGGATGACAGAAGAGACTCAGAAACTTGCTCTTGAATGTAGAATAACTAAAGCAAATGGAAGAAATGGTGAAGTAAAAGAGCTGGACAGAAAATTTCAAAGAGTAACTTGAGAAGATAAAGTATTATAATGAATAGCATAAAGACTGGAGTTAGAAAACCACAAGGGAAGAACATCCTTGACATTTCTCAGGCTGAAAGAACTGAAGAAAAAATACAAGCCTCGAGTTGCAATATTGAAGGATTCTATGGGCAAAATATTGAATGTCACAGGAAGCATCAAAAGAAGATGGAAGGAAAGACACAGAGTCACTGCAACAAAAAGAATTGATCAGTGCTCAACCATTTCAGGAGGTAGTATACGATCAAGAACTGATGGTAGTGAAGGAAGAAGTCCAAGCTGTACTGGAGGAATTTGCAAAAAACAAGGCTCCAAGTGTTGATGGGATACTAAGTGAAATGTTTCAATAAATAGATGCAACGCTGGAAGTGCTCACTCGTCTATGCCGAGAAATTTGGAAGACAGCTACCTGGCCAGCCGACTGGCAGAGATCCATATATGTGCCCATTTCAAAGAAAGGTAATCCCATGGAATGCAGAAATTATCAAAACATATCGTTAATACCATATGCAAGTAAAATTTTGCTGAAGATCATTCAAAAGCGGCTGCAGCAGTACATCAACAGAGAACTGCCAGAAATTCAAGTCAGATTCAGAAGAGGATGTGGAACAAGGGATATCATTGCTGATGTCAGATGGATCTTGGCTGAAAGCAGAGAATACCAGAAAGATGTTTACCTGTGTTTTATTGACTATGCAAAGGCATTGTACTGTGTGGATCATAACAAATTATGGATAACATTGCAAAGAATAAGAATTCCAGAACGCTTAAGTGTGCTTATATGGAACCAGTGCATAGCCCAAGAGGCAGTCATTTGAACAGAACAAAGCATACCGCGTGGTTTAAAATCAGGAAAATTGTGTGTTAATGTTGTATCCTTTTACCATACTTATTAAATATGTAGACTGAATAAATAATCCCAGACGCTGGACTATATGAAGAAGAAGGCAACATCAGGATTGGAGGAAAGCTCATTAACAATCTGCGATATGCAGAGGAAACAACCTTGCTTGCTGAAAGCAAAAAGGACTTGAAGCACTTACTGGTGAAGATCAAAGACTACAGCCTTCAGTATGCCTTACACCTCAACATAAAGAAAACAAAAATCCTCACAACTGGACCAATAAGCAACATCATGATAAACAGAGAAGAGATTGAAATTGTGAAGAATTTTGTTTAACTTGATCCACAATCAACATCCATGGAAGCGTTAGTCAAGAAATCAAATGCAATATTGCATTGGGCAAATCTGTTGCAAAAGACCTCTTTAAAGTGTTAGAAAGCAAAGACGTCACTTTGAAGACTAAAGTGTGCCTTACCCAAGCCATGATATTTTCGATAGCTTCACATGCATGGGAAAACTGGACAGTGAATAAGGAAGACCAAAGAAGAATTGATGCATTTGAATTATGGTGTTGGCAAAGAATACTGAATATACTGCTAAGTGCCAGAAGACTGAACAAATGTGTCTTGGATGAAGTACAGCCAGAATGCTTCTTAGAAGGAAGAATGGGGAGACTTCTTCTCATATACTTTGGACATGCTATCAGAATGGACTAGTCCTAGGAGACGGATATCGTGCCTGGTTAAGTGGAGGGTCAGTGAAAAAGAGGAAGACCCTTAACTAGATAGGCTGGCACAGTGGCTGCAACAATGGGCTCAAACGTAACAACAATTGTGAGAATGGTTCAGGACCAGGCAGTGTTTCGTTCTGTTGTACACAGGATCGCTATGAGTCGGAACTGGATTTTGGATTAAATTACGTTCCTCTAAAATGTGTTGCAAATCCTAACCTTTACTCCTATCATTATAATCCAGTTTGGGAACGGGTTGTCTTTGTTATGTTAAAGGGCCAGATTAGTGTAGGGTGTATCTTGAGTCAATCTTTTTTGAAATATAAAAGAAATTAAACAAGGGAGTCAAATAGAGATGGGGGAAGATTGATGCCAAGACACATAGAGATCTCCAAGGACCCAGGAAACAAGCTGAAGATGTTACCGAACCCGGGAAAGGGGGTCCTTGCCCGGCACGCTCAGACATAACAATGATCTGTACACCGGTCTTTGGGAAAGAGAAATAACTTTATTGTAATGCACAGAATAAGGAGCCAGAAGGAAGTTTCTCAGATTCGACTCCCAGAGCTACGGGGAAGCAGGATTTATATGTGATTTGGGCAGCGAGATGGTGGCCTCACGGGCATACTGGGGAGGGAAAATTCTAGAAGGGAGCCAGGAGACAGTGGTGACGTGGTTGTCATCAGACCTCTTGTTTTGGAATAGGGTCCGTGTGATGATTTTTCTTCTGATTCATTCCACTTGTTGCTGCGTCTTCTGTTGAGATCAATTAGCAATCACAGCTGGCCCTTCTGCGCATACAGGGTGGACCAAACCTGGCTTGGGCTAGTTTAAGGACTAGTGGAAATTTACTGGCATTTGTAGGGTCAGGTTACAGAGATACAAGGACCTTCACCCAGAGAAAAAGCCTTCCCCTAATGCCATCACCCTGATTTTAAACTTCTAGCCTCCTAAAGTATGAGAAAATTAATTTCTGTTTGTTAAAGCCATCCACTTGTGGTATTTCTATTATAGCAGCACTACATAACTAAGAGAGTCGCTATGAGTCAGAACTTACTCCGTGGCATCTAACAACAACGACAATTCATTCTAAAATGAATTTAAGGTTGCTGATAATATACTTTAGGTAGTTAATCAGAGTTCTCTCACCTTTAAATGTATTCAATTCAGAGATTTATAAGTTGCGGTGTATGTTTTGCTATTGGTAGTGTTTTTTCTTTTAACGTTATTTTTGTTTGTTATTTCTAGCATAATTATGACCACAATAAAAGAACAGTTCTGGTCTATGATTCTGCAGCTTGCCAACTGGTGTTCTTTTAAATTTACCAATTTAAAAATACTCCTTTAAAAAATTCTGTGACAATAGATACTCGCAGGAATTATTGTGCACTGAAGCACATGAAATAACACGAGAGAGAGAAAGAAAATGTAACTTTTTTTTGCTTTCTTAACAAGGTTTTGCTAAAGCAATATGTTTTGATTTTCCTAGAGACACTATCATTCTTTTAGCAGGTGGAAATAGTAGCAACTGCTGACAGCTTCATCATCAGCTATAGCCTCTAGATTCTAAAATCTGTGACCAGAAGTCTCTCTTGCTGAATAAATTAACATGCTGTTTCTTTTCCTTTAAAACTACAGTGACATTTCAGCTAAACTATATTGAAGATAACTTCTTACATAAAAAAATCCCCAGCATCCATATTCTTTTTATCATGTCCTAAAAGGAAATGGACAACAATAAGGCAGGAATATTATCTTTCCACCCAGGTTATGGTGCAGCTTAGCTGAAATGAATCTATTTGTAGAGTAAGACCAAGCCTCTGCATTGAGACAATGAGTAAAATTTATTATTTTAAATTATCATTTTAATCCTAGATTTTATGCATTTTTCTAACAGGTCAATAGGATTAAGTGCTAATTTGCATGTTGCCTTCCATTAATTCCCTGTGTTACATGCTTTGAAAAGGTAAATAAAGAAAGCTAAATAATAAAAAAATGATATGCCTGAATTTGGCAAGGAAGCACTTCAGCACTGTAAGTAGCAGACCTTTTACAAAATTGTAAAATCTATGCAAATTAAACTATGAAATATTAAACTCGATATTCAGAAGAAAAATTTTAAAAAGTTAAATCCCTTCTGAAATTATAATCTTGTCAGAGATAAAGTTTATCTGTTTTATATATCCTAGAGCAATAGATTCTAAAACTTGATGACCGTCAGCATCACTTAGGAAGCTGAATAAAGAAGGGAATTAATGGGCCGCAGTGCATACCTGAAAATCCCAACTCAATTGTTCTGGAGTAGGATCCAGGAATCTGGATTTTCAAAATACTCTCCAGGTATTTCTCATAAATCTAGCTGAATGCATAACAGTGGACTAATATCTGGAAAGCCCAATCCTATACAATTCTAATCATACAACTCTTTACCAGGTTGTGGTCAAGTTTCTAACACTTCCTGAGATGGAATAAGATAAAGAATTCAAAACCCAGGAATCTCATCTTTATATCATGCATCTTTTTAAATATGTGTTTCCACCTTTCCTCAAGTGTCAGTAAATCTGCCTTTCTTCAGCCTTTCTTTATTACAAGCATCAAAGAGAAGCTAGCTAAAGTAGATGTTTCTCAAATCAAAGTTTTAGTACAGGTTCAACTCTGCCTCTGTTTTATTACTCTTTTAATTCATCAGGACTATATTACATCAGAGCCCTGGTGGCACAGTAATTAAGAATTCAGCTACTAACCAAATGTCGGTAGTTGGAATCCACCAGAAGCTCCTTGGAAACCCTATGTATGGGGCAGTTCTACCATCTTATTGGGTTACTATCAGTCGGAATCAGCTCGACACCAATGGGCTTATTTTTTTTTTTGGTTTATATCATCAAAGCCATCTTAAAATATCAGAACTCAAGGCAAGAAAGATAAACTCTTAAACTCTAGATAGTTAGATTTTGTGCTCTCTCCATAATACTGTTCCTCTCATTTTTCTTATTTGCACTGTATTTGTCAAGTGACTCTGTCTGGACAGATAGCAAGACTCTGTCTCATGTGCTTTCGCCATTTTATCAGGAGAGACCAGTCCCTGGAAAAGGACATAATGCTTGGTAAAACAGAGGGTCAGTAAAAGAGAGGAAGACCTCCAACAAGGTGGATTGACACAGTGGTTGCAATGATGGGCTGGAGCATAGCAACGATTATGAAGATGGAGCACAACGGGGCAATGTTTTGTTCTGTTGTACATAGGGTCGCTATGAGTTGGAACCGTCTGGAACAATCTGCCAGGGCAGCTGGAACAAACTAGAAATTGTGTTCCTTGACTTTTTAGAATAACCCACATTTACAGTCGCTTACCTACTAGGCAGCCCAAACTTCCAGAAAGAAGAATGGGAAGACACAATAAGTAGATCCTCCTTCAAACAAACTTTGAGCCATTTAGGCCCACGGGAGGCAAAATATGTAGTGTGTTTTAGGATAGTCTTTGTAACACATACAGCTTTGAATCTCACCTACTATTTACTATCTATATGACTATGGTCTCATTACATACATCCTCTAATACTCAGTCTGGTAAAGATGATGAGATAACTAACATTGATCATATACTTTCCTTATTGCAGGAATTCTTTAGAATATTTAGTTCTTACAACAACTGCATAAGATATGTATTTGCATCCCATTCCATAGGACAAATACAATGGTGAATATGATATTATATGAAAGAAACTAGCTCAGTATCTAAGTGATAGTAAATGCATAAAAATCAATACTTATTATTATGATAATATGAGGTGCAATAGCAATTCTTAGGACTCCAAAGGGATCTTGTGGGAGTGGGATATGGGAGAATAGAATGTCACAAACACTCACTGTGAGTTCAGGTGATAAAAAATAAGTTGGACAAGGCTGTTGAAGTAAATTATACACTGAAGCAATAATGTGATTAAAACATCTCAAATTTATTAATGCATTGCTGATTACTTACTGGAAAGTGTGCTATAGCACTGCATTTAGTCAATACTTTTTTTTCAGAAATTTACTACACAATATTTCATAAATACAACTGATCAAAAAGAGACATCTTATGGCTGTGTATCAGTGGTAACACCCTCCATTACATGACTTTTGTTCCCACCTGCACTGGACCAAATTTAACCAAGCCAACATTGGACTGAGGGGTATTGTGACCTTTTCTGAGAACTAGATCACCCCCAGCATAATGTTGACAGATTTCGCCTCTGACTTATTATATAAATAGAACACTGCCCTGAAGATGGTACACAGTTTCAATAATATGACAAACTTATCTCTTGGACCCATGGACGAACAAGGACAATCTTCATAGGCAAGGAAGAGAAGACATGAACAGAGGAGAAGTGTGTCAAACCATGAAGACCCACTTGTTATAAAATTGTCTATTATAGGGAAGAGGCAAATAAAAGAGATATAGGAGTTTTTGACTATAAAGCTTGCCTTTAGCAACATTTTCTGGAAGAAGGGACTTTTCAAATACACTACTGAATATATTAAAAGGAATCTGTGAGACTTTTCAAATCCCAGGCATCATATTAATATTTGAGAGAGAGTGCAAGTAGGGAATGAGTTTGTCTCCTTGTTTTGGAATTCAGTGTTGAAATCTCCCAAAAATACCTTTCTTCCATTCACACCCAGGCTGGTAGTCTAACAAAGTTATGTCAAAAGGCTCCTTTGAGAGAATCTATATTGCTATGCATTAAGCCAAAATATTACTTGTTGTACCACCAGTCACTTCCTAGTTCATATCCTTAACTAATAGAAATAATTAGAATAACTCACATTTTTTGAGGGCTTGCTAAGTAACTGTATAAAAGTATGGAGTGTGGGTGTGTATGTGTGTGATTTAATTCTTACAGCAACTCTATTAGGTACATACTATCATCATACTAATTTTACAGAGTTCAGAATATTCACTTGATTTATCTAAAGTCAGACCATTTGTGAGTGGTGCAACGGGGATTACATCCAGTGCACATCATGCCCAATGTTCATGATTTTAACAACCAAAGTATAGGACATACATTCTGAATATGATGTTACACATAAATAAATATCTTCTACTATCATAGTTTTCTTATCACAGCCATAATCAAGACCTTCCAGGAAACCTATTTTTACCTGGGAAAAATTATGTACTGTGCCAAATAATATCTGGGGCATTCTTTGATGACAAAGGAGTAATCAAAAAGAAATATGATGATTTGCCTTAGGCCACCAGGAAGGAAGACTGAATAGGTGAAATTATACGGTCCGCCTCCCAGCACATTCACCTTACCTGGGTACATTTACTACTGTTAAATTGCTAAAGTCATAACCTTCCAAATTTATTTACCTCCTCTCATTTAATCCTGCTCTTTAAATTTTCCTTTTCTGAATGACTAAGGCTTCATTGAAAACTGATACTGAAATACGTAGGCAATGTTAAACTTGCAATGGCACCATCGATATTTCCATTATAATTGATGTGAGAAGGGATCGAAAAATGGCTCAGAGGAAAATTTTGGCCTTGTACCACAGATATCTGAATCTGTTAATTCTGAGTTGGAGCTGTCCGTGTTTTTTCTGGGTCTTCTCTTGCCCATAGTTAAACTTACAAACTTCTTGATTCTGTGCTCAGCATTCTCTTTTCTCAATCCCAGAATCTTGTAAGTCTACCTGGACTGTGATAATGATGATGATAATATAACAACAGCAACGAAAACAACAGCTAGCATTTACTGACTTCTTACTATGTACAAAAACTGGAAATATATTATTTTCTCTAAGATACTGACCTTCTAAATTCTGTTTGGTGATTTTGTCTCTCCAGCCCAGTGAGATAGATCCTCAATAAATTGAACAAATCTAAGCTTTTATTTGTATTTGCATTAATGAGTTGAATAAGAAGTAGGAAGGATATTTTAAAACATTGTCTCATGCTTGTCATGATTTTATGTAGCTTTTTTATTCAATTCCACTACTGGTTAATAGTAGAAATATCTTTTTTTTTAATTTTAAGAAGACTTAACAGTTCAAATAGAGCTGTTTCTTTTCAGACACCTTAAAACCTAATTTGTTATAAATCTTAGTCGTTCTTGAGAAACTTCCTTTTTGACAAGGTGCTGAGGGAAAGAACAGCATCAGACCTGGATGATGAGGATAGGGACATGTCTCTGTGTGTGAAAGCTAAATATTACTAAGTTTAGGAGTCGAAAATACCACTTACACTGTAATTTATATCTTCAAAGTTGTTCATTGTATTTCCTGTTGCAAGCATTGTTATGTGACTTTCTTTAAATATTTTCCAACCTTAAAAGAAATTGTTTTTGTAATTTTATTTGAACTCATGTTCAAAAGATTCTTTTTAGACATCAGTGTAGAAATTTCCACGGGAGGCTTTTCACCAGGTCTTTTTCCTAAGCTTGCCTGGCGCAAGATTATGTTTAAAAAGACTTCATTGTCCCTGTGTAGGATGAGTTTTCTTTTGTGTGTGTGTGTGTATATATATATATATATATATATAATTTTTAGAAATAGTAAGAGGTTTGAAAAGCACTATTTCTCCAGTAAAATAGAATGAAAAAAATTAAAAGTTCACTTATTTTGCAAGAAGACATATTTGGTACTAGGAACTGAACCAGGGTCAGCCTTATCCGGAGAGGCAAAAACGTTCCTCAAAGAGATATGCCTCACACAAAGAGTAGTTTATTTAATATCTTAGTATATACATTCTTAGGCTGTTGAAAGGACCAGGGAATTGTGCTGAATATTTGGGACATGCCATTGAAGGAAGTCCTGCTCATATGGTTGGATTATTTGATACTAGAATATAGAAAACCTTAATCCTTTTTCAAACATATTCAGTATCCTATTTTTTTGTTGTTGTTGTTATTAAAGTCTCTCTTAAGCAATGATACAAGTACATTTTGAATTAAATCACAGATAAGAGGATTCACTACCAATCTAAGCGGGTAATCTGAAAATAGCATTAAGATCAGCATAATAAAACAACTTTAGTTATGAACTCAAAGACAGCACCAGTTCCTTTGCACTGTTGACTGGTCTAGCAATATATAAAAAGGAACAGACAAAATAATGTTTAGAGACAGAAACAGCATATAATATATTGGATAGTATGTCTCAATGTCAGAATTTGAATTTCTTTATAAAATGTTTAACAAAACAAACGAACAAACCCATTGCCATTGAGTTGATTCCGACTCATAGTGATCCTATAGAGCAGAGTAGAGAGCTGCCTCGTAGGGTTTCATAGGAGTGTTTAAAAACTTTGGAAAGTTCATTATTGTTCTAAATTTGTCATTTTTGAAAGCCAAGTCACGGTCACTATTTTTTAAATTATTTTCCATGTCATTGAATTTCTTCTTTGCTTAGTTCCCCAGGGCTGAATATAGTATGTACTCAATGCATGGTTTCTTCATGTCATTGCTTGATATTTTATAAAACTTATATTAGAACTGATGAACGAACACAATCTATGACCCTTGTCTAGCAATATGTTTATATATCATCTATCTATATGTCTATATCTATAATGTGTATGTGTATTCATGGATATATGCATATATCTGGTGGTGCAGTGGTTAAGAGCTTGCCTGCTAACCAAAAGGTTGGCAGTTCGAATACACCAGCCACTCCTTGGAATCGATTCAATGGCAACAGGTATATATATGTATATATATATATATATATAGAGAGAGAGAGAGAGAGTTATATATAAACTATGATACAGCATGGTTTCTCAGAGGGTGTCTTAAAGATTAGTAGCCCTGGTGTGTATTTATAGGCACTCACCCACTGCTATCTAGTTGATTCTGACTCATAGCAACCCTATAGGACAGAGTAGAACTGCCTCATAGAGTTTCCAAGGCTGTAAATCTTTACAGAACAGACTGCCATGTCTCTTTTCTGCTATTTATAGCTATTTAACCAAAAATAAATCAGTTTTCTAAAAAAAAAGTGAAACAATTATTAACAATATACATATTTTCTGCAGGAATTTTCTAAACCTTTATTTGGCTCTTTAAAAAATGTTATCATATTCCCAAATATATTTGCCCCTGCAGTCATTCTTTTTTTCATGAGTCATCGTAACTTGAGAAAAAATAAAGTCGACAATAAGAATTTAATCATGTACATGGCAAAGTGTGAGTAAGTTTGTGGGGTGTATTTGGTTTGAGGAGGCAATGTGCCTAGCTAAAAAAGCTACATTTTCCAACAACCTTTATAGTTAGGCTGAAGTTTTTCTCACCAAGAATCCTAGAAGGAACGAGTCTGTTGATAATTTCTACGGACGTCCTCTGTGACATAGGAATGCTCACCTCGTTGTTACTTCCAACTTCTCACTCTTGCCTATAGTGCAGATATGAGGCTGGAGGAGGATTGGCATCTGTCCAACAGGATGGAAGCATGAGGATATTACAAAAGCCAAATGCTAAAAAGATGGAGGAAGTCAAGTCCCCAACATCTCTTTGAGACCATACCAGACTTTCATGACTGCCTCTGGATTTATTGTTGCATAAGAAAAATCAACCCCTTCCAAGTCTAAGACTATGTTTTAAGACTCTTTTACTCACAGCTGAATGAGTGTACAAGTAACTATTAAAATGAGGTGAGGTTAAATATATTGTCACTTTCTTTTTCTTATTTACACAAAGAGATAATGTTTCAGGAACAAAGCAACTTAATGAGAACTAGTTTATATTAAAAAAAAGTTATGTTTTAAATGAAAAGCTATAACTTAGTCTGTTCTTGCTAGTATGATTTCATATATTTTTGATTTGAGTGTTATACCCTGTCTAACACTCTGCAGTGGTAGTGGTTTCTATTATCATTTATTACTTAATACTGGCAATCAAAACCTCTGCCCTTTATTGATCACTTACGATGTGCTTAGTAATGCAGTTTACATAAGAAATCCTCTTATCCATGATTTAAATATATATTCTCTGAGAGGTATATTTACATTTAAAGAAGAGGGAACTAAGAATTACAGAGTTAAAAAAAAAAGTTGTCCAGACTTTTATCTTTGGCTATAATGAACACAACCTAGCTTGCTGAAAGGAAGAGGACTTGAAACACTTACTGATGAAGATCAAAGACTACAGCCTTCAGTATGGATTACACCAAAACATAAAGAAAACAAAAATCCTCACAACTGGACCAATAAGCAACATTATATAAATGAAGAAAAGACTGAAGTTGTGAAGAATTTCATTTTACTTGGATCCACAATCAACACTCATGGAAGCAGCAGTCAAGAAATCAAACAACGTATTTCATTGGGAAAATCTGTTGTAAAAACCTCTTTTAAGTGTTGAAAAGCAAAGCTGTCACTTTCAGGATTAAGACGTTCCTGACCCAAGCCATATTTTCAACCACCTAATTTGCAAGTTAAAAGTGGACAATGAATAAAGAAGCCAAAGGAGAACTGATGCCTTTGAATTATGGTATTGGTGAAGAATATTGAATATACCATGGACTGCCAGAAGAACAAACAAATCTATCTTGGGAGAAGTATAGCCAGAATGCTCCTTAGAGGCAAGGATGGCGAGACTTAGTCTCATGTGCTTTGGACATTTTATTAGGAGGGACCAGTCCCTGGAGAAGCATATCATGCTTGGTAAAGTAGAGGGTCAGCAAAAAAGAGGAAGACCCTCAACAGATGGATTGATACATTGGCTGAAACAACAGGCTCAAACATAGCAATGATTGTGAGGATGGCACAGGATTGGACAATGTTTTGTTCTGTTGTACATAGGGTTAATATGAGTTGGAATCAACTCCATGGTGCCTAACAACAACATAATGAATTAGTAGTTGTCTGAAAATCTCTCACTGAGAACAAGCTTTTTGCTTGAACAATACAAAATCCATCTATTTGAAAGTATCAAGGCAATTGAGGACTTGGGGAACCAAGATCTAGAGAGAAGGGAATGCATTGAGATAAGTGTCCATTTACTTCCAATCCCCTCCTGTACGGTTTTTTCTAGTTCATGGCTGGGACATAAAGTCTAAATACAAAGATAGTCTAGAGTTGGCCACAAACTGACTGAGCTGGAAGACAAATACTGGAAGTCAAATTTACCAAGCAGCAGTATTTAGGAGTCTATGTCCCAAAAGGAAAGAAGAACACAAAGAATTGAGCCCAACATTCTACGTGTAATTTTACTTGAGACATTTTCTTACCCCCTAAACTGCATATTTATGGGCTAAATGAAGAGAAATCAACGAGAAAACAGCTGCTCGAAATTTAAAAACAGAGAAGCTGGCAGTCACACAGTACTCAGGAGTTAGCAACTGGAGTTTAAGGATGAATAAGCAAGAGTGATGGGTTAGCAGCGCACAATTTCTTTTCAGTAAAGATTCCAGAAGTGCTGTAGCCTAGGACTAAAGAAAACAAAAATAGTTCAGCTTCAACTGAATTAGGTGATCTGCCCATGAATTTCTGCCTGCCAATAATTAAACAAAACTCATTGGTTCCAGTAGAAAATAGGATCAAATTATTGAAATTCAAGAGAAAAGTAAGCAATGGAAAAGAGCAACAGGTTATCAAGGTATCAGAATTATCAGGCACATAATTAAATGTCCAAAAATAGAACAGGAGATGGAAAATTTTACCCAAGAACTGAAATGAAAATACATGTAAATACATATGTATATCAAGTGAAATCTTTGAACTAAAAATTATAACTGAAATAAAACATGCAGTAAATGGATGTAAAAGAAGATTGACATTGCCTAAGAGAGGATTACTGTCTAATCTTCTTTTAAAGCCATCTATGGAGTTAAACAGAGAATATCCAGCTTGAAGAGAAAAGACCAAAGGGGGGAAAAAGTAAAGAAAGTGGACCTGCATGTAATTAGAGTCCCGGAAGAAAAGAAGAGAATGGACAGAAGCAAAATTCAAAGAGAAACTGAACAATGATTTTCCAAAGCTGACAAAAGATATAGTACAGAGGATTGAAGAAGCTGTAAGAATCCCAAGTGATGTAGATGTAAAGAAAATCTAGCCACTGTGTAATAAAACTGCTGAAAACCAAAGACAAAGAGAACTCTTAAAAACTACCCTAAGGGAAAGGTGGATTACCTTCAAAGGAAACAAAGAAGACTGGCAGCTGACCCACCTTCTTTATAGGATCACTTGATACACATCAAAAGTAACACTAAATGAAGTAGAAGGATGGTGTTTCCAATCTATCTGCTGGGTCAGTTGTATATATACATATATGTACAACAACAACAACAGCAAGAACAAGAAACTAAGGAAGGAAAGAAGGTAAAAAGAAAGAAAGCCAGAAAGGAAGGAAGTAAAAAGAAAAAGGAAAAGGAGAGGAAAGAACTCATATAAATACAGAATAATTCACTCCAAGGGACATTAGATTCACATATGAAAGGTAATACACTGAAACTGCTAGAAAATAACAGAAGATATATTCATAACTCAGACTAAGCAGATACCTATTAAGAAGACTCAGAGAACACTAACCATAAAAGGGAAAGTAAAAAGAAAAATTGAACTATATAAAAAGTACAAACTCTGTTATCTATTAGCAGAGTAAAAATCAAATTACCCAGTGAGAAAATATTCTGAAAATTTGAATATTTTCACATAACATGTTTATCTAAGGAAGAATCTTTATTAATAATACATAAGAAATTCTTAAAAATCAATAAGAAAAGGCAACCTAATGAAATAAGAGAAACCCTGGTGGCGTAGTGGCTAAGAGCAGCTGCTAACCAAAAGGTGAGAGTTCAAATCTACCAGACGCTCCTTGGAAACTCTATGGGGCAGTTCTACTCTGTCCTATAGGGTTGCTATGAGTTGGAAACTGACTCGAAGGCGGTGTTTTTTTTTTTTTTTTTAAATGAAATAAGACTAATGAAAAAGTAGGCACTCACTTAAGAAGTTCTCCAAATATCCAATAAGCTTATTAAACTTTTGATATACACTGCTCTGGGGATGCCTTTAACTCCCCAGAACTTGTGGTGTGCTCCGTATGCAGGCCAAGTATACTTCTGTGGCCAGTGAAAGCCACAAAAATCTCAGGTGCTTGCAGTTCACAGTTCAAACCCACCAGCTGCTCCAAATGAGAAATGTGTGGCAGTCTCTTTCCCTAAAGACTGCAGCCTTGGAAACCCTATGGGGAAGTTTTATAGGGTCATATAGGGTAGTTATGAGTTGGAATTGACTCTATGGCTATGATGTAAGAGAATCAGAACTGCCTAAGGGAAATGGGCACGGCATGGTAAGCTCTACTACAATAACATTTTTGCAAAAATCTGAGAGAAGTGAGGAAGAACATCATACAGAATGTGAAAGAAGAGCATTTGTGGTGGAGAAAATAAAAGCAAGTTTAAAACCCTTAAGGTAAGACATGGACGTTATGTGCTTTAACACTCATGTTACCTCTGCTAAGGCAAACATTGCTTGAAAAGGTGCCTTTGTTCTTTCTATATATCTGTATATCTCTATCTAATCTACATCTTTAAATTATATCTATATAGAACTATGCAGCCCTGGTGGCGCAGTAGTTAAGAGTTCAGCTGTTAACCAAAAGGTCAGCAATACGAATCCACCAGGCATTTCTTGGAAACCCTATGGGGCTGCTCTACTCTATCCTATAGGGTTGCTATGAGTAAGAATAGACTCAATGGCAATACTAACGGGTATATATTCAACTATATTATACTGAAATCATTTTTCAACTTTTGTTTGGTCTATGTACTGCATGGTTGACCTAATTACTTTAGGAGACTCATTCACCAATATAAATGCCTAGAGCAATTCCTAGTATAAAAAAAATCCAAAACAACCCCACTGCTTCTTGAGTTGATTCTGACTCATAGCGATCCTATAGGACAGAGTAGAACTGCCCCAAAGAGTTTCCAAGGAGTGGCTGGTTTATTTGAACTGCCAACCTTTTGGTTAGAAGCCATAGCTCTTAACCACTGTGCCACCAGGGCTCTTTAGTAAAATGATACACTGAATATCAGAGGTTAACTCAATTGGAAGGGAAAATAAAGCAGACATGTTACTTTAAAAGTGGAAGGGAAAGGACCTAAAAAAGAAAGGTATACCCATTGCCTTGGAGTCTATCCTGACTCATTGCCATCCTATGGGACAGTATAGAACTGCTCCATAGGGTTTCTAAGGAGTGATGGGTGAATCCGAATTGTCTACCTTTTTGTTAGCAATCACTGTGCCACAAGGGCTCCAAAGAAGGGTATTTGTAGTTGTTGTTAGGTGCTCTTGAGTCAGTTCTGGCTCATAGCAATCCTGTGCACAGCACATGCCTGGTCCTGCACCATCCTCACAATCGTTATGCTTGAGCCCATTGTTGCAGCCACTGTGTCAATCCATCTCTTTGAGGGTCTTCCTGTTTTTCACTGACACTCTACGTTTCCAAGCATGATGTCCTTTTCTAAGGACTGATCCCTCCTGATAAGACATCCAAAGTATGTGAGACTTAGTCTTGCCATCTTTGCTTCTAAAGAGCATTCTGGTTATACTTCTTCCAAGACAGATTTGTTTGTTCTTTTGGCAGTCCATGGTATATTCAATATTCTTTGCCAACACCACAATTCAAAGGGGTCATTTCTTCTTTCATCTTCCTTATTCAGCATCCAGCTTTTGCATGCAAATGAGGCGATTGAAAACACCAAGGTTGGGTCAGGTACACTTCGGTCTTCAAGGTGATATTTTTGCTTTTTAACACTTTAAAGAGGTCTTTTGCAGCAGATTTGCCCAATGCAATGTGTCGTTTGATTTCTTGACTGCTGCTTCCATGGGTGTTGATTGTGAATCCAAGTAAAATGAAATCCTTGACAACTTGAATTTTTTCTCCATTTAACCCGATGTTGCTTACTGGTCCAGTTGTGAGGATTTTGTTTTCTTTATGTTGAGTTGTAATCCTTACAGAAGGCTGTAGTCTTTGATCTTCATCAGTAAATGCTTCAAGTCCTCTTCACTGTCAGCAAGCAAGGTTGTGTCATCTGCATAATGCAGAGTGTTAATGAGTCTTCCTCCAATCCTGCTGCCCTGTTCTTCATATAGTCCAGTTTCTTGGATTATTTGTTCAGCATACAGATTGAATACGTGTGGTGAAAGGATACAGCCCTGATGCACACCTTTCCTGACTTTAAACCACACAGTATCCCTCTGTTCAGCTCGAATGACTGCCTCTTGATCTATGTACAGGTTCTTCATGAGCACAATTAAGTTTTCTGGAATTCCCCGTTCTTCGAAATGTTATCCATAATGTGTTATGATCCACACAGTTAAATGCCTTTGCATAGTCAATAAAACACAGGTAAACATCTTTCTGGTATTCTCTGCTTTCAGCCAGGATCCATCTGACATCAGCAGTGATATCCCTGGTTCCAAGCCCTCTTCTGATTCTTGCTTGAATTTCTGACAGTTCCCTGCCCATGTACTGCCGCAACTGCTTTTGAATGATCTTCAGCAAAATTTTACTTGTGGTGATGTTAATGATATTGTTTGATAATTTCTATATTTGGTTGAATCATGAAATTCTTTGGAATGGGCACAAATATGGATCTTTTCCAGTCAGTTGACCAGGTGGCTGTCTTCAAATTTTCTTGGCATAGACAAGTGAGCACTGCCAGTATAAAACCATAAAAATCCATTGCTGTCATGTTGATTCCTACTCATAGTGAACGTCTAAGACAGTGTAGAACTGCCCCCATTGGGTTTCCAAGGAGCTGCTGGTGGATTCGAACTGCTGACCTTTTGGTTAGCAGCCAAGTTCTTAACCATTGCACCACCAGGGTATAGTATGCATAAGAAAAAAAAGTAATTTATGGAACTTTTAAAGGACTCAGACTAGCACCTGGCATACAATAAGGATTAATAAGTGTTATCTGCTATAATAATGAGAGGAGCTCTTGTTGTGCAGTGATTAAGAGCTCGGCTGCTAACTAAAAATATTGACTGCTCAAATCCACCAGCTGTTCCTTGGAAACTCTATGAGGCAGTTCTGCTCTGTCCTATACGGTTGCCATGAGTCAGAATCAACTGGACGGCAATAGAAAGATGGGGAAATGAAGAGGGGAGGGGAGGGAGGGAAGAAAAACAGAGGAGGAAGAAGGACAAGAGAAGGAGAAAGAAATAGTATTAACTATCAGTATTGACCTTGAAATACAGTTTTTTATTTAACCATAATTTCCTTTTTACATGTCACTTCTTAATGTTTATTTTATAATAATAGTCAACGCTGTTCTATTATGTGTTTGTTTAGCATCTGTAAAGCTACTATGAAGATCATCTTATTTGTTATGGAGGAGTTTGTTATACTCTATTGAAAGATCATTATCATAATCTATTTTTTATATAAATGCAGATTTGTACATTAATTTTATTAATTTGAGACATGTGCAGATGAGAAAAGGAAAGAGAGTGTGTATTTGATAGACTTCACAGAGAAGATAAAGTTCCCCATGGGACATTGTGATGGATTGAACTGTGTTCCCCAAAAATATCTGTCAACTTGGCTGGGTCATGATTCCCAGTATTGTATAATTGTGTACCATTTT
>NW_004444174.1:842219-843545 GCF_000243295.1 Trichechus manatus latirostris
TGTATTATTTTCTTGAATTCTTCCATTTTTGTCTGTATTTTCCATGAATTAGTCTGCCTTTTCCATGAATTTGCCTATTTTTTCCTCATTTTTGTCTGCTTTTTGCTTCAACTCTTGGATAATTCTGATATTAGAGATTTGAATTTTAGTGCATTTTTTTCTACTGGAAAGTCATCTGGTGTTTCATTTTGGATGCCTACTAGAACCATTTTTTCCTGTTTTTGTAAATGTTTTGATATTGTCTTCTGTCTTTGGGGCATTTAGTAGTTATTTTTCTCATTTATTGATTGTAGATTTGTTTGTTTCTTCCTTTTGCTTAAATTTGGATATGTCTGAGCAGGCGGGCTGTGTGTTCTTTGTTGTTTACTGGTCTGTGGGCATGATACTTTTTGCCTGCTTCTCTAATTGGTAGGTCAGTCACTCAGATGTGGTACAGCATGGCAGGTCTATCTGAAGAGGAGTTGCTGGGATGGGTTGTTTGTGGCACTTACTACAGCCACCAGGGTGGGTCGGTAATCAGTGCAGGGCAGGTTCCAGTAAGCTGTGCCTGTGCTGCTTGGAGGTGTGATGTTAACCACATGTTGCAGGTAGGCAGGATGGAGGGGCGAGATTGTGATGTGTGGAGCTAATACGGGTATGGGATAGAGGAGAGAGGAACAGGAGCCAAAAACATACAAACAAACAGAAAAGAGTGCTAGGGCAGCTTGCCATTGAAGTGGAGAGATGAAAGATTATGAAATGGAAACAACAAGAAGGAGAAGAAGAAGAAAAAAAGAAAAGAATGAATAAATAAAATTTAGAAAGAAAAAAGAACAGCAAAGCTCCCAGAAATCTCACTGGTGCTTCTACGAGGTCTGGGGAAGTTATTCCCAGGTGTGGAAGTACAGCCTGGCTATAATGTGTAGAGGTATTCAGCACCAGGTATTCATGGGACAGGAAGAGAAGGGAGGTATAGAGAAACGAGACACTGAGTAATGAAGAAAGACAAAAAGGGAAAAAACGGGAAAACAAAACAAAACAGATAAAAAAAAAGAACAATAAATGCCCCCCAAAAAACAGAAAAAAAACCCATGAGAAAAGAAATGCTCTCAGGGATCCCTCTGTGCATCTGTGAAAGCTGAGGGGGTAGGTCCCAAGCCGCATTGCACTGCCCAGCCAGAACAGGCTCCCAACTTGAGAAAAGAAAAAGAAAACAAACAAACAATTCAAAACAAGCAAACAACAACAACAAAAACCCTGGGATCCCACCAGTGTGGCAGCACAGACTGGGAAGTAGTTCCACACTTGAAGAGAGTTCCACAGCCCCTTAGGAAGAAGCAAAGATGG
>NW_004444174.1:843645-848488 GCF_000243295.1 Trichechus manatus latirostris
GCCCTGAATTTGGACTTGTAGCCTACTGGACTGTGAGAGAATAAACTTTTCTTTGTTAAAGCCATCCACTTGTGGTATTTATGTTATAGCGGCACTAGATGACTAAGACAGACCTGGAAGACTGCTATGACATGAAGGGCCATCTATGTTGGAGAACTATAGAAGAGTCCCATTTACACTTGTGAATAGTAGTCCTTTGGAATTGTGCACTGCTGTGACCAACTGACATTTAACTTTTTTTTTTTTTTTTTACTTTTTCTTGTTTAACTTATTTGTTTCTTAGTATTCATATTCTTTATTGAAGCATAATTTACATTTTTTCCAGTTGCTGTCCAGTAGGTTCTTACACAAGGTGACCCATGTGTGTCATAGTAGAACAATGTTCTGTAGGATTTTTAGTGGTTGATTTGTCTCAATTAGATTGCCAGGACTTTCTTCTGAGATGCCTCAGGGTGGACTTGAACCTCTAACCTTTTGGTTAGCAGTGGAGCACATTCATCACTGGCACCACTCATGGCCTCTGTAATTTACATACAGTAAAATAATATGTATTTTACGTGCATAAATTGATGAATTTTGACAAATGTTTGCACTCATGGAACCACCACCACATCATGATATGAACCAGTTTCCTCACCTTAAATAGTGCCTTCCTGTCCCTTTTCAGCCAACTCCCCCACCACACCTCCATCCCAGAAAATCATTGACCTACTTTCTGATAGAGTCTAGCCCTTAAAAAAAAAAAAAGTATAAAAACAAAACAAACAAATAAACAAGGAACAAGGAAAAAAAAAAACCATTTTCCTCTTAGGAGAAGAAAAACAATGTTAAATGATTCTTGTATTTGAGATGCTTATTCATATACATACAAATTAGGAAAAAGATAGGTTAGTTGACATAATAAAAAAAAAACATGTCATATAAATACCATGGCAAAAAAATAACAAAAATGAGTAACGACATGACTTTAATGGGATGTATTATTTATTTTCAATTTTCTTTTATTGCTCTCCATTGCCTTTATCTTTCATATATCTTTTTTCCCTCCTGTCTCTTGTGTTTACACTTGGTCTCTTCACTATTTCAAGAAATCTCATTTTTTTTTACCCTGAGGAAATGTTGAGGGAGATTATAAGCCAAGTCCACTTAGAACAAAAAAATTTACAATGAGATTCAGACTCTGGACAAGCCATGGACTTTTTATTGAAAGTCTTTCCTTTAAACTTGTTCTGTTTTAGAAAATATATAACAGATGCTTATTCAATGTAATAATGTGATTGATATAGTGGTAAAAAAAAAAAATCATTGTTTTATAAGTTTATTGACCCAGTTCTTGTTACTTTTAGAAGAGAAGTAGTCACTCTTCTTTCCAGTCGCTATTGTTTGTTCAATCCTAAATGCTCAGTTGCATTTATATAAACAGAACATGGCTCATTCAGAGAAAGGGACTGCTTTTGGAATACTCTTCCTCCTATAGGGTACATCTGCTCTCCTTGGGTGTTATTCAGCTTATCTCCTCATTTTATATAATTATATCTAAATTTATCTTTCATATAAAGTACTAGTGATACATCGCCAAATAAACCATCTGGTTACTAGTGCATGAAGTGGTAATGGAAAGTATTTAGACAAGAACGTATCTTATATGGTCGTGTATAATGCTTGTATTCACAGTGTATAAGGGTCTATTCTGGGCACTTCACATTCTTTATCTTGTTGTCTCCTCACATTCAGCCTGTAAGTTGAATACCACCATTCCCCTTTATGATCCCTCTTTTACAGGTGGGAGTCCTGTGTGTTGCAAATGATTAATGCTCTCAGTTGCTAATGCAAAGATTAGAGATGTTCAAATCCAACCAGAGACACCTTGGACCAATGGCTGACCTACTCAACCACTGAAAATTCTATGGAGCACAGTTCTACTCTGACACTCGTGGGGTCACCATGAGTTGGAATTCTTTCAGTGGCGATTGATTTGGTTTTTGGTTTCAGAGATGAGGAAAAGGAGATTTAATAACATTATAGAACTTGTCCAATTTTGCATATATCGAACCGATATGTACGTAACTATGATATACACACTCTTTCCTACATGGCTAGCCACATCCATGTGCATTAGAAGAATGGCTTACATGATGTAACTCTAAGCCATAATAGCAGTTTTCACCTTATTATGTGAAAATATAGAAAACAATACATGGATCTCATATATTCTGTGAGGAAAAAAGCAATAAGATAATACAAATAAGATGATGTTTTGTTTTCTTTTTTCCATTAAGGCATTGTCTTTGTAAGTCTGCAAAAATAATAATATTAAATAAATAAATCAAGTTGTTTTCTGTAAGCCAGAACAACAAGAAGTTTCATAAACAGATGATGTGAAATGAATACGAAGTAATATCTGTGCTATAGTGATGGGTTATTTTTAGGAAAATAATAAATGCATTATTTACCTTGACAGTGTTATTTGGAGTAGCTTCTCTTGAAATAGTATTCAAGGTGCTATTTTCCTACTGAAACTTTTTAAGCTTATCTGTGTGATTTGTTCTCTTTATCAGGACAAAATGGACCATTGCCTCAGCAATATGTTTTCACAAACATTTCAAGTTACAGGCTTACAATAAAATAGTCTGTTCTGAAGAACACATATCAAAATAAATTTTATTATATCTTTTTGTTTATATGCATATGTATTGATTTTTGTTTATATACATATGTATTGATTTAAGTCTCACTGAAGCATAACATAAGTCCATAAAAGTACAAGCTCTTAAATGTACAACTCAGTGAATATTCACAGTGACCATGTAAGTGTAACTCTGAAAAGAAAATGCACATTACCAATACCTCAGAAAAACATTTTGTATGTCCTGTTTATTTATTATACCAAATCTACCCCGGAGGTAATCAATATACTGACTTTTACCACTTTAAATTGGTTTTGCTCATTTTTTTTAATTCTATATAAACGGAATTATACAATGTATAATTTTTGTGTGACATCTTTTGTCAACATTATGCTTCAGCAGGTCACCTGTGTTGTCACCTATAGCAATGGTTTGCTAAACCTCACTGATGTATTTTATTACATTGTATGAATATAACAAAATACATTTATCCATTTTACTGTGAATGTGCATTTGGATAGTTTACAGTTTTTGGTTCTTACAAAGTGAACAACCTAGTGCACATCTTTTGATGCCATATGCATATATTTTTAGAGTATGAGTTGCTGAATCATAGGACACGTGTATTTTCAGCTTTAGTATGTGCTGTTAGTTTTTAAAGTGCTCGTGCCAATTTGCTGTTGCATCAGCAGTATTTAAAATTACAGTTTTCCCACATTCTCTCAAATCTTGGAATAATCAGTCTTTTTAATTACCAATATACTGAGTATGCATTTCTCTGATGAGAAATAACATTCAGCACTCTCTTATGTGGTCATTGACCATTTCAATATCCTCTTTTGTGAAATGCCTGTACAAACATCCTAGCCCTTGTCTTATTTAACTAGTGCTGCTGAAAGAAAGGAGCTCTAGTAGTATAGTAGTTAAGAGCTCCACTGCTGACCAAAAGGTCGGCAGTTCAAATCCACCAGCTGCTCCTTGGAAACTCTGTGGGGCAGTTCTCTCTGTCTTATGGGGTCGCTATGAGTTGGAATCGACTGGACGGCAAGGGGTAGGGGCCATAAGAAAATATCACAAAGTGGTGACTATAAGGAGAACAAATATATTTTTTCACTGTTTAGGATGCTAGAAATCGGAATTCAGATCGTCTGACCTAGGGAATGTCTTTTTTTGTCTCTTTGAGCTTCTAGTGTTGTTAGGTGACAGCGGGACAATTGTGACTCATAGCAACACTATGGACACTATGTACAACAGAATGAAACACTGCCTCGTCTTGTGCCATCGTTACAATCATTGCTATGTTTGAACCCATTGTCGCAGCCACTGTCTCAGTCCATCTCATTGAGGGTCTTCCTCTTTTTCGCTGAACCTCTACTTTACCAAGCCCGATGTTCTTCTCCAGGAACTGGTCCCTCCTGATAACATGTTCAAAGTACATGAGACAAAGTCTTGCCATTCTCACTTCTAAGGAGCTTTCTGGCCGTACTTCTTCCAAGACAGATTTGTTCGTTCCTCTGGAAGTCCATGGTTTATTCAATATTCTTTGCCAACAACATAATTCAATTGCATCAATTATTCTTCCGTCTTCTTTGTAACTTATGCAAGCTGTGGTATTTTCAATCATCTCATATGCATGGGAAAGTTGGGCAATGATTAAGAAAGACTGAAGAAGAATTAATGCCTTTGAATTATGGTGTTGGCAAAGAATGTTGAATATACTATAGACTTAGAAGAACGGAAATTCTGTCTGAGAAGAAGTACAGCCAGAATGCTTCTTAGAAGTTAGGATGGGGAAACTTCGTCTCACTTACTTTGGACATGTTGTCAGAAGGGACCAGTGTCTAGAGAAGGACATCATGCTTGATAAAGTAGAGGGTCAGCAAAAAAGAGGAAGACCCTCAATAAGATGGATTGACACGGTGGCTGCAACAATAAGATTAAACACACTAATGATTGTGGGACTGGTCATAGGACCTGAAAATGTTTCCTTCTGTTTTACATAGGGTCCCTAAAGGTCAGAACCCACTCGGGGGCAAATAACAATAGCAAAAATAATAGTATTTAGTCTAAATCCAAGTTCTGTGTGGGGTTTATGATTTCTGTTTGTTTCAGATCTTCCTCTTTTTTTTTTTTTTTTTTTTGAGACAGGTCTCAATCATAGTGCCCTACAATTCTTTCTCAGAGTTAACTACTTTCCAAATTTAGGATGAACACTT
>NW_004444174.1:848588-866585 GCF_000243295.1 Trichechus manatus latirostris
TGGAATCCAAGCAGCCGGTGCTTCCCGGCCAAGAGACTGTGGCTGCGGGAGGGAGAAGAGGCCGAGAGTAGGTGAAGAAGGGTGAGGGGTGGGAAAGCGTACATCGCTGTTTACCAGTTGTTCTGTCTCCCGATGGAAGCTCTGTGAAGCTGCTTTCCCGTACTCCCTGTTTGCTGGTTTCCGATAGGAGACCAGGATGGCGGCTCCGTGCTGCGTTAGCTGGTAGGGGACCTCTGCATGAATCTCTCCTCTCTCTCCTTTCCGTCAGTTTTCTCACTGCATTTGGTTCTTGGCTGAGTTCTTTATCTCTTCATTTGATGTTTTAGGGTTTCAGGATTGCTGTTTTCTCTGTTTGGCTTAGTTTTTCAGATCTTTGCTGTGGAGGGACAGCGTGGTGCTTCTGCCTAGAGTGCCATGTTGCCAGAAGTCGAGTTTCCACTTTTTTGATGATGTCCTTTGGAATGCAAAAGTATTACATTTTGTTGAAGTTAATCACAAGATTTAATCCTATGTTTTCTTCTAAGAGTTTTATAGTTTTAGATCTTATATTTTGATTTATGATCCATCTGGAGTTAACTTTTGTGTAAGTTATAAATTAAGGTTCAAGAGTCCAAATGCAGCCTTTTAAATGTTGGTATCCAATTGCCTCAGTACAATTTGTTGAAAAGATTACCCTTTCACTATTGAATTGTCTTAGCATATTTGTCAAAAATCAATTGATGTAAAATTTATTTCTGGCCTCAATTCTGTTCCATTGATCTATATTTCTATACTTAATGCCAATTCTACATTGATTTAAGTAATGTAGCTTTATAGCAAGATTTTAAATCAGGAAATGTAAATCCTATGACTGTTCTTTTTTCTAGATTGTTTTTGCTATTTTATGTCTTTCGCATTTTTATATAAATTTTATGATCAACTTGTCAATTTTTGCAAAGAATCCAGCTAGGGTTTTAATAGTCTTTGCAATCAATCTATAGATTAATTTGGAGAGTATTTCCATCTTTAAAATACTGTGTCTTCCAGTACATGAACATGAGTTATCTTTTTAAGAGAAATCACTAAAAGATACTCAGAAAATTTTAATGTTATGGCATGAAAGGATATAGGCAAATGGAAATGTGACAACAAAAGTAACTCCAAACCAATTGTTTTAAAGAACTTAAAACAATTAACTCAAATGCAAAGTTAGTAAATTAATTCAGCAGTATAAGAGTAACTTTTAAAAACTGTTCAAGGTATATTCTAAAAAATATAATTTACCTTTAAGAATTTTATTAATATAATTCAACATAGTAATAGATAAATATAAAAATATTGTATGACACTTTTAACAGATACCAGAAGTACATTTAATTCAAAGTAAATTGTTCTTAAAAGAAGAAAAACTGTTATAGAGTAGGTACATATATGTCTTCAATATAGCATTAATATAGAAACAAATATTAAAATACAGAAAACAGTTTAAATGTTTGTTAAACAAATGTTTATTTAGCACTGTGCTATGCAGGCAGTAAGCTGCATAAGGGAGCTATAAAACATACCTGCAAACAAAAAATGTATACAGTAAATTCAGATAGTGATAAATGTTATATATAAATAAAAGGATATAATCAAGATTGACATGGGTTAGAAGTCTAATCCCAGGATCACACTGAGTAATCATGGAAAATATGTTTTAGGAGGTCATATGTGAGCTGAGCTTGTCTGATAAAAAAGTAAAACCAGACTTTATGGTAGAGTTTTATAGGCAGAAAGGGCAGAAAGTATAAAACTTAAAAATGGGATGAAGCTGGACAAAGGGACCTGATAGACTATAGCAGTAATCCTGACAAGAGATTATAGTGGTTTGGGCTAAGGTAGTAGTAGCAGAAAAAGACTAATCATCATATGTTTTACAGGCTAAGGAGACAAGACTTAAAAATGTAGGGTGTGGAATGTACAAAAAGAGAAATTTTAATGCCTTTGGATTTTGCTTGAGTGATTTCTGAATTTTACTGAAATATGAAAGAATGGAGAAGAGTCAGGTTTGCAAGACTGGAGAAGAGTTATGGTAAAATTAATTGTTCTATTTTGGCCATGTATGAATTAAAAAATACCTGTCCGATCACCAAGAATAAAGATCAGTAAGCAAATGGAGAGTCACATTTGAAGCACAGTGGAGAGGTCAGGCTGCAGATATAAATTTGATAGTCAACAGGACATAGCTATTTAAAGTCACAGAACTGGATGAGACAATCTACAGGAGAGAGACAGATTGGGAAGAGAAAGGTATCTAGAACCAGTCAATGAATATTCCAAACATATTATTCAGGCAGACAAGGAGAACCCAGCAAATGAGCATGGAATTAAAAGGCCCGCAGAGTATGAGAAATATCAGAATCCTGGAGTGTCACTAAAGCTAAGAGAAGAGAATGTTTTAAGAAGAGATTGGTCAACTGGTCAAATACAGTTGGGAGACCAGGTGGATGAGGTTTGTTTAAAGGCTTGGGGGGTATTGATGCTCTGTAAGAGTAGGTTGAGAAGATATTGGAAGGTGATAAAGTGGATCTTTTCAGATATTTTCCAATGAAGAAACATGATGGTTACAGGAAGGAAGGGTGGCCCCCACCTAGGGGAAGATCCTTCCTTGTCTCTTTAGGCATAAGAACTGTCACACGAATAGACAAATGCACACCCATGTTCATTGCAACATTACTCACAATAGCATAAAGATAGAAACAACCTAAATGCCCATCAACAAATGAATGGATAAACAAACTATTCACATACACACAATTAAATAATACATAACAATAAAGAACAATGATGAATGTGTGAAACATCTCACAACATGAACAAATCTGGAAGGAATTATGCTGAGTGAAATAGATAAATCACAAAAAGACAAATACTGTATGAGACTGTAATTATAAAAATACCTGAAAATGTTATCACACAAAAAGAAAAAAAATTTGATGGTTATGAAGGAGGTGAGGGGTGGTGAGGGAAAAACACTAACTAGATAGTAGATAAGTGGTAACTCTGGTGAAGGATAAGACAGTACACAATACTGGGGAAGCCAGCACAACTTGACCAAGGCAAAGTCATAGAAGCTTCACAGACATATCCAAACACCTTGAGAAACAGAGCTACTGGGCTAAGGGTGGGGGACCATGGTCTTGGGGGACATCTAACTCAATTGGCATAAGGTAGTCTATAAAGAAATTATTCTACATCTGACTGTGGTGAGTAGCAACTGGGGTCTTAAAAGACTGTGAGAGGCCATCTAAGATAAATCTACTGGTCCCATCCTGGCTGGGACAAAGGAGAATGAAGAAACCCAAAGACACAATGGAAAGATTAGTTCAAAGGACTGACCACAACTACCACAACATCCACCAGACTGAGCCCAGAACCACTAGATGGTACCCAGTTACCACCACCACCTGCGCTGGCAGGGATCACAATAGAGGGTCCCCAACAGAGCAGGAGAAAAATGTAGAACAAAATTCAAATTCACAAAAAATAAAAATAAAAAAAAAGACCAGACTTGCTGGTCTGGAGAAACCCCAAGAGTATGGTCCACGGACACCCTTTTAACTCAGCCCTAAGTCACTTCTGAGATTCACCTTTCAACCAAAGATTAGACAGGTCTACAGGGCCAATAATAACACACGTGAGGGACGTACTTCATAGTTCAATCATGTATACAAGACTAATGGGCCCGCCAGCCCAAAAACAAAGACAAGAAGGCAGGAAAGGATACGAAAACTGGAAGAATGGAAACAGAGAAACTGAGGTGGAGAAGGGGAGAATGTGACACACTGCCAGGTTGGCAACCAATATCACAAAACAATTTGTGTATTAACTATTTAATGAGAAACTAATTTGCTCTGTAAATTTTCACCTAAATCACAAATAAGTAAATACTGATCCCCAGGTCCTACCCCCAAAGATTCTGATTTAGACGGTTTGGGTAGAGCCCAGGAATTTCTATTTTTTTAAGAAAAAAAAAGGGGATTCGGGTTAGGACTCACCTTACTCTGCTATGACTACATTAGCTTGACTGATAACATCTGCCAAAAAAACCCTTATTTCCAAACAAGGTTACATTCACAGCGATAGGAGTTAGCACTTCAACATATCTTTTTGGGGTGCACAATTCAATCCATAACAGACAATCAACAGGATTATTAGCTTTTCTGCATGGACATTCAAGATCCTTCTGTGAGAATCTAAATGACTGGAAGTTCGGTTTAATCACTGTTGATGTTTGCATCAAACCAACATCCACATTAATGGAAAATTTCAAGCGGCTGCAGCAATATGTCGACAGGGAACTGCCAGAAATCCAGGCTGGATTCAGAAGAGGATGTAGAACCAGGGATATCATTGCTGATGTCAGATGGATCCTGGATGAGAGCAGAGAATACTAGAAAGACGTTTACCTGTATTTTAACGACTCTGCAAAGGCATTCAACTGTGTGCATCATAACAAATTATGGATAATATTGGGAAGAATGGGAATTCCAGAACACTTAATTGTGCTCATCAGGAACCTGTACATAGATTAAGAGGCAGTTGTTTGGACGGAACAAGGGGTAATGCATGGTTTAAAGTCAGGAAAGGTATGCATCAGGGTTGCATCCTTTCACCATACATATTCAATCTGTATGCTGAGAAGCTAGACTATACGAAGAAGAACAGGGCATCAGGATTGGAGGAAGACTCATTAACAACCTACGTTATGCAGATGACACAACTTTGCTTGCTGAAAGTGAAGAGGACTTGAAGTACTTACTGGTGAAGATCAAAGACCACAGAAGGATGCAGAACATTTCCTTAATAAGCTTTGTTATGCCAATTGACATAGATGTCTCCTGAAAGCATGGTCCCCAGACCCCGCATCCCCGCTACTCTGTCTCTCAAAGTATTTGACTGTATTGAGGAAACTTCTTAGCTTTGGTTCAGTCCAGTTGTGCTGACTTCCGCTGTAGTGTGTGTTGTCCTTCCCTTCACCTAAGATGATTCTTATTTACTATCTAGTTAGTGAATAACCTTCACCCTCCCTCCCCACACCCATAACCATCAAAGAACGTTTTCTTCTGTGATTAAACCTTTTCTTGAGTTCGTATAATAGTGGTCTTATACAGTATTTGTCCTTCTGTGCCTGAGTAAATTCACTCAGCATAATAAGTTCTAGCTTCCACCAAGTTATACGATGTTTCACAGCTTCATCGTTGTTCTTTATTGTTGGGTAATATTCCATTGTGCAGATATACCATAGTTTGTTTATCCATTCATCCATCATGGGCGTCTTACATACTTTAGACACGTTGTCAGGAGGTATTAGTCCCTGGAGAAGGACCTCATGCTTGGTAAAGTACAGAGTCAGCAAAAAAGAGGAAGAGACCCTCAACGAGATGGATTGACACAGTGGCTGCAACAACGGGCTCAAGCATAACGGTGATTGTGAGCATGGCAGAGGATGGGGTAGTGTTTCATTCTGTGGTGCATAGAGTTGCTGTGAGTCGGAACTGATTCCAGGGCACCTAACAACAACAACATGTATTAATATGAAAAAATTATGCTGTGAAATTAAATATCTCAAATGATTATAATGTATGTGTAGGCTGACTATATCAGTTGGGATACTCACAAACAGACTTACCAAGCCTGGAGCACAAAAATGCTCTAAGTCATTTAGCTAAGATAGTACCTTAGGACTATTTCTTTTTGTCTCTAGTTTTCCCTTTTTTCTAAATTTCTTATTGTGCATTACGTGAAAGTTTACAGAGTAAATTAGTTTCCCATTGACAGTTTCTACAAAAAGTGTTTCATGACATTGGTTTCATTGCCCACAATGTGTCAACACATTTCTATCCTAGATTCTCTATTTCCTTTTGTCCTGATTTTCTACCCCTTCCTGCCTTCTAATCTTTGCTTTTGAGCAAATGTTGCGCTTTTGAGCTCATGTAACCGATTGTTCTAAGAAGCATGTTCCTATCTGGTGTTATTGTTTATTTTATGGGCCTGTCTATGGTTTAGCTGGAAGGTGGTCTTCGGGAATGGTCCATTGTTTCTTATTGTATTAATTTTTGTGGAGTGTTAGGCAGTTCAAACCCACTCAGAGGAACCTCAGAAGGAAGGCCTGGCAATCTACTTTCAAATGGTCATAGTTTTGGCCTTTGGAACAGTTTTACTCTGCACATGTGAGGTCATCGACTCAATGGTAACTAACAACAACAACAACAACAATAGTAATCTTTAGTGAAAAATTTAATTTCTCCATACAAATAAATCACTTAATAGTTGAACTATTCCAAACTTCATTATCTAATCAAAGCATTTATATAGAGAGAGATAGAGAGAGAGGTTGAGAGACAGAGAGGGAACTTAGGTCCTGGCACTTGATAAATATTTCTTAAATTTAAATAAAAATGTTTAAAATAAAATTATAAAAAAATCAGCTTTTTAAAGGTTGTTTCCAAATTATTTCCAAAACCATTAGGCCTACAAAGAGACTTTAGGGTCCTCAGGGTATCACAGCTGCAAGTTATAATAATTTTCTAAATGTTTATTCTTAACTTTATATCACTATGCCAAATCATAGGAACATTTATCTTTAAATTTTGGATAGATTGTTTTAGAGGAAAGGGTTTTAGCACTTTGTTGAACAACATCAAAAAATTTGCCAGTTAAGAATTTTGTAAAGTCATTTACCATTTTTCATGTTTAAAACGGAGAACAATAAAGTCCTCTTCACTGTTCTGATGAAAAGATCAAATAAGAAAATGTATGTGGAAATGTTTATAAAAGCAAATGCTATATGATAATAAGAGAGATAGTGTTTGCTTGATACCAACCTTAAAAAATGTGTATGTAGGGCTTCTTCCCCCATACCCTGCCTTGGTGTGTAACAAAGTAATACGAGAAGATGAAAGTCATCTCTTTTCTTAGAAGAATCCCTCGGTGGTGCAAATGATTAGGCATTCTGCTACTAACTGAAAGGTTGGTGGTTCAGATCCACCCAGAGCCACCTCAGAAGAGTAGTATGTATCTATGGTCTTCAGTATACTGAATTATGGCCAAAAATTAGAAATGATGCTGATATCTGTACATAAGTTACGTTAAGTTTTCAAGGTTTTAGATTGTTTTTAATTTCATTTCAGATGTCATTAAAAGAAAGGCTCAGCAATATATGAAATTTTACATTTGTTGAGTATCTAAAACTGTAATCTGCTTTTTAAAAGACACATCATATAAATTGTCATAATTTGTAATTGTTAAAGATTTATACAATCATAATTTATATAACCATAAATTACTGTTATATTTTTAATTTGTATATATGATGAAAAATAAAATATCAGACTTATAAAAATGCAAAACAATGTAGTTAAATCATATTTTTCAAATGTGGCACTACTGATAATTGTTAACAAAACTTTAGACACATGGGAAGTGAGACAAAAATACATCCTTATATAGTTGTAAGATCAACACATTGCTTAGATCAGTATATGGAGTGATACAAATTCAGACTGTGTATTTCATTGAGGTTTATGTTTTGATCTAGTGTTCACATTCTCCTGGTAACAGGAATATGTCACTCATTGTAATCAGTTAATGCTCCCATAAAATTAAATGTTTAAAAATCAGAAGAAAGCTCAGACTGTGTGACTCCTCCATTGCTTCCATAAAAATTAAAGGATGTAATTGTGTCTGAGCTCCTTTGAAGGTTTGGGTAAAGGAACAGTGGAATATTTAACAAGACTTAGAAATCCAACACAGTTGTTCTTAGACCCTTGGGTATGTTGTAGGCATTATTATTTTTTATTTTTTATTGTACTTTAGGTGAAGGTTTACAGAACGAATAGTTTCTCATTAAACAGTCAGTACACATATTGTTTTATGAGTTTGTTAACAACCCCATGACATGTCAACCCTCTTCCTTCTCGACCATTTTTTTTTTTTTTTTGGTGAAAATATACATAGCCAAAGATACACCATTTCAAAAATCTCTACATGCACAGTTCAGTGACATCGATTACGTTCTTTCAGTTGTGCTGCTATTCTCAATTTAGATGAAGGTTTACAAAACAAAATAGTTTCTCATTAAACAGTTAGTACGCATGTTGCCCTATGACAATGGTTAACAACCCCATTACATGTCAACACTGTCCTTACTCAACCTTGGGTTCCCTATCACCAGCTTTCCTGTCCCCTTCTGCCTTCTAGTCTGTCCCTGGACTGCTGTGCCTCATTAGTCACATTTGGTTTTATGGGGCTGTCCAATCCCCAGCTGAACGGCAAATCTCGGAAGTGACTTCACCACTGAGCTAAAAGGGTGGCTGGGGGCCATGCTCTCAGGGTTTCTCCAGTCTCTGTCAGGCCCGTAAATCTGGTCTTTTCTTTTTGTATTAGAATTTTGTTCTACTTCTTTCTCCAGCTCTGTCCAGAACCCTCTGTTGTGATCCCAGTCAGAGTAGTCAGTGGTGGTAGCTGGGCACCATCTAGCTGTACTGGACTCAGTCTGGTGGAGGCCGTGGTAGCTGTAGTCCATTTGTCCTTTGGATTAATCTTTTCCTTGTATCCTGTTCTCTTCATTCTCCCTTGCTCCCAAAGGGGTGCGACCAGTGGAGTATCTTAGATGGCTGCTCACAGGCTTTTAAGACCCCAGTTGTGTTGTAGGCATTATTGATTTGGCTTCTGAACAAAGTAAAGATGTGGAATGTTCACTTAACTTCCATCAAATAGTAAATGAAAAGTACTTAATAATACTGATATCTCATTAACATCTACATAGTGACCTGCATTTTGCTGAAGTTAAAAGTAACATAAAGGTGTGAAGTAAATTTATTTATCAGACAATGACTTCTTGACTTAAATTCATGGGTATGCCTGTTTTTGTTTTTGTTTTCTAACGTCTTGAACCACAATTTTAAAACTTAAAATCATGGGCATGTCTTTTTTTTTTAATGTCTTGAACCACAAATTTAAAACTCAATGGTTTTGGCATGGTAGTAGAACTAATATTCACAAATTCATGATTTCTGTAAAGATATTAATCTCAGAATAGAGAAAACCAAACAACAAGTATTGAAAGTAGAAATGTAACCGGCATGTTTGGAAAAAAGTCTGTTGGAATAGCAGTGACTAGATTCAACACGCAAGTGCCATCATGATGAATGTTTACAAAACTTTTTGAGAGCCAATTATACTATTTTTTGTGCAGGGACTGGAGATCAGCCAGATCTTGTATGCACAAAACCACTTTGGATCTGTCTATTTCAAACAAAAACTACAGAAAACATTTTAGCAAGGTTGAAGCTTTGTCCCACTCTTTTCCTTGCTATGGTGAGAGATTGATACAAAATCCTTTTAAACCATAATGTGGTCAGGGAGAGGAGAAGCTGCTCTATGTTACAAGTCATAAAATGTTTTCCATTATTTTGAAGTATTTTTTTTTTTCCGTAATGCCTTTTGCCTGAACCCTATTGGGAGATAAAACTGAATCGCAAAGTCATATTGCACATGTTAAATCTGTATTGGAGACATGGTAGTCTTAAACTACTCTCCCCTTGAATGAAATGCAGTGTTATTTTTGTATTTTAATCTGTAGATCTTCTGGTCAGGACAAAGGGAAAAATTGGTATTCTGTTACTGTGGCTGAGAGTGAATCCATGTGTTTAAGTTTTCCCCTGACCAATGGTAGTATTATTGCCTGGCAACTCACCACCATAAAGCTTCAGGAACCCAACAAAATTTGGTCTTTGGGTTTAGTTTGAAATATTTCTGACCACTATAACCCTCTCTGATTTTACAAATTGAAAAACACTGGAGAAAATAATTCTGGAGGAGCTTGTTTGCATATGGCATTTTGTTACTTTGTCTGTAAATAGAATAATGGTGTGCATATATACAAAGTGCAAGATTTTGTTTTTTTGCATAAATTTCTTTAGCCTGTAATGTGCTTCAATATTTGCAACAAAAATTTCATCCTGTTAGAAACTGTGCTTGAATTCATATCTTTCTAAAATGACAATAGTTGAAAAAATGTACATATACATATATACACCCACATGCACACACAAATATATGTAAATACGTGCTTGCATGGCAAGTATTTAAAATATATATAATCCACGCAAGCAAGTATTTTTAGATAGGGACAGACATACGGTAGTGTAATCCCCACTGAAGTTTGTTGTTTATATAATTTTTCATTTGCTTTTTTATCATTAGTTCAGAAAACAATTATGTAAATAAACATGAAAAAGACTTTTCAATCTACAAACTGCATTTAAAGCTAAATTTATTTTTTAAGTAAACTTGCATAATGCAGTTTTTATCCTTGTAGTTGCTCAATTACATTTATGATTCAATTCATTTATCCATGAGATTTTAATATAAACCTTTTTAGGGCTTTATCCCAGAGTAGCATTACCAGCTTCAAAAGTATCAGCAACTTGTCTGTCTGACTAATGGGTTGCTAATAGATATTTACTTTCATTTAATCATTTCAAGAAGATTTGTTGAATACCTACTTTGCTAAACGCTTCAATAAGAGGAAATAAGAAGTTTAGAAACAAAATGATATAACATCTTTATAGATATAATGAAGATACCAGGAGCGTGTCTGAAAGTTGATTTATATTGAGGTTTGGGCTAAGGACAAATAGGTGAGAAAATGCAGAGTCATGGAGAGTCAGAGAAGACATTAACTGCAATAAGAATTATTTTTTCCAGTTTAAAAAAAAATAACTGTACCTTCTAATGCATGAACCTGTAAAACTTTAGCGATACCATTTTTTTCTCTTCCACTGCCCCCTTTTAAATCATGCATGCATTTATTATAACACATTTCAGGTGCTCCAGCTATGTACATGGCACAGAAAGAAACACAAAGACAGCCCTGTCCCTGAAGAGATTCTGGTCTAAAGGGGAGCTAAGGCAAGACAATCACTAATTATATTACCATGTGTTTATACAGAAAAAAAAAAAAGTTATATATATATTACTTACTTTACCATTCAGTGACTTATGCCTTGTTGAAGAGAGTTTATTGCCTTTAGGCACATGCAGCAAACAATAATACAACAAATTTAATTCCCTTAGTTTCTATCTTTCCAACTATTGAAGTGAATCTCACACGAGTAACTAGCTGGAAGCCTTCTAGGGCAAGATTCACATTTAAAGGTATTTTTTTTTTTTATAATCTTTGTTTTAAATATTGCTATAACCCTCCCCACCCCACCCCCACTACATTTCAGAAGATAGAAGAGAAGCAAGCATAGCACTTCTGTACTCTGATAGGCATTGCACAGCAGGATCTCTCAGGATTACCTTAATTTCATGCCTTTACTTTCGCTATTCATGCTGAGAACATTGCTTTTCCTATTGTTTCATGTCTGGGTTCTGTTTGTTACATCTCAGAGTGGAGCCCTTATATCTTGAAGTCTTCCTAGCAGGCCTATTCCCATTCCAGGAAAATCATCTTTCCCATCTTGGATCCCTCATATCACTTTACCATTGTGGAGCAGACTGAGATGTACAAGCAGCTTGCAAATGTATTACCTCATATTCATCAAAACAATGAGAGATTTGCCACACATTCTCTTCTTCCAGAAACAGTGTTTGAAATGTCTGCTTTTTAGAAAGTTAATTTCTTTTCACTACTCTTCAAACTTCCTTTGTTTTCTTTTCCCACCTCCTTTGCTTACAGCTGATAATGTTGCCTTTCATTTCAGAGAAAACTGAAGTTATTTGATGGGTTTCCCACATTATTTAGCCTCCCAATATAAAAAAAAAAACAACAAAACAAAACCAAAAACTTACCTCAATATGCACGCATCTTCTTTTTTCCTCCTATTATAATGGGGAAAAACACTCCAACCTCTATCACTGCTCAACCTCTCCTCTGCCTCTGACTTTTCAGGTACCTACCTACATCTGTTAAATTGTCTTCACCCCTCATCTTCAGTACTATGTTCTCAATGAAATTCTTCCCATTGGAGGCCTCTGTGTTAACTATCAATTCATGTCCTCTTCTAGACATCACTTGTATTCCTGCTCCTTTACGAAGCCAAACTTGTCCAAGAGTTTTATCCAGATACCGTTTCCATGACCTTACCTACGATTCTCTCCAATCTTGCTCTATTCTCATGACTCATCCAAGATAGCCAATTGACTTTCTTGTTGCCAAACCCATGGGACACTTTTCAGTTCTCTTGGTTTCCCACCAGCATTTATTTTGAAACAGTTGTCCCTTTACTTCACTAACACCACATTTTCCTAGATTTTTTTTCTGTTGTTTACTAGCCTTTTTTCCCAGGCATTCTCCTCTACCAGACTCCCACAGTTAAGAGTTACTCAGGGTTCAGTCTTGGGCCTAAATCTCTCCTCTCCTATCTCCCCTCCCTTTCCCACTTCACGGTCCCCTTCACCTTTCCCTGCTATTGCTGCTGCTGCTTTTCTTCTGCTCCTTCTCTTCCTCCTCCTCCTCCTTCTTCTTTTCACTCTCTCCCTCCATGGTCTTCATCACTTTAACTGTTTAAAAATAACAGCAATCTGATAATGAATTCCAATCACTGAGTGCATCCATTGATACAAGATGGATATATCTGACAGGCATATTAGATTTTGTGTCAGAAAATAAAACACCTCTCTCCTGAACATTATTTGATTAGGTTCAAAACATTCCTATTCTGCTCTGTTTCTATTTAACCATTAGATGTTACTGCCTTGTTTGATAAATTCACTATTTCTTTAGCTATGCCAACTAATGAGAAAAGAGGACAGCAAAAGATGGCAGAATAAACAGGACTTTGTTACTAAGAAGTCCAGGCCTTTTAACAAAATAAGCAATAAAGAATAAGTGTTAACGTATGGGAAAAGGTGTAAATGCTGATTTGGTTATGTTGATACTGAGATCTGAGATCTAAGTAAAGATACCTAATAGACACTTTTTAATCAAATTCAGAAGAAATGTCTGGGAAAGAGGTATAAATGTATAAATTTTGCTAGTCAGGCTTTTTTGGGTTACAACAAACAAGGAGGATAAGCAATTGCCTAAGCCATTCTTATGGAAATATACTTCACAATAGAGTCCTCTCTAAAGCAAGCATCACTTTCTATTGAGAAATATTAATACGGTGGACTACTCCAGACGGTATTTGAATATCTGTCCAGAATAAAAATTACCGTGAAATAAATACTGGAAATAATGCAGAAATGATGGGAAATTACTGGGGAGAAAAATGAGTTGCAACTGATGAGACTGAATACAACCTATTCCGAAATATATCCAGAGAGAATTTCAGCATGGGAAATAAAAGGACAAGAAAATTTTAGTCTGACAATGATTACAGAAGAAGAGGAGTGAACTGAACACAGGAAATTTGTCTTTAAGAGACATTAAAGGAATTGCAACATTTTAAATGTCAAGGAGGAGTTTGTTGTGCCTGAAATCTGTGTGTGTGTGTGTGCGTGTGCATGTCACATGTACTCTGTTCTTTATATTGGTGTTTCTAGCCATCATAGCCATGTTTCATTTTGCCTTTGATTTTGATTAGAATTTTCTGGTTGTACCAGTACTAGTGTTAATTAGTTCAAATGTTATTTTTCCAACACAATTACTTGCTTTGTTTCTCTAAAATCCAGATTATATTCTGAATTAAAAAGTGTTCTGTGCCTATCTTAAAGGTGATTAGCTTATTATTAAAAATTCCTAGCAGAGAAATTTGTTAGTAAGTGGAATCCACGGTATGATAAATCAAGTTTACCGTTTATAATATTAGCACATGTTTTACAGATTCAGAGGAACACTATTCAAGAAGATATAGCTTACTGATTTCTGTTAAAATAAACTAAACTGAAACAGAGAGCCCAGAAAAGAGATAGTCCAAGGTCTCTAGACATTTCTCTGCGACATGGAGGCATAGTATGATTTCTCTAGAACATTTAGAATCTAACACTGAGAGTTGTAGCCTCTGGATGAGTATAAGTAGATTTGTTTCCCAATTAAAAAGAAAATATTATCTAACACACACACATACACGCACACGATTGACGTCAATCATAACAGAGTTTAACAGTTTTAGCCTAAAAAATAAAAAATAACACAAGAAAATTCCACATAGGCAGATTATATTGCAAAATGCCAACATGTTATTTTGGCTTTGATAATCTGTTACATTCAGTACCACTGTCATATTTTTTTCTAGTTTCCCTGTGTTTTCGTCATATTTTGGCCTTTTCTGTCAAATAACCTATCATAAACCTAAGCCTCAGCTTCTTTACCTATAAAATATAGACATATTTGCCCTGTTTATCTCAAAGATATATTATGAATATAACAAAGGTAGAAGCCTTTGTAAACTTAAAACTCTTCAACAAACATGCTACTATTTATTTCAAAATGATACCTGTTGATATTAAAAATATCAATAAGTCATTGGGATATATGCAGATTAAATATTTTATGTATTTTACTTTATCTTTTTATGAAGTCTGTATTTTAATAGTAATGATAAAATTCCTCAAGTCATAATTAGTGATGTGCTACAAGTCATATAATCCAGCTCCCAAATTTATTCTCTTATCTGATTGTTTCACTAAATGGCACTTAGATAGGAAATGCTTGGTGAAGATTGGAGTTTTTCCTTGCATCTGTATAGTGAAAACATCCAATTCTGATAAAGACTTTTGTCTTATTGATTCTATAAACCAACTGACTACAAACTAAATTTGTGTCCTAAAGAGGGAAAAATAGCTTGCTAAAAGAGCACAGTGGGTTTTTTTTTTCCTGTATCATTAAATTTTTAATTGGCATGCCCCTTTGTTAAAATGAAATCTTATATGGGTGAAATGGGAAGGAAAGTCTCCAACCCTAGTGCTTGCATCACTCCCCCTTTCCAAACCCAAAGAGGACTCCAGAAAAATCAAAATGTCTCCTTCTAACACAATTTCAATACAACAACCTAGAATTTTGTGTTCTGTAATATCTTACAAAACTTTAGTTTTATATAATGATAATATTTAGTCAATGATAGAAAGGTTCCTTGGTCAAATATATTTGTAAAACATGTTTCTTTACGTTAAGATTGTTGATAGTCTTTGGAATTGCAATATGTACAGTTCAGTCTCAAGAAGGAGCATTTCAAAGTATGTAGGCAGCACTTCCCTAATTTATTTGGAGCAAGGAACAGAGTCTTAGTCATCTAGTGCTGCTATAACAGAAACACCACAAGCAGATGGTTTTAACGAAGAGAAGTTTATTTCCTCACAGTTAAAGTAGGCTAAAAGTACAAATTCAGGGCGTCAGCTCCAGGGGGAAGCTTTCTCTCTCTGTTGGCCTTCTTCTCTTCGGTGTTCCCCCAGACTAGGAGCTTCTCTGCACAGGGACCCCAGTCCAAAGGACGCGCTCTGCTCCTGGCACTGCTTTCTTGGTGGTATGAGGTCCCCAACTCTCTGTTTGCTTCCCTTTCCTTTTATCTCTTGAGAGATAAAAGGTGGTGCAGGCCACAAACCAGGGAAACTCCCTTTACATTGAATCAGGGATGTGACCTGGGTAAGGGTGGTGTTAAAATCCCACCCTAATCCTCTTTAACATAAAAATACAATCACAAAATGGTGGCGAACCACACAATTCTGGGAATCATGGTTCAGACAGATTGATACACACATTTTTGGGGGGACGTAATTCAATCCATGACAAACAGTTCTGTTTTTCTTTTTCCCCATAAAGTATATCATGTGAGCAGTGCTCCAGGTAGCACACTTTGGGAAATAATTAACTGTTACCTATTAGTTAGACTTTGGAAAATAGGTTAAATTTATGCTTACTGATATTAACTTCTTAAGAGTTACTTATGTGAATATTTATACTAGTCCAAAAATGTAGTAGAGTACACATATCTAATATATCTGATCATCTCTATTTTCTGCTAAAAATTTTACAAGTCATTTCCCATTACTGAGAATGAATTTAAATTTTTTTAAACTTGAACTCAATATCTCGTTTGATCTTTCTATGGGCAGCTTTTGCATTTCATCTCCTATCATATTTCTTCTTGTTCACTGTGCTCCAGCCACATGAGTGTCTGTGCTATTTCTTGAGCACAACAAGCGTGGATGCCTCAGGGCACTTACATTTGCTTTTCCTTCTGCAAAGAACACTAGTTTCACAGACATCGTCATGGATCACTCTACCACTTTATTTTTTCACCTCAAAAATAACCTCCTCAGAAAGACTGCAGTAGCTTCCCCATTCCGTGGTCAATCTGTATGTTCTTATCTCACTTTTTCTTTAAATAATTTACAAATAATTGATTATTTTTATTTGCTTTATTTTTCTCTCCCTAGACTACAATGCAAGCTCAGTAGAGTAACAGCTAACTATGTGTGGCACATAGTAGACCTAGGATATATTTTTGAATGAATAATGCATGTTCAAGAAAGATTTATATTTATGTATATGATATTTACCTTGATAAGCAACAGTTAAGGAGTCCTGGTGGCGCAACCATTAAGCTCTCAGCTGCTAACTGAAAGGTTACTGTTTGAACCCACCTGGTGCTCCACTAGAGAAAGACCTGGAAACCTGCTTCCATAAAGATTACAGCCAAGAGAATGCTATGGGGCAGCTCTACTCTGTCCAATGGGGGTCACTATGAGTGGGAATCAACTCAACAGCAAACTACAACAAAGCAATAATTGCTGATTATATCTCTTATTTAATCTCATAAGTATTATTGTGGATTGAATTATGTCCCCCAAAAATATGTGTTGTAAATCCTAACCTCTATGCCTGTGGTAATAATCCCATCTGGGAATGGATTGTCTTTGTTATGTTAATAAAGCAAGATTAGTGTAGAGTGTATCTTGAGTCAATCTCTTTTTTTTTATTTTTATTTTTTATTTTACTTCAGGTGAAGGCTTACAGAACAAATAGTTTCTCATGAAACAGTAGTACACATATTGTTTTATAACATTGCTTAACAACCCCACAACATCTCAACCCTCTAACTTCTCAACATTTTTTTTGGTGAAAATGCACATAGCAAAGATACACCATTTCAAAAATTTCTACATGCACACTTCAGTGACATTGACTACGCTCTTCCAATTATTCTGTTATTCTCACTTAAGATGAAGGCTTACAGAACAAAATAGTTTCTCATTTAACAGTTACTGCACATGTTCACCTATGACAATGGTTAACAATCTCACAACACATCAACAATATCCTCACTCAACCTTGGCTTCCCTATCACCAGCTTCCTTGTCCCCTTCTGCCTTCTGGCCCTTGTCATTGGACTACTGTAACTTGTTAGTCTCATTTGTTTTACGGGGCAGTCCACTCCCAGGCTGAACGGTGAACCACGGAGATAACTTCACCACTGAGCTAAAAGGGTGTCTGGGGGTCATACTCTCAGGGTTTCTCCAGTCTCCTTTAGGCCAGTAAATCTGGTCTTTTTTTATGAGTTATAATTATGTTCTACATCCTTCTCCAGCTCTGTCCAGAACCCTCTGTTGTGATCCCAGTCAGAGCAGTCATGGTGGTCATGGTGGGCACCATCTAGCTGTACTAGACTCAGTCCGGTGGAGGCCTTAGTAACTGTGGACTTCTGACTAATCTTTTCCTTGTGTCCTGTTCTCTTCATTCTCCCTTGCTCCCGAAGGGATGAGACCAGTGGAGTATCTTAGATGGCCTCTCGCAGGCTTTTAAGACCCCAGACACTACTCACCAAGGTAGAATGTAGAACATTGTCTTTATAAGCTGTGTCATGCCAATTGAGCTAGATGTTCCCCGAGTCCATGGTCTCCACAACCCTCCGCCCAGCAATTCAGTCCCTCAGGGAGTTTGGATGTGTCTATGGGGCTTCCATGACTTTTTCTTGTACAAGTTGTGCTAGTTTCTCCTGCATTGTGTACTGTCTCACCCTTCACCCAAGATACCATTTATCTATTGCTTATTTAGTATTCCCCCCCCCACCCCTCCCATCCCTG
>NW_004444174.1:871935-873736 GCF_000243295.1 Trichechus manatus latirostris
ACCATCCTGTCCTGTTTTTGTAAATGTTTTGATATTGTCTGCTGTCTTCAGGGCATTCAGTAGTTATTTTTCTTGTTTATTGTTTGTAGATTTTTTTGTTTCATCCCTTTTTTTTTTTTTTAAATTTGCCTATGTCTGAGCAGGCGGACTGTCTGTTCTTTGTTGTTTGCTCATCTGTGGTCACAATACTTTTCGCCTCCTTCTCCATTTGGCAGGGTCAGTCACTCAGTTATGGTACAACAGGGAAGGTCTAGCTGAAGAGGAGTTACTGGGATGGGTTGTTTGTAACAGTTACTACAGCTACCAGAGCGGGTCAGTAATCAGTGCAGGGCAGGTTCCAGTAGGCCGTGCCTGTGCTGCTGGGTGGTGCGATGTCAAGCTCACAGTAAAGGTAGGCAGGATGCAGTGGGGAGATCATTATGTGTGGAGCTAAGATGGATATGGGAGAGAGGAGAGAGGAACAGGAGACAAAAACATACAAACAAACAAAAAAGAATGCTAGGGGAGTTTGCCATTGGAGCGGAGAGGTGAGAGACTATGAAATGGAGAAAAACAGGAAGGGGAATAGGAAGAAAAGAATGAATAAATAAAAATCGGAAAGGTTGAAGAACCGCAAAGTTCCCAGGGATCCCTCCAGTGCAGCTATGAGGTCTGGTGAAGTCGCTTTCAGGTGTTGCAGTACAGCCTGGCTAGAAGGCGTAGAGGTATACAATGCCATGTATTCAGGGAACAGAAAGAGAAGGAAGATATAGATAGATGAGAAACTGAGCAATGACGAAAGAGAAAAAGGGAAAAAGAGGGAAAAGAAATCAAAACAAATTAAAAAAAAAAAAGAACAAGAAAGGCCCCCCAAAAAACAGAAAAAAAAACCAACAAAAAAAAAATGCTCTCAGGGATCCCTTTGCTCGTCTGTGCAAACTGAAGGGGATGTCTTCTTGCCACGTAGCACTGGCTGGCCAGAAAGGGCTCCCAACTCAAGAAAAGGAAAAGAAAACAAACAAAAAATTCAAAACAAACAAACGAACAAAAGCCCTGGGATCCCACCAGCCCGGCCACCCAGACCGGGAAGCAGCTCCACATTCGAACAGAGCTCCACAACCCCTCAGGATGAAGCAAAGATGGCGCACGGAGCCAGGTATTTGAGTGAAAGGAGGGGGAGGTGGTGAGAGGTAAGGAAAAAATCAAAAGAAGTAGAAAAAAAAGCAATACTAGGAGCCACCAAATGGCACTCAGGGGGCTAGCTAGTGTGGGTTGGTGTTTCGCGGACAAGAGACTGTGTCCACGGGAAGCAGAGGTGGCTGAGTGTGGGTGAAGAAGGGTAGGGAGTGGGAAAGCATATATCACAAATTACCAGAGCTCTGCAGCCCCTCAGGAAGAAGGAAAGATGGCACACAGAGCCAGGTATTTGACCAAAAGGAGGGGCAGGTGGTGAAAGGTAAGGGAGAAATCAAAAGAAGCAGAAAATAGCAACACCAGCAGACAACAAATGGCACTCAGAGAGCCACCCATTCAGGTGTGTGGAATCCAAGCAGGCGGTGTTTCCCAGTCAAGAGATTGTGGTCATGGGAAGCAGAGGAGGCCGAGTCAGTGTGAAGAAGGGTGGGGAGTGGGAAAGTGTATATCGCAAATTACCAGTTATTTTGTCTCCCGCTGGATGCTCTGTGAGGCTGCTTTCTCATACCCCCTGTTTGCTGGTCTCCGATAGGAGTCCAAGATGGCGGATCCGTGCTGCTTTAGCTGGTAGGGGACCTCTGCATGAATCTCTCCTCGGTCTCCATTCTCTGTCAGTTTTCTCACTCCG
>NW_004444174.1:873836-880691 GCF_000243295.1 Trichechus manatus latirostris
CATTCTCTGTCAGTTTTCTCACTCCGTTTGGTGCTTGGCTGAGTTCTTTATCTCTTCATTTGATGTTTTAGGGTTTCAGGATTGTTGTATTCTCTGTTCGGCTTAGTTTTTCAGATCTTTGCTGTGGAGGGACGGCATGGTGCTTCTGCCTAGAGCGCCATTTTGCCAGAACTCCTTGAGTCAATCTCTTTTGAGATATAAAAGAGATAAAACAAAAAAGTATGTAGAGAGAGATGGGATAAGATACATGCCAAGACACATGAAGATCTCCAAGTAACCAGGAAGCGGAAGCTGAAGAGAGAAAGACCTTTTCCCAGAGCTCACAGAGAAAAAAAGCCTTCCCCTTGAGTTGGTGCTCTGAATTCAGATTTCTAGCCTCCTAAACTGTGAGAAAATAATTTTCTGTTTGTTAAAGCCATCTACTTGTGGTATGTCTATTACAGCAGCACTAGATAACTAAGATTGAATTTGGTACCAAAAGAGTAGGGTGCTAACCTAACAGATGCCTAATATGTGGAAGCAGTTTTGGAACTGGGTAATGGGTAGAGGCTGGAAGAGTTTTAAGGTGCCTTAATAATAAAAGCCTGGATTGCCTTGAAGAGATTGTTGGTAGAATTATGAACATCAAAAACAATTATGATGAGGGCTCAAAAGAAAGTAAGGAAAGCTATAAAGTTTCTATTGTCTTAGAGAATACATATGGCACCAGCAACAGAATGTTTCTAGAAATGTGAACTTTAAATGTGCTTCCAGTGAAACTTTAAAAAAATGATCAACATGCGATTGGACAATGGAATACGGTGATACTTTTTTTGCAGTGGCAAAGAACTTGTCTGAATTATGTTCAAATGTTTAGTGGAAGGTAGAACTTGTAAGTGACAAATTTGGATATCTGGCTGATGAGATTTCTAAGCAAGATCTTAAAGAGGCCACGTGATTTCTCTTTACCACTTTTGGTAAAATACTAGAGGAAAGAGATGAACTTAAAAATGACTATGCAAAATGAAAACTAAACTTAAAAGATTTGGAAAATTCTATTGTACAAACTAAGGACACATGTCCTAGAATGTTCACCAAGGATGTGGCTACACAATCTTTTCTTAAAGAGATTAAGCCTGTGATTGATGTATCTAACCAACTACCACAGCAAAAACTTATCAACTTAGACTGAAGAGAGAGAAAAAAGTAAAGGAGAGAACGCTCTCTACCTCTTGGGATTCTACAAGCAGGAGACAGGCCAAAGGAGCTACATATGTTGTCCTTCAAGAAAAGAAAACGACCATCCCTGGAGAAGGCTTGAGATCAGCAGAACATTTGGAAGGTGCACGGGAAGCTGGGCTTTCTTGGTTTCAAAGGGTGAGGCTACAGTCTCCTGGATCTCAAAGGGTGGGGCCACAGACTCCTAGGTTTCAAAGTGTTGGATCTTCATCAACTTGTTTCCTACGTGTAGACCTGCTGTTAAAGTGTGCAAGGGTGATGGGGCTGCTGTCAAAGTTCAGGTGGCACAGCTTCCATGCCCAAGGGCCAGAAGATAGAAACTGCCAGGGCTGAGGGGGTGGGATCATCACTCAGAGGGACTAGGAGAATGGGATTGCCCAAAGCCAAGGGAGTGAAGTTGCCATACCAGTGGGCCTGGAAGGTAGAGCTGAAGCCCAGGGATCAGGGTCCTCCACCCAGAACCAGAAAGTATGACCAACACCCAGCGTCTGGAAAGCAGGACCATTGCCTAGATGGTCTCAGGGAACAGACGATTATTTTCAAACCTTGAGTGAAAATGTAGTTTGTTCTGTTGGTTCTTAGATTGTTTGGTGCCCATTATTCCTTCTTTCTCTCCAATTTCTCCCATTTATAATGAAAATGTCTACCTTGTACCTGTTCCACCAATGTATTTTGGAAAGAGAAAATTTGTAGTCTGTTGTTAGGTGCCATTAAGTCAGTTCTGACTCATATGACCCTACATACAACAGAACAAAACACTGTCCAGTCCTGCGCCATGCCCATAATTGTTGTTATGCTTGAGCCCATTGTTGCAACCACAGTGCCAATCCATCTCATCGAGAGTCTTCCTCTTTTTTTCTGATCCTGTACTTTACCAAGCATGATGTCCTTCTCCAGGAACTGATCCCTCCTGATAACATGTCTAAAGTATCTAAGACATAGTCTCACCATCCTTCCTTCTAAGGAGCATTCTGGTTGTACTTCTTCCAAGACAGATTTGTTCATTCTTTTTGCAGTCCATTACATATTCAATATTCTTCACCAACACCACAATTCAAAGGTGTCAATTATTCTTCGGTCTTCTTTATTCATTATTTACCTTTCTCATGCATATGATACAATTGAAAATACCATGACTTGGGTCAGGCTTACCTTAGTCTTCAAGGTGACGTCTTTGCTTTTTAACGCTTTAAAGGGGTCTTTCGCAGCAGGTTTGCCCAATGCAATGCATCTTTTGATTTCTTGACTGCTGCTTCCATGAGTGTTGATTGTGGATCCAAGTAAAATGAAGTCCTTGACAACTTCAATATTTTCTCCATTTATCATGATGTTGCTTATTTGTCCAGTTGTGAGGATTTTTGTTTTCTTTATGTTGAGGTGTAATCCATACTGAACGCTGTGGTCTTTGATCTTCATCCGTAAGTGCTTCAAGTCCTCTTCACTTTCAGCAAGCAAGAATGTGTCATCTGCATAACGTAGGTTGTTAATGAGTCTTCCTCCAATCCTGATGCTATGTTCTTCTTCATATAGTCCACTTTCTCAGATTATTTGCTCAGCACACAGATTGAATAGGTATGGTGAAAAGATATAACCCTGTCGTACACCTTTCCTGATTTTAAACCACACATTATCCCCTTGTTCTGTTCAAACAACTGCCTCTTGATCTATGTGCAGGTTTCTCATGAGCACAATTAAGTGTTCTGGAATTCTCATTATTCGTAATGTTGTCCATGATTTGTTGTGATCCACACAGTTGAATGTCTTTGCATAGTCAATAAAACACAGGTAAACATCTTTCTGGTATTCTCTGCTTTCAGCCAGGATCCATCTGACATCAGCAATGATAACCCTGGTTCCACGTCCTCTTCTGAATCCGGACTGAATTTCCGGCAGTTCCTTGTTGATATACTACTACAACCGCTTTTGAATAATCTTCAGCAAAATTTTACTTGTACGTGATATTAATGATATTGTTTGATAATTTTGGCACTTGATTGGATCACCTTTCTTGGGAATAGGCATAAATATGGATCTCTTCCAGTCAGTTGACCAGGTAGCTGTCTTCCAAATTTCTTTGCATAGACAAGTGAGCACTTTTAGCACTGCATCAGTTTGTTGAAACATCTCAATTGATAGTCCATCAATTCTGGGAGCCTTGTTTTTTGCCAATGCCTAGATTTCACAAACACACAATGAAGTAGAATTTTGCCCCAGTATGGAATATGCCTAAATTTCACCCATATTTGATTTAGATGGTTTAGACGATGAGATTTTGGTCTTGGAGTTGATTTAAGACTCTTGAGATGATGTGATGGAGTGAATGTATTTTCCATGCGGAAAAGACATAATCTGGGGGGGTGGGCAAAGGTGGAATGTTATGGATTGAATCGTGTTCCCCAAAAATATGAGTTGTTAATCCTAGCCTCTATGCCCATGGCTATAATCCCATTTGGGAGTGGGTTGTCTTTGTTATGTTAATGAGGCAGGATTAGGGTTGAGTGTCTCTTAAATCAATCTCTTCTGAGATCTAAAAGAGATTAAACAAGCAAGCCAGCAGATGAGGTAAGTATATGCCAAGAGTCAAGGATCTTCCTCTAGAGCTTACAGAGAGAGAAAACCTTCCCCTCAAGCCAGCACTCTGAATTAGGACTTCTAGACTCATAAACTGTGAGAAAATAAATTTCTGTTTGTTAAATTCATTGACTGGTGGTATTTCTGTTATAGTAGCACTAGATATCTAAGACAAGTATTGACTGAAAAAGAAGGAATTTACACAAATCTGTATCATGGCAATAAAGTAAAAACAAAATTATGTGATTAGCAAAAATTGTTAGGGAACAGAATATTAGATACTTTATACACTATCAAATTCATGTCCAAAAATAATTTTCAAATTTAAATATTTATTTAACTTCTGTTTTAGTCTCTATCCATTTCTCAAAGTAAATAAAGCATTTAATTCTTTTAGGCCTTTTATCTAATAAGTAGTAATTTCTCCACTTATATATACAAATTGAAGAGTTCTGCACACAATTTAGATTCAAAATGCAGTGATTAACCAGGCAGATGAGATTCTTATCCTCTTGGAACTTACAATATTGCCTAGGAACAAATGTTAATCACATCATTATAAGGGTGATTAATTTTATGAAAAAGTAAATAAAAATTTTATTTTACTTAAATCTAAGGAAATTAACAGAGCTACACACAAGGTATAACTGTGAAAAAGACTGAAGACAAAATAAGATTTACCTAGGTGTCATGAATTGAATTACATCCCCCCAAACTATCCATCAACTTGGCTGGGTCTTGATTGCCAGTATTGTATAGTTGTGTATCATTTTGTAATCTGATGTGATTTCCTTATGTGTTGTAAATTCAGTCACTATGATCTAATAAGATGGATTAGCAGCAGTTATACTGATGAGGTCTACAAGATTGGATAGTGTCTTAAGTCAATCTCTTTTGAGATATAAAAGAGAGAAGGGAGTAGAACACATGGGAACATCATCAAGAAAGCAGTACCGGGAGCAAAGCGCGTCATTTGGGCCTGAGTTTCCTGCGCAGAGAAGCTCCCAGACCAAGGGAAGACTGATGACATGGACCTTCCTCCAGAACCAACAGAGAAAGCCTTCCCTGGAGCTGATGCCCTGAATTTGGACTTGTAGCCCACTGGAGTGTGAGAGAATAAACTTGTCTTTGTTAAAGCCATCCACTTGTGGTATTTCTATTAGAGCAGCACTAGATGACTAAGACGCTAGGCTAGGATAATATGTGTGCGTGTGTGTGTGTGTGTGTGTGTGTATGTGTTGGGAAGGAGGAACAATATTTTAGACAGATGGAACAGCATGTTTGAATAATAAGGGCAAGTGTTTAGATATAAGACTGGAAAGATACTTGGGAACTAAGACATGTCCTAGTAAAATTATTGGTATTTAAAAAAGAAAATAAAATTCTTCGGGTATTCAGCCAAAAGACCTCATCAATATGAACAGGAATAATATGTTAACATTAGATATCTTGACATTATTTTATGCAGATTAGATGGGCAAATATACTTAGGAAACCCAAAGAAAGAAAATGATTTTATAAAATTCTAGAAAATGAAAACTAATATACACTGACATAAAGCAGGTCAGTTGTTACCTAGGAACCACAAAGGAGGGGAGGAAGAGCTAGTATGAGGAATTACAAAAGGACATAAGAAAACTTTTGGGAAATGAATGTGCTTACTATTTTGAACGTGGTGATGGCTTCGTGGATGTGTACATATGTCAAAACTTATCAAATGGTATATTCTAGATATGTGTAGTTTAATTTATGTCAATTATATTGCAATAATAAAATTTACTTGCAAAAAATCAGCTGTTTGGAAACCTTATGGAGTACAGTTCTACTCTGACACACATGGGGTCACCATAAGTCTGAATTGACTTCACAGCAATTGTTAATAGAGATCTAAAGAAATGCTCAGAAATTCTTTTGTAATAAAAGAAGTTGCATACTAATGATATCAAGAGTATGTTGTTTGTTGTTGTTAGGGACTGAAAAGTCGGTTCCAACTCAGCAACCCCATGTTCAATAGAACGAAACACGGCCTATTCCTGCCCCATCTTCACGTCATTGGTGCGTTTAAGCCTAATGTTGCAGTCACTCGTTTCAATCCATCTCGTTGAGGGTCTTCCTATATTTTGCTGACCCTCTACCAAGCATGATGTTCTTCTCCAGGGACTGCTCCCTCCTGGTAACATGTCCAAAGTACACGAGATGAAATCTGGCCGACCTTGCTTCTAAGGAGCGCTCTAGCTGTACTTCTTCCAAGATAGATTTGTTTGTTCTTCTGGCAGTCTATGGTATATTCAATATTTTTTGCCAACCCCTCAATTCAAAGGCATCAATTCTTAGTTATTGTCCAGCTTTCATATGCATATGAGGTGATTGAAAATACCATGGCTTGTGTCAGGCACACCTTTGTCCTCAAGTTGACATCTTTTCATTTCAACATTTTAAAGAGTGTTTTGCAGTAGATTTGCCCAATGCAATACATCATTTGATTTCCATGGGCATTCATTGTGGATCTAAGTACAATGAAATCCTTGAGAACTTTAATATTTTCCTCATTTATCCTGGTATTGCTTATTGATCCAGCTGTGTGGATTTTGTTTTCTTGTGTAGAGGTGCACTCCATATTAAAGGCTGTAGTCTTTTTTCTTTGTTTGTTTTTTTGTTTGTTTTATTTAATTATTTATTTTTAATTATAATTCAGGTGAAGGTTTACAGAATAGTTTCTCATTAAACAGTAGTACACATATTGTTTTACGACATTGGTTAACAACACCACGACATGTCAACCCTCTCCCTTCTTGACCTTTTTTCTTTTTTGGTGAAAATATACATAGCCAAAGATGCACCATTTCAAAAATTTCTACATGCACAGTTCAGTGGCATCAACTACGCTCTTCCAGTTGTGCTGCTATTCTCACTTTAGATGAAGGTTTACAGAACAAAATAGTTTCTCATTAAACAGTTAATATACTTGTTGCCCTATGACAATGGTTAACAACCTCACAACACATCAACACTATCCTTACTCAACCTTGGGTTCCCTATCACCAGCTTTCCTGTCCCCTTCTGCTT
>NW_004444174.1:881199-889354 GCF_000243295.1 Trichechus manatus latirostris
CAACAATTCAGTCCCTCAGGGAGTTTGGATGTGTCTATGGAGCTTCCATGACCTTTCCTTATACAAGTTGTGTTGGTTTCCCCAGTATTGTGTACTGTCTCACCCTTCACCCAAGATACCACTTATCTATTGCCTATTTAGTATTCCCCCCACCCCTGCCATCCCTGGTAACCAACAAAGATTGTTGCTTTCTGTGTGTGAACTTTTTCATGGGTTTTTACAATAGAGGTCTCATACAATATTTGTCCTTTTGTGATTGACTTATTTCTCTCAGCATAATGTCCCCCAGTTTCATCCATGTTATGAGATGATTCACAGATTCATCATTGTTCTTTCTCCTTGCATAGTACTCCATTGTGTGTATGAACCATAGTTTATTTATCCATTCATCTGTTGGTGGGCATCTAGGTTGTCTCCATCTTTTTGCTATTGTGAACAATGCTGCCATGAACATAGGTTTGCAGATGACTATTGGAGTGACAACTCTTATTTCTCTAGGATATAGTCCTAGGAGTGGGAAGGCTGTAGTCTTTGATTTCATTAGTAAGTGCTTCGAGTCTCTTTGCCTTCAGCAAGCAAGATTGTGTCACCTGCATAGCACAGGTTGTTAATGAGTCTTCCTCTGATCCTGATGCAGCATTCTTTTACGTATTGTCTAGCTACTCAGCTTATTTGGTCAGCATACAGATGAATGGATACAACCCTGACACACACTTTTCTTGACTTTAAACCAATCGTTATCCTGTTGTTCTGTTCTAATCATTACCTCTTGGTCGAAGTACAGGTTTCTCATGAGCACAATTAATTGTTCTTGAATTCCCATTGTTTGCAATGTTATCAGTAATTTGTTAGGAGCTACACAGTTGAATTCCTTTGCATACTAAATAAAACACAGGAAAATATTTTTCTGGTATTCTCTGCTTTCAGACAAGATCCATCTGACATCAGCAATGATATACCTTGCTTCACATCCTCTTCTGAATCCAGCTTGAATTTCTGGCAGTTCCCTGTTGATGTACTGCTGCAACCGTTTTTGAATTATCTTCCACAAAGTTTTACTTGTGTATCATATTAATGATATTGTTCAATAATTTCCACATTCTGTTGGATCACCTTTCTTTGGAATGAGGATGAAGATGGATCTCTTCCAGTCGGTTGACCAAGTAGCTGTCTTCCAAATTTCTTGGCATAGACAAGTGTGTGCCCCAAGGTTTCGTCTCCTTTTTGCAACATCTCATTGGTATTCCATCAATTTCTGGAGGCTTATTTTTCCCCAATGCCTTTGGTGCAGTTTGGACTTATTCCTTCAATACCATCTGTTCTTGATCATATGCTGCCTCATGAAATGGTCAAATGTCGATCAATTCTTTTTGCTATACTAATTCTGTGTATTCCTTCCATCTTCTTTTGATGCTTCCTGCTTCATTCAATATTTTGCCCATAGAATCCTTCAGTATTGCAACTTGAGGCTTGAATTTTTTCTTCAGTTATATAACCTTGAAAAATGCTGAGCATGTTCTTCCCTTTGTTTTCTAGCTCCAGGTCTTCGCACATTCAATTATAATACATCACTTTGTGTTCTCAAGCTGCCCTTTAAATTTTCTGTTCAACTCTTTTACTTCATCATTTCTTCTATTCTTTGTTCAAGAGCAAATTTCAGAGTCTCTTCTGACATTCATTTTGGTCTTTTCTTTATTTCTTGTCTTTTTAATGACCTTTTGCTTTGATGTTATTCCATACCTTGTCTAGTCTTAGGTCGTTAGTGTTGAATGCTTCAGATCTATTCTTGAGATGGTCTCTAAATTCATCTAATGACCTAAAAACCTCATATAAAAAAATTAAAGGAATCAATACTAACCTGTTGGCTACAATGAAATTCTCTATTTTTATATTGTGGTAATAGTTATATAGGCAGTAACAACATAGAATATTGGCATTTTGTCTACATATACTACAGCTATTTTTCTGAGTTCCCTTTGTTTTAATTCTTTTAAAATGAGTTTTGATCAGAAGAACATTAACAGTTTTCTCCAGTAATAATAATACTAATCTAATTTTATTTTTTCAAAACCTGGCTAGAAAGGCTTTTCCTAAACCAAATCTACTAATTTTGAATTTTTTTTTATCATTTCATGATTTTAATATAACAATATAAATTATCTTGAATTTAGGTTGCAGATTTTTTTTTAAGTGAAGATTAATCCACTCTCCAAAGATTTAAAGTTTACTCATGTTTTAAACAAATATATTCCTCAACAGAATATATTTTATTTTCCAGCAGTTAAGCAGATCATATAATTAATTGAGAAACTACTAATTAGAAAAGATAGAATATTATTAAAAGACACAACTATTTGTAAAACAGTCCAGGCTTCCAAAGAGTTTTATGATTGTGTATATTTAGCTTTATTATAAAGTTAAATTAGGACTTTTTTCTATTAAGAAATTAATATTTAGTTTCTTTATGCTTTCCTAACTATATATGTTTTCAGTTTGTAACTTGTTTTCTCTTTTGACTTCTCTTTCAGTTATTTTTATTAATTATACATTTTCTATAACATATGCTTACTCTAGTACATTAAGAGTTCTAGTTTATGTTACTGTAAATTCTAAAGGATGGAGGAAATAATTTTTTGTCAATATTAACTTTTATTTATGTTTTATCAGTTTCTTGACTGCATTCCATTGGAGAATATAAAGATCATTCAGGATTTGCTTTTCCTTTGCCTAAAATCCATATGTATTATATATATACATTCTGCTTAAGGAAAGATATTGTTATATATTTACTTCAGTAATGCCAAGTTTAGAATTAAAAAATGTAAACAAATAACTTTGGAAAATGTCTTCAGTGAAATTTTTGAACGGAAGCAAGAGAGGCTTTTATATTTAAAAGCACTATTTGCCTTGAGGAAATTTTATATCAGAGAATGTAAAAATGCAAACTACAAGTTAAAGAGAACCTGAAATAGAACAGGAATTGATGGTGCCAGATCCTTTATTATGTATGAGACAGTGTCACCCTAAAGCCTGTAGAGGTGAAATGAAGTGGCTCCAATAATGTCTGTGAAATATCACTTCTCATATTGTACACATTTTGGAGTACCCTGGGGTAAATTCACCTTTAAAAGAGTCACGTCTACTCCTTTTTAAAAGTTTTTTCTTCCCACTCTACCTAAATATTACTAGGATAAAATAATTATGAATTTATTCATTGCTTGATTTAGGATGAGAAAAGCCTAAAAGTATTTGACATGTAAGAGTGAAGGTTTGTGCTCACAAAAGTTTAAGGGTAATATTCAAATTAAAACACACACACACCAATTCCTTATTTTAAATGTTACTTTAGTAGAATCCAAAATGACCTACAAGAATCATGGAACACAGTTTTAAAATCCGTATAGTACTGACATGAAAGACAGATGAAGTGTTTTATGATGGATTGCACCAAGAAAAGATGTATCAAAAACAACAGGAGGGCAAGTTGTAAGTAGCCCTCAGTCAGAGCAGAAACTGGTGACCCTGTTGATATTCATTTGGGAACTTAAGTAAATAAAAACAGAAAAAGAGATTTATGCTTTGTAAGATAGTCTTGGATGGTGAGGGGGAAGACTTAAGTTTTTATACAATTTCATAGTATTTTTAATACTATTACTCTATTTTTCAATCTCACAGGTTTTATCATCTTGATGAAGTTACTTAAGCTCACTGAATTTCAGTGTGTTCATTTGACAAATAAGAATGATTACTTTGTCATAGATTATAACAATGACTAGATGAAAGGTCTTAGGATACAAAAGATTTTTGATACCTGTGCAGAAACATTAGTGGGATCTTGAATGAAATTATATGCAGAAGGCAGACAAATTCTATTTGCAGATATTTTAAAGTTAATAGCAAGGCAACGAGTTGAGGGATGACATCAAGGACATCATACATGAAGAAAGCAAGAGGTCATTAAAAAGACAGGAAAGAAAGAAAGGACCAAAAGGATGTCAGAAAAGACTGAAACTCACTCTTGAATATAGAGTAGCTAAAGCAAATGGAAGAAATTATGACATAAAAGAGCTGAACAGAAGATTTCAAAGGGCAGCTAGAGAAGACAAAGGAAAGTATTATAATGAAATGGGCAAAGACCTGGAGTTAGAAAACCAAAGAGGAAGAACATACTCATCATTTCTCAAGGTGAAAGAACTGAAGAAAAAATTCAAAACTCGAATTGCAATATTGAAGAATTCTATGGGCAAATGGAGTCCTGGTGGCATAGTGGTTAAGAGATTTGCTATTAATCAAAATGTCTGCAGTTAAAATCCACCAGCTGCACCTTGGAAACCATATGTGGCAGTTCTACTCTATTTTATAGGTTCTCTATAACCCAGAATCAACTCGATGGCAACAGGTTGTTTTTTGTTTTTTTGGTATGGTCAAAATACTGAATGAAACAGGAAGCATCAAAAGAAAATGGAGGGAATACACAGAGTCACTGTAGAAAAATGAACTGGTTGACATTCAACCATTTCAGCATACGATCAAGAACTGATTGGTACTCAAGGAAGTGGTCTAATCTGCTCTGAAGGCACTGGCATAAAACAAGTCTCCAGGAATTGATAAAATACCAACTAAGATATTTCAACAAATGGATGCAATGCTGGAGGTACTCACTTGTCTATGCCAAGAAATTTGGAAGACAGCTACCTGGCCAAAAAACTGGAAGAGATCTGTATTCATCCCTATTCCAAAGAAAGGTGATCTAACAGAATGTGGAAATTATAGAACAGTATCATTAATATTACACACAAGTGAAGTTTTGCTGAAGGTTATTCAAAAGCAGTTGCAGCAGTAGATGGAAAGGGAACTGCTAGAAATTCAGGTTGGATTTAGAAGAGGAGGTGGAACAAGGGATATCATTGCTGATGTCAGATGGATCATGGCTGAAATCCAACAGAAAGATGTCCACCTGTGCTTTTTTGACTACGCAAAAGCATTCAACTCTGTGGACCATAACAAACTATGGATAACATTGCAAAGAATGGATATTCCACAATACTTAATTGTGCTCATGAGGAACCTGTACGTAGACTGGCATGAGGATCTGAGGAAGACTAATTAACAACCTGTGATATGCAGATGACAAAACCTTCCTTGCTGAAAGTGAAGAGAATTTGAAGCATTTACTTATGAATCCACCAGCTGCTCTTGGAAATCCTATGAGACACGTCTACTCTGTCTTACAGGGTCACTAGGAATTGGAATCGACTCAATGGCAACGAGTTTCTTTGTTTTTTTAGATACATTCTTAAGGGCTTTATATTTTGGTGCCCGGGTGGGGCAAGGGTTAAGAGGTTGGCTGCTAATCGAAAGGTTGGCAGTTCGAATCCACCAGCTGCTCCTTGGAAACCCTATGGAGTAGTTCTACTCTGTCCTATATGGTCACTATGAGTCAGAATGGACTCGACAGCAACTGGTTTTTAATTATATTCTAATTGTAATAAAATATATTGACTACAATTAATATTAAGAGTTTAAATAGGGAGAAGTTATGATTTCTATTCACACTTTTATTCTAGCCAGAACACATAGAACAGAGAACTATCCTCATAAGTAAGATAATAAGTGCATCTAATATTATGTCTATTGCTCAGAGTATATTATTAATAATGCATTTTATTGGGTCTTTTCTTCTACTTCTAAAAGTCTATGTCTATTTCTACCAATTAACATAATTTTCTTTTTTGCAGTGTATCTACAGGGAAGTTAAATAATTTATACCAAAGTGAAAAATATATTTTAGCTTAATCTTTACCTCAAAGAAACCCATTGTTATACAACTGATGTTACAAAATTTGGTCCAAAATAATGCATTACAATTAAAACCAGCTAGAAAGATAGATACATAGATGATAGATAGATAGATAGATGATAGATAATAGACAGATAGAGAGATAGGTAGATAGATGATAAAGATAGACAGATAGATAAATGCAGAGAGGTTTCTAGATTCCACGTGTGCGTTATTTGTTTTTCAATAATCAATTTTAAAAAATCATAATTTTAGCTTGGTTATGAGTTAAATTATGTAATCCATGAAATGGAGTAGAAATAACTAAGAATCAAACATAGAGTTTTAATTATTTTTAATGTATTTTAATATTTCTGATTTAAAATTTGAAATAAATGTGCCAATTAATTATAACACGTATACATTAAAAAAAAATGCCATTGACTCAATTTCAACTCATATCAACCCGGTAAGGACAGAGTAGAACTGCCCCATAGGGTTTCCAAGGCTGTAAATCCTTAGAGAAGGAGACCACCACCTCCTTCTCCCCAGGAGTAGATGGTAGGTTTGAACTACCCCCCTTTTGGTTAGCAACCAAGTTTTTAACTACTGTGCTACCGGGACCCCTTAACAAGCATATATATGCATATATAGAGAGTTTCTCATATATTGTATATAATTTTGATAAATTTTCATTAGATTTATACCCTGGAAAGGGGAAAAATACATGAAGAACAAGGATTCCTGGTGGCACAACGATTAAGCTATCGACTGCTAACCAACAGGTTGGTGGTGTGAACCCACCACTGACTCCACACTGGCAATCTGCTCATGTAAAGATTATAAGCTAGGAAACTCTATGGGACAGTTCTACTGTGTTATATAGGGTTGCTATAGTCAGAAATGACTCCATTGTACACAGCAACAACAACAATGTATGAAGAACATTATCTCCGTCATTGCTCCTTGGACTAGATTTACCAACAAATAAAAATAATCAGAATTAATTAATATCAAGATCCTGCTGCCTGGATCTTCACTGTACCAATCTGACAGAAGTTTCCAGCAATTTTTGCAAACAAATCAGAAAATAAACTGATCCCTACTCTTCAAAAATATGGCGTTGGTGATAGAAATGACACTGGAAATCACATGATAGGATTTTGCAATACCAAGGACATCATCAATGCAAATATGTATTTTCACCAACATAAATGGTGACTATACATGTGGATCTCTCCAGATACAATACACAAATCCACTACATTTATGGAAAAAAATGATGGAAAAGTTCAATATCACGAGTCAGAGCAAGTTCAGGGCCAACTGTGGAGCAGACCATCAATTGCTCATATACAAGTTGAAGCTGAAGTTGAAGACAATTAGAACAACTCCACAAGAACCAAAGTACAACCTTGAGTGTATTCCACCTGAATTTAGAGACCATATCAAGAATAGATTTGATGAGTTCCAGCAAAATGGCACTCTAGGCAGAAGCACCACGCTGTCCCTCCAGAGCAAACAACTGAAAAACTAAGTCAAACAGAGAATACAACAATCCTGAAACCCTAAAACAACAAATGAACAGATAAAGAACTCAGCCAAGCACCAAATGGAGTGAGAAAACTGACAGAGAAAGGAGAGCAAGGAGAGATTCATGCAGAGGTTCCCTAGCAGCTAACGCAGCACGGATGCACCATCTTGGACTCGTATCGGAGACCAGCAAATGGGGGTACGGGAAAGCAGCCTCACGGAGCATCCAGCGGGAGACAAAACAACCATCTCTCATCTCTCCATTCCAAAGGCAAGCTCCCCTAGCATTCTTTTTTGTTTGTTTGTATGTTTTTGGTCCTTGTTCCTCTCTCTTCTTTCCCATATCCATCTTAGCTCCACAAATAACAATCTCCCTGCTGCATCCTGCCGACCTGCACCGTGCGCTTGACATCACACCACCAAGCAGCTCGGGCACGGCCTACTGGAACCTGCCTTGCGCTGATTACCGACCCACTCTGGTGGCTGTAGTAACTGCCACAACAACCTGTCCCAGTAACTCCTCTTCAGCTAGACCTGCCCTGCTGTACCATATCTGAGTGACTGACCCTGTCAGTTGGAGAAGGAGGTGAAAAGTATTGAGCGCACAGAGAGCACACAACAAAGAACATACAGTCTTCCTGCTCAGACATAGTCAATTTTTTTTTTTTTTAAAAAGGGACAAAACAAACAAATCTACAATCAATACATGAGAAAAATAACTACTGAATGCCCCGAAAACAGCAGACAATATCTAAATGTTTACAAAAACAGAACAGGATGGTTCCAGTAGGGGTCCAAAATAAAACACCAGATGACTCTCTCATGGAAGAAAATACACTAGAA
>NW_004444174.1:895244-906121 GCF_000243295.1 Trichechus manatus latirostris
TTCTGTAAGCCTTCATCTTAAGTGAGAATAACAGCACAATTGGAAGAGCGTAGTCAATGTCACTGAACTGTGTATGTAGAAATTTTTGAAACGGTGTATCTTTGGCTATGTGTATTTTCACACACACACAAAAAAAAAGGTTGAGAATTTGGAGTGTTAATATGTTGTGGGGTTGTTAACTAATGTCATAAAACAACATGTGTACTACTGTTTCCTGAGAAACTATTTGCTCTGTAAGCCTTCACCTGAAGTACAATAAAATATATAAAAAATAAAAATAAAAAAAGAAAGAATAGATTTGAAGCACTAAACACTAATGACAAAAGACCAGAAGAGTTGTGGAATGACATCAGGCACATCATACATGAAGAAAGCAAGAGGTCTTTAAAAGGACAGGAAAGAAAGAGAAGGTCAAAAAGGATGTCGGAAAAGGCTCTGAAACTTGCTCTTGAAAGTCAAGTTGCTAAAGGTAAAGGAAGAAATGATGAAGTAAAAGGGCTAAATAGAAGATTTCAAAGGGTGGTTTGAGAAGAAAAAGTAAAGTATTAACATGAAACATACAAAGACTTAGAGTTAGACAACCAAAAGGGAAGAACACGCTTGTCATTTCTCAAGCTGAAGGAACTGAAGACAAAATTCAAGCCTCAAGTTGCAATATTGAAGGATTCTCCGGGGAAATTATTAAACGATGCAGAAATCATCAAAAGAAGGTGGAAGGAATACACAATGTCACTGTACCAAAAATAATTGGACAATGTTCAACCATTTCAGGAGATAGCATATTATCAAGAACTGAAGGTACTGAAGGAAGAGGGCCAATCTGCTCTGAAGGCACTGGTGTCAAACAAGGCTCCAGGAATTGATGTAATACCAATTGAGATGTTCCAACAAATGGATGCAGCCCTGGAAGTGCTTCCTTGTCTATGCCAAAAATTTGAAGGCAGCTACCTGGCCAACCAACTGGAAGAGATCAATCTTTGTGCCCGTTCCAAAGAAAGATAATCTAACAGAATGTGGAAATTATAATACAATATCATTAATATCACTTGCAAATAAAATTTTTCTGAAGATCATTCAAAAGCAGTTGCAACAGTACATCAAAAGGGAACTGCCAGAAATTCAAGCTGGATTCAGAAGAGGACATGGAACAAAAGATATCATTGCTGATACCAGATGGATCATGGCTGAAAGAAGATAATACCAGAAAGATGTTTATCTATGTTTTATTGACTATGCAAAGGCATTCAACTGTGTGGATCATGACAAATTATGGATAACATTGCAAAGAATGGGAGTTCTAGAACACTTAATTGTGCTCATAAGGAACCTATATATAGATCAAGAGGCAGTCGTTCGAAAAGAACAAGGGGATACTGCATAGTTTAAAGTTAGAAAAGGTGTGCATCAGGATTGTATCCTTTTACCATAATTATTCAATCTGTATGCTGAGCAAAAAATCAAAGAAGCTGGAATATATGAAGAAGAAGGTGGCATCAGGATTGGTGGAAGACACACTGACAGCATGCATTATGCAGATAACACAACCTTGCTTACTGAAAGTGAAGGAGACTTGAAGCACTTATCGATGAAGATGAAAGACTACAGCCTTCAGTATGGATTACACCTCAACATAAAGAAAACAAAAATCTTCACAACTGGACCAATAAGCAACATCATGATAAATGGAGAAACGATTGAAGTTGTCAAGGATTTCATTTTACTTGGATTGACTATGCCCATGAAAGCAGCAGTCAAGAAATCAAAGAACGCATTGCATTGGACAAATCTGCTGCAAAAGACCACTTTAAAGTGTTCAAAAGCAAAGATGTCATTTTAAGAACTAAGGTGCGCCTGACTCAAACCATGGTGTTTTCAGTCGTCTCATATGCATGAGAGAGCTGGACAAAGAATAAAGAAGACCGAAGAAGAACTGATGCCTTTGAATTATGGTGTTGGCAAATAATATTGAATATACACCATGTACTGCCACAAGAAGGAACAAATGTGTCTTGGAAGAAGTACAGCCAGGATGCTCCTTAGAAGCAAAGATGGCAAGAATTCATCTCACATACTTTGGACGTGTTATCAGAAGGGACCAGTCCCTGGCGAAGGACATCATGCTTGGTAAAGCAGTGTCAGCAAAAAAGAGGAAGACCCTCAACTATATGGACTGACACAGTGGCTGCAACAATGGGCTCAAGCATAACAATTATGAGGATGGCACAGGACCTGAAAGTGTTTTGTTCTGTTGTGCATAGGGTCGCAACAGTTGGAACCAACTTGATGGCATATAACATAACATAAAAGAGCTTTTATGGATAGATTTTATAATATACCAATATTTGTATTTCCCAGATTTTTACTTTCAACCCCTTCTATTCTGAGACATTTCTAGGATTAATGTAATTGAATTACAGCATACCCTCTGTCACAGTTATCTAGTGCTTCCCTAACAGAAATACCACAAATGGATGACTTTAACAAAGAGAAATTTATTCTCTCTCAGTCTAGAAGGGTAGAAGTCTGAATTTAGGGCACCAGCTCCAGGGTAAGGCTTTCTGTCTCTGTCTTCTTTCTCTGTCAGCTGTGGAGTAAGGTCCTTGTCATCAATCTTCCTTTGTTCTAGGAGCATGCCTCGCAGGAACCCCAGGTCCAAAGGACCCACTCTGCTCCCGACATTGCTTTCTTGGTGGTATGAGGTCCCCAAGTCTCTCTGTTCTCTATTTATATCTAAAAAGAGACTGGATTAAGACACTACCTAATATTGTAGATTGAGTCCTGCTTCATTAACATAATTGCCACTAATCCCATCTCATTAACATCATAGAGACAGGATTTACAACACATAGGGAAATCACATCACTTGACAAAATGGTGGACTACTACACAATATTGGGAATCATGGCCTAGCTAAATTGATACACATATTTTGGGAGAACACAATCATTCCATGACATGTCACAAAACACATACACATTTATGCATGTGCTCATGCTCATGCAAACACATATGTGCACACTCAAAACAGTAGGATATATCATTTGTAGCCAAATTCTAAGTTGTTCTATTACAGAAAATTTCATTTATGTTGGTAGAAGTGGAAAAAAAAAATATGGTTTCCATACGTTTTCTGAAAATTCCCGAAGAGAAATATTTTTATTTAAATATAATATTTATAGGCTGATATAATATTAAAAGTATGGTTTAAATTATGGTTTAGAACTTTTTATTTTTTATTGTGCTATAGGTGAAACTGTACAGTTTAAGTCAGTTTCTCATACAAAAATTTATATACACATTGCTATGTGACCCTAGGTGCTCTCCCTATAATGTGACAGCACACACCTCCTTTCCACCCTGGATTTCCTGAGTCCATTCAACCAACTCCTGTCCCTCTTTGCCTTCTCATCTCACCTCCAGACAGGAGCTGCCCATTTAGTCTCATGTATCTTTTTGAGCTTAAGAAGCACTCTCTTCACAAGTATCATTTTATGTCCCATAGTCCAGTCTAATCTTTGTCTGAAGAGTTGGCTTCAGGAATGTTTTCAGTTCTGGGCTAACAGAAAGTCCGGGGGCATGTCTTCTGGGGTCCCCCCAGTCAGTCAGACCGTTAAGTCTGGTCTTTTTACTAGAATTTGAGTTCTGTACTCCACTTTTCTCCTGCTCCGTCCTATCTGTTTTGTTCCGTGTCAGGGTGGTCATTGGTGGTAGCCAGGCATCATGTAGTTCTTCAGGTCTCAGGCTGATGGAATCTCTGGATTATGTGGCCATTTCTGTCTCTTGGGCTAATATTTTACTTGCGTATTTGGTGTTCTTCATTCTCCTTTGCTCCAGGTGAGTTGGGACAAATTGATGTGTCTTGGATGGCCGTTCACTAGCTTTTAAAACTCCAGACACCACTCACGAAAGTGGGATGCAGAACATTTTCTTAATAAACTTTGTTATGCCAATTGTCCTAGATGTTCCCTGAAACCATAGTCCCTAGACCCCTGCCCCTACTACTCTGTCCCTTAAAGTGTTTAGATGTATTCAGGAAATTTCTTAGCTTTTGGTTTAGTCCAGTTGTGCTGACTTTGACTGTATTGTGTGTTGTCTTTCCCTTCACCTAAGATAATTTTTATCTACCTTCTAGTTAATGAATACTTCTCTCCCTTCCTCACCAGACTCATAACCATCAAAGAATGTTTTCTTCTGTGTTTAAACCAATTCTTGAGTTCTTATAATAGTGGTCTCATACAATATTTGTCCTTTTTCGACAGACTAATTTCACTCAGCATAATGCCTTCCAGATTCATACATGTTATGAGATGTTTTGCAGATTCATTGTTGTTCTCTATCATTGCATACTATTCTGTTGTTGAGTATACCATAATTTGTTTATCCATTCGTCCATTGGTGGGCACCTAAATTGTTTCCATCTTTTTGCTAATGTGAACAGTGCTGCAATGAACATGGGTGTGCATATATATATTGGTGTGAAGGCTCTTGTTTCTCTAGGATATATTCCAAGGAGTGGGATTGCTGGATCGTATGGGACTTCTATTTCTAGCTTTTTAAGGAAGCACTAAATCAATTTCCAAAGTGGTTGTATCATTTTACATTTCCACCAGCAGTGTGTAAGTGTTCCAGTCTCTCCACAACCTCTCCAACATTTATTAATTTCTGTTTTTTGGATTAATGCTAGCCTTGTTGGGGTGAGATGGTATGTCATTGAAGTTTTGATTTGCATTTGTTTAAAATGGCTAATGATCATGAGCATTTCCTCAGGCATCTAGTGGCTGCCAGAATGCCTTCTTCAGTGAAGTGTCTATTCATATCCTTTGCCCATTTTTTGATTGAGTTATTTGTCTTTTTGTTGTTGAGGTTTTGAAATATCTTGTAGATTTTAGAGATTAAACGCTGATCAGATTTCTTGTAGCTAAAATCTTTTTCCCAGTCTGTAGGATGCCTTCTTACTTTTTTGGTGAACTCTTTTGTTGAGCTTAAGGGTTTGATTTTTAGGGGCTCACAGTTTCTATTCTGGTGTTTGTGCATCGTTAGTAAAGTTTTGTATTCTGTTTATGTCATGCATTAGAGCTCCTAATGTCCCTATGTTTTCTTCCATGATTTTTATTGTTTCAGATTTTATATTTAGGTCTTTGATTCATTTTGAGTTACTTTTTGTGCACGGAGTGAGGTATGGATCTTGTTTCATTTTTTTGCAGATGTATACCCGGTTATGTCAGCCTTTGTCAAATATCAGCTTTGTCAAATATCAGTTGCTCATAGGTACATGATTTTAAGAGCAGATTCGCAATTGTGTTCCATTGGTCTATGTATCTGTTGTTGTACCAGTACCAGGCTGTTTTGACTACAATGTCTGTATAATATGTTCTAGAATCAGGTAGTGTGAGGCCTCCCACTTTGTTCTTCTTCTTCAGTAATGCTTTACTTATCCAGGGCCTCTTCTTTTTCCGTATGAAGTTGTTGATTTGTTTCTCCATCTCATTAACAAATGCCATTGAAATTTGGATCGGGATTGTATCGTATCTGTATGTCCCTATGAGTAGAATACACATTTTCACAAGGTTGAGTCTTCCTATCCATGAGCAAGGTATGTTTTTCCACTTATGTAGGTCTCCTTTGGTTTCTTGCAGTAGTGTCTTGTAGTTTTCGTTTTCATTGTATAGGTCTTTTACGTCTCTAGTTAGATTTATTCCTAAGTATTTTATCTTCTTGGGGGCTATTGTAAATGGTATTGATTTTGTGATCTCCTCTTTGAAGTTCTCTTTGTTGGTGTGGAAGTATCCAACTTAAGTTTGTATATTTATCTTGTATTCTGATACTTTGCTGAAATTTTCTATTAGTTCCAGTAGTTTTACTGTGGATTCTTTGAGGTTTTCTGTGTATAAGATCGTATCATCTGCAAGTAGAGATATTTTGACTTCTTCCCTACCAATTTGGATGCCCTTTATTTCTTTTTCTAGCCTAACTGCTCTGATTAGGACCTCCAGTACAACGTTGAATAAGAGTGGTGATAAAGATCGTCCTTGTCTGGTTCCTGTTCTCAAAGAGAATGCTTTCAGACTCTCTCTATTTAGGATGATGTTGGCTCTTGGCTTTGTATAAATGCTCTTTATCCTGCTGAGAAATTTCTCTTCTATCCCTATTTGGCTGCGAGTTTTTATCATGAATTGGTTTTGGACTTTGTCAAATGCCTTTTCTGCAATAATTGTTAAGATCATGTGGTTCTCGTCTTTGTTTTATTAATGTGATGATTACATTGATCATTTTTGTAATGTTGAACCATCCCTGCACAACTGGTATGACTCTCACTTTGCCACGGTGAATTATTTTTTTGATATATTGTTGAATTCTATTGGCTAGAATTTTTTTGAGGATTTTAGCATCTATGTTCATGAGGGATGTTGATATGTAATATTCTTTTCTGTGGTGGCTTTACATGGTTTTTGTGTCAGGGTTATGCTGGCTTCATAGAATGAGTCTGGGAGTAGTCCATCCTTTTCTATGCTCTTAAATACCTTTAGTGGTAGTGGTGTTAACTCTTCTCTGAAATTTTGGTAGAATTCTCTAGTGAAACCCTCTAGGCCAGGAATTTTTGTTGTTGTTGGGAGTTTTTTAATTACCTTTTCAATCTCTTCTTTTGTTATAGGTTTATTTAGTTGTTCTACCTCTGTTTGTGTTAGTTTAGGTAGGTAGTGTGTTTCTAGACATTTGTCCATTTCCTCTAAGTTTTCCAATTTGTTACAATACCATTTTTCATAGTATTCTGTTATGATTCTTTTAATTTCAGTTTGGTCTGTTTTGATATCATCCATTTCATGTTTTATTTGGTTTATTTGTTTCCTCTTCTGTTTTTGTTTTGTCAGTTCATCCAGTGGTTTATCAATTTTGTTGATCTTTTCAAAGAACCAGCTTTTGGTCTTGTTAACCTTTTCAATTATTTTTCGTTTTCTATTTCATTTATTTCTGCTCTAATTTTGATTATTTGCTTTCTTCTGGTACCCTAGGGCTTCTTTTGTTGCTCTCTTTCTATTTATTTGTGTTGTAGGGTTAATGCGTTGATTTTGGCCCTTTCTTCTTTTTGGATGTGTGCATTTATTGCTATAAAATGACCTCCAAGCACTACTTTTTCTGTGTCCCAAAAGTTATCATAGGATATGTTTTCATTCTCATTTGATTCTCTGAATTTCTTTATTCCATCCTTAATTTCTTCTATAACCCAGTAGTTTTTGAGCAAAATGTTGTTTAGTTTCTATGTGTTTGATTTTTTTTTCCTTGCTTTTTCTGTTACTGATTTCCACTTAAATGGCTTTATGGTCAGAAAAGATGCTTTGTAATATTTTTATGCTTTGAATTCTGTTAAGGCTTGCTTTATGGCCTAAAATGTGGTCCACTCCGGAGTATATTCCATGTGCATTGGAAAAGAAAGTATCGTTGGCTGCTGTTGGGTGGATCATTCTGTATATGTCCATGAGATCAGTTTGGTTGATTGTGGCATTTAGATCTTATGTATTTTTGTTCAGCTTCTTTCTGGATGTTCTGTTCTGCACTGAAAGCAGTGGGTCGAAGTCTCCTACTATTATTGTGGACTTGTCTATCTCTCTTTTCAATGTTGTTAGAGTTTGTTTTAGGTATTTTGGAGCCCTGTTGTTGGGTGCATAAATATTTATTATAGTTTTGTCCTCCTGGTTTATTGACCGTTTAATAATTATATAGTTATAGTGTCTTTCTATATCCTTTGTGGTGGATTTTAGTTTAAAGTCTATTGTGTCAGAAATTAATATTGCCACTCCTGCTCTTTTTTGAGTGTTGCTTGCTTGATATATTTTTCTATCCTTTGAGTTTTAGTTTCTTTATATCTTTAATTCTAAGTTGTGTCTCTTGTAAGCAGCATATAGATGGATTACATCTTTTTATCCATTCTGCCACTCTTTGTCTTTTTATTGGTGCATTTAGTCCATCTACATTCAGTGCAATTATTGACAGGTAAGCCTTTAGTGGTGTCATTTTGATGCCTTTTTTTGTGTTGTTGACAGTTTCTTTCTTCCACTTAATTTTCTGTGCTGAGTTGTTTTTCTTTATATATTTTCTTTTCATCTTTTTCGTTCTTGTTGATTTGGTATTTGCTGAGTTTATTTTATTTTATTTTATTTTATATATTGATGTGTAGGATTGATAGTTTCCTTTGTGATTATGTTAACATTTACCCTATTTTTCTAAGTTTAAAGCAATCTTTTATTTCTTTATATTGCCTTGACTTCTTCTCCATATGAAAGATCTATGACTACATTATTCAGTCCCTCTTTTTTGTTTTAATGTTGTCATCATTTAAATATTGACTTCTCTGTTTCCCTATTTTCAGCGTTTTAGCTGTGATCAATTTTTGTGACTTCCTTACCTGGCTTGATATCTGCTTGCTCTGTCTTGTTGTCTAGTCTTGGGTTGTTATCCACCGTTATTGATTTTCTAACTGGAGGGGTCCCTTCAGTATTTCTTGTAATTTTGGTTTGGTTTTGCAAATTCAATAATCTTCTGTTTATCTGGAAATGTCCTAAGTTCACCATCATGTTTGAGAGACAGTTTTGCTGAATATACAATTCTTAGCTGACACTTTTTTCCTTCAAGATTTTATATCTGTCATGCCATTGCCTCCTTGCCTGCATAATTTCTGCTGAATAGCCCGAGCTTTGTCTTATTGACTCTCCTTTGTAGATGACTTTTTATCCTTAGCCACTCTTAAAACTCTCTCTTTATCGCATAGAAAAGGAAGAGATACTTCCAAATTCATTCTATGAAGCCAGCATAACCTTGTTACTAAAACCAGCCAAAGATACAACAAAGAAAGAAAATAACATACCAATATCTCTCTTGAATATAGATGCAAAAATTCTCAACAAAATTCTAGCCAATAGAATTTAACATCATAACAAATAATAATACACCATGACCAAGTAGGATTCATATCAGGTATGCAAGGATGGTTCAACATTAGAAAATCAATCAACTTAATCCACCACATAAATAAAACAAAAGAATCACATGATCATCTCAATTGAAGCAGAAAGGCATTCTACAAAGTCCAACACCTATTCCATAAAAACTCTCAGTAAAATAGATATAGAACAGAAATCCCTCAACATAATAAAGAATAGCAATATAAAACCAAGAGCCAACATCATTCTTAAAGGAGAGGGGCTGAAAATAGTCCCCTTGAAACAGGAACTAGAGAATGATGTCCTTTATCACCATTCCTATTTAACATTGTGCTGGAAGTCCTAGCTGGAGCAATAAGGCAAGAAAAAGAAAGGGCATCCAAATTTGTAATGAAGACATAAAACTGTCCCTGTTTGCAGACGATATGATACTATATTTATAAAACCCAAAAGACTCCAAGAGAAACTACTGGAACTAATAGAAAGATTCAGCAGAGTAACAGGATACAAGATAAACATACAAAAATTAGTTGGATTCCTAAATACCAATAAAGAGAAGGACAAAAAGGAAATCAGGAAAATAATACCATTTATAACAGCTCCTAAAAAAAATAAAATACTTAGGAACAAATCTAACTAGATATGTAAAAGACCTATACAAAGAAAGCTACAAAACACTACTGCAAGAAACCAAAAGAGACCTACATAAATAGAAAAACACACTATGCTCATAGATAGGTAGATGTAACATTATGAAAAAGAGAATTCTACCCAAAGCAATCTACAAATACAATGCAATCTCGATCCTAATACCAACAACATTCTTTAAAGGGATGGACAAAAACAGTCATTAACTTTATACAGAAAGAGAAAAGGCCCAGTTAAGTGAAGTATTATTGAAGAAGAAGACTAAACTAGGAGGACTCGCACTACCTGACCTCAGAACCTACTATACATCTACAGTACTCAAAACAGCCTGCTACTGGTACAACGACAGACACATTGACCAATGGAACAGAATCGAGAACCCAGATGTAAATCTATCCACCTAAGGTCACCTGATCTTTGACAAGATCCCAAAGTCCATCAAATGGGGAAAGACAGTCTTTTTAACAAATGGTGCTGGCAAAATTGTATATCTAGCTGCAAAAAAATGAAACAGGACACATACCTAACACCGTACAGAAAAACTAATTCAAAATGGATCAAAGTCCTAAATATAAAACCAAAAAATATAAAGATCATAGAATAAAAAATAAGGTCAATGCTACAGACCCTAATACATAGCATTAACAGGATACAAACCATAACTAACATGTAAGCTTCAAAAGATAAGCTAGATAACTGGAATCTACTGAAAATTAAACACGTATACTTATCAAAAGACTTCACCAAAAAAGTAAAAAGAGAAATTACAGACTGGGAAAAAAAGTTCGGCTATTACAAATCCTACAAAGGCTTAATCTCTAAAATCTACAATAAAATTCAACACCTCTACAACAAAAAGACAAATAATCCAATTAAAAAATGGTATACATCAATAGATAAGTGGTAATTTTGGTGAAGGGTAAGACAGTACACAATACGGGGGAAGCCAGCACCACTTGTACAAGGAAAGGTCATGGCAACTCCATAGAGACATCCAAACTCTCTGAGGGACTGAAATTCTGGGCGAGGACTGTGGGGACCATGATCTCAGGGAACATCTAGCTCAATTGGCATAACATAGTTTATAAAGACGATGTTCTATATTCTACCTTGGTGAGTAGCGTCTGGGGTCTTAAACGCCTATGAGCAGCCATCTAAGATACTGCACTGGTCTCACCCCTTTGGGAGCACGGGCGAATAAAGAGTATAGGATACAAGGAAAGGATTAGTCTAAAGGACTAATGGACCACAGCTACCAAGGCCTCCACCAGACTGAGTCCAGTACAGCTAGAT
>NW_004444174.1:906629-912189 GCF_000243295.1 Trichechus manatus latirostris
CAGCAACTCAAAAGGTTTAATGGGAAACCTACGGGGCAGTGAGCTGAAGACAATGGTGATGGAATAATCTGGAAAAGGTTAGTGAGACTAACAGCACAACTGGAAGAATATAATGAATGTCACTGAATTGTACATGTAGAAATTTTTGAAATGGTGTAACTTTGGCTATGGATTATTATATTTTCACTAAAAAAAATGTTGAGAAGGGAGAGTGTTAACATGTCGTTGGGTTGTTAACCAATGTCATAAAACAATGTGTGTACTGACTGTTTAATGAGTATTTGTTCTGTAACCCTTCATTTAAAGTATAATAAAAAAAAATTTTTAAAAATATGGTCAAAGGAAATGAACAGACACTTCACCAAAGAAGACATTCAAGTGGCTAACAGACACATGAGGAAACTCTCGCAATCACTAGCCTTTAGAGAAATGCAAATCAAAACCACAGTGGGATACCATCTCATCCTGGCAATACTGGCACGAATCAAAGAAACAGAAAATAACAAACACTGGAGAGGCTGCCAGGAGATTGAAACTCTTATGCACTGCTACTGGGAATGCAAAATGCTACGACCATTTTGGAAAATAATATGTTCCTTCCTTAGAAAGCTAGAAATAGAAATACCATATGATCCAGCAATCCCACTCATAGGAATATATCCTAGAGAAATAAGAGCCATCACATGAATAGACATATGTACACCCATGTTCATTGCAGCATTGTTCACAATGGCCAAATGATGGAAATTACCTAGATACCCATCAACACATGAAGGGATAAACAAACTGTGGTACGTACACAGAATGGAATACTGCACAATGATAAAGAACAATGAGGAATCTGTGAAGCATCTCACAACATGGATTAATCTGGTGGGCATTATGCTGAGTGAAATAAGCCAATCACAAAAGGACAAATATCGTATGAGACCACTAGTATAAAAACTCATGAAAAAATTTACACACACAAAGAAACAATCTTTTATGGTTACAAGGGAGGGGAGCAGTGGGGGTGGAAAAACACTAAATAGGCAATAGATAAGTAGTGACTTTTGTGAAGGGTAAAACAGTACACAATACGGGGGAAGCCAGCACAACTTGTTCAGGGTAAGGTCGTGGAAGCTCCGTGGACAAATCAAAACTCCCTTAGAGACCGAATTACTGGTGAACATGGTCTCGGGGAACATCTAGCTCATTGGCATAACATAGTTTTTAAAGAAAATGTTCTACATTCTACTTTGGTGCGTAACATCTGGGGTCTTAAAAACCTGTGAGTGGCCATCTAAGATACTCCACTGGTCTCACTCCTTCAGGAGCAAGGGAAAATGAAGAAAACTAAAGACACAAGGGAAAGATTAGTCCAAAGGACTACTGGACCATAACTACCACTGCCTCCACCAGACTGAGTTCAGTACAACTAGATGATGCTTGGCTACTGCCACTGACTGCTCTGACAGGTAGCACAACAGAGGGTCCTGGACAGAGCTGGAGAAAAATGTAGAACAAAATTCTAACTCACAAAAAAAGACCAGACTTACTGGCCTTACAGAGAATGGAGAAACCCTGAGATGATGGCCCCCAGACAACCTTTTAGGTCAGTAATGAAGTTATTCCAGAGGATCACCCTTTAGCCAAAAATTAGACAGACCCACAGGACAAAAAAAAAAAAGAAAAGAAAAAAAAAAACAAAATAATATCTTGAGGAGTGTGCCTCTTAGTTCAATCAGATTCGCAAGACCAAATGGGCGGCTCCTGTCTGGAGGCAAGAAGAGAAGGAAGGAAGGGACAGGAACTTGTTGAATGGACACAAGCCTAGGGTGGAAAGGAAGAGTGTGCTGTCACATTGTGCAGATTGCAACTAATGTTATATAACAATATGTGTATAAATTCTTGTATGAGAAATTAACTTGAATTAACTTGATCTGTAAACTTTCATCTAAAGCACAATTAAAGTAAAATAAAGAGTAACTTTAACAGTCATATAAAAAATTTTTCTCTTTATCTTTGGTTTTAGTAAATTTAATTATAATATGTCTTATCACTTTCTTTTGGGATCTACCTTGTGTGGGGTTCAATGAGATTCGTGGATAGATATCTTCTCATCTTTAATGATGTCAGGGAAGTTTTCGGCCAACAAATCTTCAACAATTCTGTCTGTAGTTTCTGTTATCCCCCCAGTTCTGGTACTCCAATCACTCCTAGGTATTTTTCTTGATAGAGTCCCAAATAATTCTTAGGGTTTCTTAATTTTTTTAAATTATTTCTGTCATTTCTGTGAGTCATTCTAATGAATTATGCTATGAAAACCAAGGGAGTACTAGGAGACAACAGGTCAGAAATGAGGGAAGACCTGTGAACCCCTGAGCTTAAAGTTGGCACCCTAAAAGGGTAATGGGAAAACTGTGAATTCGTAGCCAACAAATCAGAAGTGAAAGTTTTGTGGGGACTCCCAAGCTTGCGGCTGGTGTCTGAAATCTTTGGTAGACTTAGCAGTCTGGAGAACTGCGTCTTTTAACTTCTGAAGTCTAGTCTGGCTCCAGGTGGTTAGAGTCAGAGGAAAAGTCCTGATGTGCAGCTGTTGTCAAAACAGAAGTAACAAAGAAGTGAGATTTTATTTTTCCATTTATTAAATAATGTAGCAAAGTTAGGAATCATTTATATTTGAGCAAACCTGGTACAGGCAAAGAAAGAGTTGCAAAAGAAACCTCAGAAAAACACAACAGATTTTTCAGTTCTCATTCCATCTTTCTTGTAGTTGAGCTCAAAAAACCCCTTTTATTCTGATGTTTGTGCAGATTAGTTTCTGCCCATTGTACATCTTTTTCCTTACACTGCACAGCAAAATGAATAGGTGGTAGCGGTCAGCATTTGACACTGGCAGGAAAGATTAGGGGAAGTCTTGATTTTACAAATCAAATATATTAAGCCTTTGCTGGAGGGATCCACTGCAGAAAAGCTGGTTTATCGTTGTAACCAAGATACGCTTTTTTTTTTTTTCCCAAAAGAAAAAGCAACACTTTCAGAATTGTATGTTGAAATGGAACCTAATTGTCTACACATCTAAATTTTAAATTACTTTGCAATATTCTACTTGAATTGTGTAAAGTTAGCCAAAATATTAGCCTGAATCATTTTGTAAAGAGAAAATACAGATTTTATGTTTCATTTAAAAATGGGCATAAAAATGGATTTTAAAATACCACCTCTTTGACACGGAAATTGCTTGTTGGCCTGAAGATTTAGGCTTCCTTGCACCATCACTACCAGAGCTATTGGTATGTTTGTGATTTTATATGCTATAGCAGTTTTTAAGAACGTCTAGAATTGAAAAATGGATGAATGTGGTGGGGGTGGGGGGGCAGTATATTCTTTGGGACATGGAATCTTTGGGGTGGGGGGGTAGTATATTCTTTGGGACATGGAATCTTTGTATTGGGAGCCCTCATAGGCTTCACCCTATGCATCTCTCCATTTGTACACTTTTTGCTATAGTAGAAATGTAATTGCAAGTATAGTACTTTCTTTCATTTCTGTGAGTCATTTTAATGAATTATGCTATGAAAACCAAGGCAGTACTGGGAAACAAAAGGTCAGAAATGACTGACCTGTTAGTGATATTGATGTACTTTTAAATGATCTGTGAGTAAGTTTTGAAAATAAATTGGTTTCTCTTAAACCCTATTTTTAATGGCTAAGGCATCTATCCAGGGCTTCTCCCAATTCCAGGGTTTTGAACATGAGCTATATATCTGCTGATGAAATTTTGTACTTCAGTTAACCTTGGGTTTAAGCCGGAGGGGGACAGTAGGACAGACAGGAATGGTGAAAGGAAAAACTTGAATAGAAGAGTGAGTAGTAGAATGTTTAATATAAACTCTATTTCCATTTATGTACAGTCACTGCTCCTTAATGTCTATTATTCTTTCATTCTATATCACTGTATGTCTCCTTTGAAAGAAACCCCAATTCTAAGCTTTGATTCGAAGGAAGTCATATTTTGTACCAAACTACTGGAAATAACTGTTTTTCTTTCCACACTAATATTGTCCATATACTTAAGAATTTGGTAGTAACTCCTTGAATGACTCACAGATTGTCATAAGTTCTACTCATGCTTTGTGTTTATATATTTTGTATTTCCTTGAATAAGTGCCAGATATACATACTGGGTGGATTGTATCTATATCTCCTTACATTTTGAATTTGGTCTTGAACTTCAGGTCTGTTAAGGCTGCTTGGCAAATCCTGAAATATGGTTCTCTTGAAGAAGGTCTTTATGGAAGGCTACTAAATTTGAAAGGAGCCATGGTGGCACAGTGGTTAAGTGCTCGGCTACTAACCAAAAGGTCTGTGGTTCAAATCCACCAGCTGCTCCATGGCAGAAAGATGTGGCAGTCTGCTTCCATAAAGATTATAGCCTTGGAAACCTTATGAAGCAGTTCTACTCTGTTCTATAAGGTCACTATGAGTTGGAATTGACTCAACTGCAATTGGCTTAGTTTCTGGTACTCAGGACGAAATCACTATATATAGCGGATGTATTTTGAGAAAAAAAGAAATGAGCATCAATTTCAGTTAATATTTAAAGAGTAATGATAGATTTGAAGAATATATGAAGAGACTATTTTCTGGAAATCTATACATTGTATTATACTAGCAAAGGGTTGAACATACATGTGTTCTAAACATCTTATCAGTGTAATTGAGCACGTGATCATCAATTCTATTACAAAAAACACTGCCCGGTCTTGCGCCATCCTCACAATCATTGCTATGCTTGAGTCTGTTGTTGCAGCCACTGTGTCAATCCATCTCATTGAGGGTCTTCCTCTTTTCCCCTGACCCTTTAATTTACCAAGCATTATGTCCTTCTCCAGGGACTGGTCCCTCCTGACAACATGTCCAAAATACAAAAGAAGAAGTCTCTCTATCCTAAAACTTCTAAGGAGCATTCTGGCTATACTTCTTCCAAGACAGATTTGTTTGTTCTTCTGGCAGGTCACGGTATATTCAATATTCTTTGCCAACACCACAGTTTAAAGGCAGGAATTTTCTTTTGGTCTTCCTTACTGATTGTTCAACTTTGGCAAGTATACGAGGTGATTGAAAATATCATGGCTTGGGTCAGGTGCACCTTAGTCCTGAAAGTGACATATTTGCTTTTTAACGCTTTAGAGAGGTCTTTTACAGCAGATTTGCCCAATGCAATAAATCATATGATTTCTTGACTGCTGCTTCCATGGGCATTGTCAATCCAAGTAAAATGAAATTCTTGACAACTTCAATCTTTTCTCCATTTATCATGATGTTGTTTACTGGCCCAGTTGTGAGGATTTTTGTTTTCTTTATGTTAAGCTGTAATCCATACTGAAGGCTGTAGTCTTTGATCTTCATCAGTAAGTGCTTCAAGTCCTCTTCACTTTCAGCAAGCAAGGTTGTGTCATCTGCATAATGCAGGTTGTTAATGAGTCCTCTGTCAATCCTGATGCCACCTTCTTCATATAGGCCAGCTTCTTGGATTATTTGCTCAGCAAACAGATTGAATAAGTATGTTGAAATG
>NW_004444174.1:912289-980263 GCF_000243295.1 Trichechus manatus latirostris
GAATCCATACTGAAGGCTGTAGTCTTTGATCTTCATCAGTAAGTGCTTCAAGTCCTCTTCACTTTCAGCAAGCAAGGTTGTGTCATCTGCATATTGCAGATTGTTCATGAGTCTTCCTCCAGTCCTGTTGCTGCATTCTTCTTCATATAGTCCAGCTTCTCAGATTATTTACTCAGCATAAAGATTGAATAAGTATGGTGAAAGGATACAACCCTGACACACACATTTCCTGACTTTAAACTACACAGTATCCCTTGTTCTGTTCGAATGACTGCCTCTTGATCTATGTACAGGTTCTTCATGAGCACAATTAAGTATTCGGGAATTGCCATTGTTCGCAACGTTATCCGTAATTTGTTATTATGAACCCCACAGTCAAATGCCTTTACACAGTCAATACAATACAGGTAAACATCTTTCTGGTATTCTCTGCTTTCAGCCAAGATCCATCTGACATCAGCAATGATATCCCTCATGCCACATCCTCTCCTAAATCTGGCCTGAATCTCTGGAAGTTCCCTGTTGATGTACTGCTGCAATCGATTTTGAATTATCTTCAGCAAAATTTTACTTGTGTGTGATATTAATGATGTTGTTGGATAATTTCTGCATTCTGTTGGATAACCTTTCTTTGGAAAGGGCACAAATATGGATCTCTTCCAAGTGGTTAGCTGGTAGCTGTTTTCCAAATTTATTGGCATAGATGAGTGAGCACTTCCAGCACTGCATCTGTTTGTTGACATATCTCAGTTGGTATTCCATCAGTTCCTAGAGCCTTGTGTTTCACTGATCCCTTCAGTGCAGCTTGGACTTCTTCCTTCAGTTTCAGTGGTTCTTGATCATATGTACCTGCTGAAATTGTTGAATGTTGACTGATTCTTTTCCTTACAGTGACTCTGTGTATTCCTTCCATCTTCTTTTGATGCTTCCTGCATCATTTAACATTTTTTTCCCATAGAATCCTTCAATATTGCAACTCAAATCTTGAATTTTCTCTTCAGTTCTTTCAGCTTAAAAAATGCTGAGTGTGTTCTTCTTTTTTGATTTCTAACTCTATAGAAATAATATGTGATAAACATAGTTGCAAATTGCTTAAATGTAATGTTTCTTAGATTATATGAATACTAACAACAAAACTGTTTTGTAAAATCTTTCTATACAGAATTACGTTATTAGTTACTACATTATTACTAACTGAGCAGAAACCTTTTTTGATTTTTCTCCTCCTTTCCTTTAATTACTACTTCATTCTCAAAAAGTTATTGTCATAGGTTTACAAATAATAATTACCACAATACTGTAGCTAAAACACCAGAAAATCTGGCAAAATCAATAATTATGAAAACACTGACAGCAACGGGAAAAACAATGCATGCTTATAAGGCGTGTAGAGGAAACCATGTGATTCAAAGCATCATAGTAATTCGGTAATAATGGCAGGTCTGACCAGAGTGCGTTACAACGTTCAACAAGTAAATTAGCAAGGAGTTTTAGTCTTGTAGGTATACTGATACATATAATCTGGGCTTACAAAAGTGTTTTTATTGTTATAATTTCAGAAATACGTTGATAAAAAAGCTATTAAATTTCTGCTGAAACACTGCGCAAAAATTTTGTAAACAGTCAATTTGGTGTCACCCCCTCTGACAGTGTCCTCTAGTGTGGTCCACACCCATAGTGATGCCACTGGATGTTCAAGTTCAGACTCAAATTAGGTTTTGTTTGTCCCACTATGTTCATTATATTTGTTTCTCTAAGAAAGAAATTTTGAAATTTATGCCAAAGTATAAATTTAAAAGTCTATTCAGAGCTTCAGCTATGAGTTAGCTGCAATTCAGATTTCACCAGAAATATTATATCAAGTAAAGATTTATCCATATCCTTTATATTTTTTTTAATGGGCAAATGGTTCAGGTGGTAGGTCATATGAATTGAATCGTATTTATAAACTACAATTGCTACATACTCTTAGGTGGCTTAGAACACAAGTTGTTATACACCCCAAAGCACAAGGTGGTTTGTAGAGTATTGCACATTTTTCTTATGGTTTATTTCTTATGGAGAGAAATTAGTAATGTTTAGAGTTCACCCAGACAGTGATTAAGCACTAAAACTTGGCCCAGCCTGTTTTGTGGTATAATAAATTTTGCTCAAATTTAGAGAACCTATGAATACGCTTACTACCTATGGATTCACCCTAAATAGCAAGCCCTTGTAAAAGACGTTTTTGCCAAAGCCTACTTGAATAATTAACAGTTTTAGAACCAGACTTAAAGTAGTTAACTTAAAAAAAATCATAGACTTTATTGGCAATGTCTTCACTAAAGGAAACAGTCACATTTAAGCTAAGTATAAACTCATTGCCATCGAGCCAATTTGGACTCACAATGACCCTATAGGACAGAGTAGAACTGCCCCACAGGGTTACAAGGCTGTAATTTTTGTGGAAGCAGACTGTCACGTCTTTGTCCTGCTGAGTGGCTTATGGGTTTGAACCGCTGACCTTTTGGCTCACAGCACAGCACTGTGCCACCAGGGTTCCTTAAGCTAAGTATAAGTAATTTTTTTTCTGTCATGTTTTTCCTCACATTAGCCTCTCCACTCAATACATACATAGAAAATGATCTCCACTACTATTTGTTTGTTTTTTTTTCCATGTCGCACTACAACTCCCATAACATATAGAGTCAAAATTAACCTACCTTATCTCAATACCTCCTTTCCTCACATACCCCTCACACTATCACAAACACTGACTGCTTGTGCATTCAGAGCTCATTTTTCTTCTGTTATTCAACCACCATAATATTACTTAATGAATTAAAATTGCTTTGCCCATTTATCTTCACTGGAGTATCAAAATATTACTATACAGCCCTCTTTGTATTTTGATATTCTTTCCTACTCCTCTTGTTGCATTTGTCTAAGACTAACACTTCACCCGTCTCTTTTAGTCACATTTCAGAATGAACTTTTTGCTTATTTCCTTGATCTAAGAACCTGTAAAACTGGCTGAGCAGAGAAAGATAGATAGATAGATGATATATAGATAGGTAGATAGATATTCTTAGGTATATATATAATAGAATATTGTATATATTCATATGTATGTGTATATATATATATCTACATTTATATATAGATGTATTTATATCCCTTACTGTTGCGTCAACTCCAAATCATAGTGAGCCTACAGGACAGAGTAGAACTGCCTCATAGGCTTTCTAAAGCTATAAATCTTTATGGAAGCAGACTGCCATATCTTTCTCCTGTGAAGTGGCTGGTGAGTTCACTAGGCTGGTGATCTTTCAAATAGCAGCCTAGTGCTTAAACACTGTGCCACCAGGGCTACACATACACGTACACACATACACACACACATAGAAACACACACATATATATACATACACGCGTACACACACATATGTATATACATATATACAGTATATAAAACAAGAAGGCTAAAAGAAAAAAATAGATTTCTTTTTAATATTATCGTTTGACTGGACGACAAAGGGTTAAGCCCTTGACATGGCATTAGGGTTTGTGATGGAGGTCATTCAGCAGAAATTTTGTAATAGATCTGTAAAGTTTAAGAAATACCATCCCCCGAGTTATGATTCATTCTAAACTATTGCCTCTATATTTAAACAATAATTATACAAGAGATCATGGCAGTTTTAGGACAATGGGAAATAATGTTATATTGTTTTCCCACTGATTCCCATGTATACATTTGACTGAAACACTATATAGTAGGTAAAATATTTTGAAAATGTCTTGTTTTACTGCTCTCTAATATAAAATTTTTGCAAGAGCCATAATAATTCCCAAGCTAGATAAAGGTCTGAAAATTGTTTTGTGTGAAAAAATATATGTATTAGGATACGTCCAGGAAATCATTTCAGCAAAGTATTTGTCCTCCACCTTGCACCAACATTATTTGACAAAGTCAAAAATGGTTTCCTGCAAAAATCCAATAAACTTTTTTCAATTTTTTTCCTTCCTCCAGTTGTATTTGCAATCTTTTTAATATTCTTTTCCCCTTCATATTACATGAAACTTTACTGTCATTTTGAAATCTCTCTCTCCCTTTACTATCTCATCTTTTAAAAAAAAATTTGCTAATGTTCTCTAAACATTAATTTATACATTCATCATTTTTTCAACAAAAATGAATAATTATTGATTGCCTGTTATGTGTTAAAACCTCAAGCAATCCATCAACCACTCTGGCATAACCTAGACTTACGTTTATATGTATGACTCACAAATCATATGCTCTGACCATTCACTCTATCTCTAGTTAGTTATAGGCAGAATTTGAAATGAGAAAATTAAGATTGTAGAATATTTTGTCAATAGTGATGGTTCTTTGAAATAACTTCTGCTATTCAAAAAGTCAAGAGTGTTAGTGTGATGAATTAATACTCTTTGAATACATAATTGTGGGACGTATTCAAGCAGTACAGTGATTAGCTATAAATATTTTGGGGTGTGACTAGGCACCAATGCTGTCTCCACCATTTCTTAGCTTTATGATCTTGGCCTAGAAACTCAGAGTCATCAAGCATAAGTTTTCTCAGCCATAAAATGAGCATGAAAATAGTAGTTATTTTATCATTTTTGTTTATTTCTTATTTTGTTTCAAGAATTAAATTATACAGTCCTTGTTAATTTTTCCATATGGTAAGCACTCCATATTATTATCAATATTTCCCTTATTATTGTAACAGAAAGAACCCACCTTATCTCTTCCTCCCTGCCCTATACTTCATCTGAGGTGGCAATTAAATTCCCTGTTGCAAATATTGCCTATAAATATATCCTATTCAAATAACTTAAATGTACGTTGTTGTTGTTAGGTGCCATCCATTAAGTTCTGACTCACAGTGACCCTATGTACAACAGAATGAAACACTGCCCAGTCCTGCGCCATCTTCACAATCATTGTTATGCTTAAGCCCATCGTTGCAGTTACTGTGTCAGTCCATCTCGTTGAGGGCCTTCCTCTTTTTCGCTGAGTGTCTACTTTACCAAGCATGAGGTCTTTTTCCGGGGACTGGTCCCTCCTTTGAGTGCTTTCCAACCTGAGGGGCTCATCTTCTGACACTATATCAGACAATATTCTGCTGTTATTCATAAGATTTTCACTGGCCAATATTTTCAGAAATAGACCGCAAGGTCCTTCTTCCTAGTATGTCTTAGTCTGGAAGCTCCACTGAAACCTGTCCACCAAGAGTGACCCTGCTGGTATTTGAAATACTGGTGGCAAAGCTTCCAGCATCATAGCAACATGCAAGCCACCACAGTACTACAAACTGAAAGACAAGTGGTAGAATTAAATGTAAATAATTTAAATATTTATTAGTCAAAAAATATGTACAAGTACTCACATTCACAGTGAGCATGAATGTTTAATTACAATGTACTTTTTAAAAATTGTTTATATTTTTATAAAATATGTATTATTAAATAGCTATTATAAATGTAGGCAAACGGAATCATGATTTGTATGTGCATTGTGTGGGCTAGAAATTCAAATAAATCTTTCCTATCAATAAATTGTGCAACATTTGAATATATCAAATGTTTATATTTACATGTTTTAGTTTATCTTTACAAATTTTACTTTAAACTGAAGCAGCTGAAAATTCAGGCTCTTTCAACATTGAAGACCACTATGGTTATCGAATAGTTTACTAGAATACATTAAACCACTTTTTAAAAATGATTGAATTGTGTAACGTTTTCCTAATTCACCTATTCAAGTATTTGTCATATATATCATAAAGCAAATTAATTCTGAAAAACATAAAATTAAAGGCATTTTATGGATGGGATGTAATTAATTAGCTGTCCCCACATTTAATAAAACAATTGATCCATGTAAATTGTTATTGATATCTCTTCTTGGACATGTTTTTTCTTGTTCATTCCTTCACCTAGCCTTTCACAGGCTCCTCCTAGCTGTACTTTATTCATTCTAAGCCCATGAGACCTATATCAAACACCATATCAACAATACCCATACTCTTTTGTCCTTGTTATTCTACAAGGTTCAATCTAGTGACCCTCTTCCCCTGAAACCTGGCCAAATGCTTTCTCTTCTCCTGCACATATGTGACTGTACAGTGTTGGAGGCTATTTTGAAACAGGTAAGACTACTGCCACTACCCAGGTGTAGTCTACATCCTCAGTTGGGTAATCAGTGCCTCTTGTTGGTGTTTCTATATATCATAGCCATTCCCTCTTCTAATTTCTATGACAGCCATTTAAAAATCTTCAGCACTCTCCCTGAGTCCCCTTCCACTCTAACATAACCCTCACTCATAACTAAATCGATTTTTGATTCATACAGGGAAATTGACTCAGAAGGTAATTTTTTTTTCCCACCCCACTGGTAAGTTATTCTTTTTTTTTAAAGGCATGAATACTAGTTGTCTCCTTCTAGCTTTAGGCAGGAAAGTGCATGTATGTTTAGGGGACAATAAAGAGATCAGTGTGGTGACTTAGTGTGACCACATGGAGGGACAGATAAAAATGAGGCTGTCAAGTTCAACAGGGCCCCCGACTTCCAGGTCCCTCACTTCTAAGTTGGGGGATTGGACTTTTACCTTGGGTAAAGGCAAGGGGTGGGCACGGAGAGCTCTGAACAACCAACTGTGGAGGTAAGTTATTCTTAAAAATCATGCCACCTTTTTTTTCCACTTCAGAAGAAGACATGTTTCTTTTCCCAAAAAAAGATATACTTCCAACTGGTTCTGTATCCCATCTACTCTTTCTTAGAGATCTTGATTTAGTTAATATTACCCCTCTTGGCTCATTTTCAATCTCTCTATTGTATTTTTTTGCTTTTAGCATACAAATTTGTACACATAGCCCTCAACATAAAATTAAAATTAAAAAAGCTCATCCTATAAGGTGTTTTTCTTTCTAAATAGCACGCCATCTCATTCTCTTCCTAGGTCTGAAATTCTTTTTGAAAAGTGATCTTCAGTTTGTCATATTTTCCTCAAATCCTATTTGTGAAATCAGGGTTTCACCTCCAATTCTCTACTGAACTGCTATAAGATCAGTACTGATGGTCAATTTCTACATTTCAGTACACATTTAAATAATATATTGTGATATTTTACGTACTGACACCTCCATCCTGATACTTTGTTTGTTTTCCTTTTGTCTCTCTGAATGTTGTTTCCAACAACGCTATGAAGTCTCCTCTCAATCTTTTTTAAATGTTAAAATGCTTTACAGTTATAATCTCTGGCCCTCTTCTTTAATCTTTCTATGTATTTTGCTTAAGTAATCATATCCATTCTCAGAGTGTTCTCTAGCTCAAAGCAATCCTCAACATTAGATTCTTTGTATTAGTATCTAGAGCACATTGTTTGTACTTACTAAATACCTCTTTAATTAATCTCCTCTTCCCTACTTTCTCCAATGTCACTAACTTAAATCAGTCTTCCTTACTCCCTCCCTTCTTTCCTTTCATTTATTCTTTCTTAAACTATTGTAATAGATTCCCTCTCTCAGAGTTTTGTATCTCCATCAGACCTTTCCAGTCTTGCCAGGATGATCTTTATAAAGTTCAAATATTATATCATTTCACTGCTTTAAAAACCTCCAGTTGGGCTGTGGGGACCATGGTCTCAGGAAACATCTAGCTCAACTGGCATAACACAGTTTATAAAGAAATGTTCTACATTCTACCTTGGTGAGTAACATCTGAGGTCTTAAAAGCCTATGAGCAGCCATCTAAGATACTCCACTGGTCTCACCACTTCGGGAGAAAGGGAGAATGAAGAAAACAAGATACAAGGGAAAGATTAGTCCAAAGGACTAATGGACCACAACTACCATGGTCTCCACCAGACTGAGTCCGGTACACCTAGATGGTGCCCGGCTACCACCACTGACTGCTCTGACCGGGATCACAACAGAGGGTCCCAGACAGAGCTGGAGAAAAATGTAGAACAAAATTCTAACTCACAAAAAAGACCAGATTTACTGGCCCGACAGAGACTGGAGAAACCCCGAGAGTATGGCCCCTGGACACCCTTTTAGCTCAGTAATGAAGTCACTCCCAAGGTTCACCATTTAGCCAAAGATTAGACAGCTCCATAAAACAAAATGAGACTAATGAGGCACAACAGTCCAGGGACAAGGACTAGAATGCAGGAGGGGACAGGAAAACTCGTAGTAGGGAACTCAAGATTGAGAAGGCACGGTGTTAATACGTCAAAAGCTAGTTAACCGTTGTCATAAAACAATATGTGTACTATTTAATGAGAAACTATTTGTTCTGTACACTTTCATCGAAAGTACAATAAAAAACTAAAAAATAAAAAAAAATCTTTTTCATAAAAACATAAACCTCCAATTATTGATGATGGCCCCCCACAAGTTGTCTACTGGGGAAAAATCCAAATTCCTTAGACTGCCATCAAGATCCTTAACAATATGAGCATCATATACCACTTCATACTCATGGCTCTATCACTTCTTCTTAAATATGCTATATGCCTATGCTCAGATGCACTCTGTCTGATAGCCACTTCTCTCCATCTTCACTCTCACCCCCGACAGGCACAATGTTATTGTCATCTTTGTATGTGCAGTTATTAACATAATGTTTAGCATAACATGAGTGTTAATAAATGTAGAATGAATGACGATGAAGAAAAGGATTCTGATATCTATGTCTTTCAAGGAAGCTATTAAACATTTGCTCCAGTTAGAGCACCTTAAAAATGACTGAGTTCTTTTCCATAATTTAGGTTTGCTGAGGTAGAGATGTAAGTCTTTTCAGCTAGATATGTAAAATAAGCAAGATACTGGGGTCCAGGTGTCACCTTACTTTTCATCCATTCCTCACCATCCCCACAATTTTCCTATAGGCTACCTGTCCTTTGATGCTACTGGGATGGAGCTATAAAGTAAAGAAACTAGAGATTTCTTTGAAACTGAAGATGCATCTTGCCATAGATCATTCTTATAAATGCTTATGTGATGCAATACAAATAATGCTCAGTCACATTATGGGTTAATTTGTTTTTCAGAGAGAATGAGCATTTGGCCTATGAAGTGAACTATAACTTACAGCACACAATGCAAGAGCTTCAAACAGCTACTACTTCTACTGATGAAATTAGGGAAATGTCAGATTGGGAAAAGTGGCCTGAATTAATAAGCAGTTCTCTTTATCTGGCTCAAAGTAAAACAGCCCTGAAATAGGTACACTTCTAGCCAGACATCTTATCTCATATTGAGCAGTCAGCCATTAAGGTACATCAGTTAGGGGGAAAAAAAGAAAAACAAAGCATAAGTGATAAGGATTATAAATCTTCAACATGAAGTAAATTTATTTTGGCCCCCCAAAATAACTAATGATTGTTTTAAAACATCTACAGTTAAAGAAATCTTGTTATAGCTCTAAAAAATTGGATTTTTCTGACAACTCATCTATCATCTAAATCAATAAAAAGTAGCTACTGTGTGCCCAGCATTTTACAAAGCAAGCTCTGAGGTTTGAAATTGTCCATATGAGAATACGATCAACTTGGTACATTTTGCTGAACAAGCATGATATTGTAAATACTACATTTGTGAGGAGAATAATTCAAGTGGAAAAATCTATTTTTCTGTACCGTATATTGATCGATGCATATGATTTCCTGGCCTGAGAACTTGCTTAACACTAGTTAAAATTCATTCTTAGAATCATCAGGTTAATTTCTCACAACGATCAGTTTAGTTCAAGATCTTGATTCTTAGTTTAGATGCCTAAACACTAACAAATTATTTATTTTACCTTTTTCTATCTGTCATCTCAATAATTCATTTGTTCAAATTGTTCCTAACTTCCTCACATACTTGTAAAGGAAATAATAATAAATAAACTCTGTAGATCTCTTTAAATATTTTTACTTTCTTCTTTGAAATTTCTTGTTCTTGGCTGTCAAAAAATGATATTAACTATATATTAAGCCCAAACAATTCTGGTTAGTAACAAAATAAAGGAACAGTTCTGTCTCTCTTTCTTTCTCTCTCTCTGTTGTTGTTCAGTACCGCTGAGTTGGTTCTGACCCATAGTGACACTATGTACAACAGAACGAAACAATGCCCGTTCCTGAGCCATCCTCAAAATCTTTGTAGTGCTTGAGCCCATCATTGAAGCCACTGTGTCAATCCATCCTATTTGAGGGTCTTCCTCTTTTTTGCTGACCCTCTGGTTGACCAAGCATGTTGTCCTCCATGGACTGATCCCTCCTGATAACATGTCCAAAGTATGTGAGACGAAGTTTCGCCAACCTCACTTCTAAGGAGCATTCTGGCTATACTTTTTCCAAGACAGATTTGTTCATTCTTTTGGCAGTTCATGGCATATTCAACATTCTTTACCGACACCATAATTCAAAGGCATCAATTCTTCTTCGGTCTTCCTTATTCATTGCCCAGCATTCGCATTCATAGGAGGCCATTGAAAACACCATGGCAATCTTATAGGATCCAAGTAAAATGAAATCCTTGACAACTTCAATATTTTCTCCGTTTATCATGATGTTGTTTACTGGTCCACTTGTGAGGATTTTTGAACACTTTTTCCAACTACCAATCCTTCTTTGTTTCCAGCTTTCAAACTCCAATCACAGGTATTTATCAATGCATCCTGACTGCATGTTTGATCAATTTCAGACTGCAGAAGTTGGTAAAAATCTTCAATTTCTTCACCTTTGGCCTTAGTGGTTGGTGCATAAATTTGAATAATAGTGGTATTAACTGGTCTTCCTTGTAGGCATATGGATATTATTTTATCACTGACAGTGTTGTACTTCAGGCTAGATCTTGAAATGTTCTTTTTAATGATGAATGCGACACCATTCCTCTTCAGTTGTCATTCCCAGCCATAGTAGAGTATAAGATTATCCAATTCAAAATGGCCAATACCAGTCAATTTCAACTCACTAATGCCTAGGATATCAATATTTATGTGTCCTATTTCATTTTTGGCAATTTCCAATTTTCCCAGATTCATACTTTGTACATTCCAAGCTACAATTATTAATGGATGTTTGCAACTAGCTGTTTCTTCTCATTTTGAGTCATGCCACATCAGCACAAGAAGATTCCAAAAGCTTGACTCCATCCACGTCATTAAGGTCGACTCTACTTTGAGGAGGCAGCTCTTCCTCAGTCTTCTTTTGAGTGACTTCCAACCTGAGGGGCTCATCTTCCAGCAATATATCAGACAATGTTCCAGTGCTATTTATAAGGTTTTAACTGGCTAATTTTTTTTCAGAAGTAGGCTGCCAGGTCCTTCTTCCTAGTCTGTCTTAGTCTGAAAGTTCAGCTGAAACCTGTTCACCATGGATGACCCTGCTGGTATTTGAATACTGATGGTATAGCTTCCAGCATCACAGCAACAGGCAAGCCCCCACAGTATGACAAACAGACAGATGCATGGGAGTCTCTTTCTCTACGAGTCTCGTATTCACTAACTTGGCCAAATCTAACCTGGTTAAATACTGAGAAGCTGAACATAGTAAAAGAAAACCAATCAACTCTTGCTGACTGATTTCATGTTCAATTCATGCCTGACAGTTTACATAGGCCGTTTGGTGCTACACCACAGTCCTACTACATTTTCTTTGAAAATTACTCTAATGAATTTCCTATACCTTTATTTCATAATATATTAGCTTTCCTCAAATATCCAAATATGTCCCCTTTTTCCTGACTTCCAGCTGCCTCTCTCCTTTCTATTTCACTGACAAAAGTTCTCACAAGAGAATTTCTGCATAGGCTCACTATACTCTCTACCATCTAATCCACTTGGAATCTTGTCCCTTCGCACCTAATTTAAGACATGGCTTTATCGAAATTTGTCATTTTCAAACCTATGTGTTAGACTAAAACTACTCTCCTGAGTTCCAAAGCCTTGTGTCCAGTTTTATTTGGCATCTTATCCTCAGGCTGAAAATTTAATTTATTTTTCTCTTAATAGCTTCCTTTCCCTCTTATGTTTCCTATTCACTTAGGTTTTTAGCTGGCACCCAGAAGAGTGAAGTCATCCTTCACTCTTTCTTCTTCATCAACAGAACATCCCCCACCCCCGCCACACACACACATATTAATTTCATCTCTATCTATTAAATGTCTACAATTGGTCTACCCATCATCCATTCTTACAGTAAGTACTTGTTTTTAGTGCTGTAACATATCTGGGCTGATCTCTCCCTCTCTTTTGCCTCCACTGTAGTTCTTCTCCAATAAATCTTCCACACTATTAAAAGTAATTGAACTAAACAAGAATATGGTGTTGTTGTTAGATGCCATTGAGTCCATACCAACTCATAGCGAACCTATGTACAACAGGACGAAACACTGCCCAGCCCTGCGCCATCCTTACGATCGTTGTTATGTTTGAGCTCATTGTTGTAGTCACTATGTCAATCCATCTTCGTTGAGGGTCTTCTTCTTTTTCACTGACCCTCTACTTTACCAAGCATTATGTCCTTCTCGATAACACGTCCAAAGTATATGAGACAAAGTCTTGCCATCCTTGCTTCTAAGGAGCATTCTGGCTGTACTTCTTCCAACACAAATTTGTTCGTTCTTCTGGCAGTGCATGGTATATTCAACATTCTTCACCAACACAATAATTCAAAAGCATCAATTCTTCATCCATCTTCTTTAGACATTGTCCAGCTTTTGCATGCATACGAGGCAATTGAACACACTATGGCTTGGGTCAGGCGCACTTTAGTCCTTAAAGCGACATCTTTACCTTTGAACAATTTAAAGAGGTCTTTTGCAGCTGATTTGCCCAATAAGATGTGTCATTTGATTTCTTGACTGATACTTCCATGGGCATTGATTGTGGATCCAAGTAAAATGAAATCTTTGACAACTTCAATCTTTTCTCTCTTTATCATAATGTTGCTGTTGGTCTAGTTTTGAGGATTTTTGCTTTCTTTATGTTGAAGTGTAATCCATACTGAAGGCTGTAGTCTTTGATCTTCATCAGTAAGTCCTTTAATTCCTCTTTACTTTCCACAAGCAATATTGTGTCCTCTGAATATTGCAGGTTGTTAATGAGTCTTCCTCCAATCCTGATGAATATGATCAGGTAAATTCCATGACTGAAATGTTTTATAACAAAATTTTTTAATAATTAATCTGTTAACACTATACACTCTGAAGTCACAGCTCTGCCACTCTGTAAAGCTTTGCTTAAATTACTTAAGTTTTTGTCCTCAATTTCTTTATCTGTAAAATAAGAATAATAGCTCATTTTAATGGGTTGTTTTAATAATGAAATGATATCATCTATCTAAAGATCCTAAGTGCCCAAAACATATCAAGGGTTCTATAAATGCCAATTTGCTTTGTCGTTATTACTCACTTGGTTATGTATTGTTCAAGTGTTGAGATCATAGCATTAATGTTGTTGTTGTTATTTCCAGCGTCTAGTACAATTTCAGGGGCATAGTATTTATTTGATAAAATTAGGATGGACTAATGAATAAATGTATAATTACTCTTTTCATAAATATTTGTGTTAACTGATATTCAGAATTAAAGTAACTTAATGGAATGAGTTCTGTGGAATTTAAACCATTTTCTAAAATCTCTTTCTTTCCTAGATGGTTAATGTATCTATTCATAAGATCAATCTTGGATTCCTTGCTACACTACTATAACCCAACCAGCAAACACAATTATGGGCATTGTAGGAAAATATTTTAGGAAAGAAACACTTGAAAACCTTTTCTAATCTTTGCAAAAAATCACTGGACAGCTGAACCTAGACAATTTCAAACCATTCTGGGAGCAGTTACTGAAATTAAAAAAACAAAAGGAAAAGTTAGATATGATTCAGAGAACAACAAAAGTGAACAAAGGAATAGATGGACATTTTATTCTGGAAATACAAGGACTGAAGGCAATCTTCCACTGTGGATAACAAAGCAAATAGTGAGATCAATATAGTGGTTTCTTCAAAAAGGTAAAAAGAAAAAGAAAAAAAAGTTGAGCAAGTTTGCTTTGTGACTGACAAATATTACAGAATTTATTTCTAATATGTCACTACCTACAAAAAAGTCATTATCATTTTTCAGGAGTAGACCTGCTCATATAAATTTCAGAGTGAGAATCTAGCTAAGAGAGACAAATAAGGAAAGCAAAAAATAAAATAATGTAAAATAAAATAAAAGTCTCCAATGCACAAGAATATATATGTATATATAGTTTTGCTATTTAATACCATTTTATTTATTCCAGTTATATGAATGATGAGGAAAAAAAATATTTTATACAGTTCCAGTTAATTTTTGCTTCAAAAAAGTCCTAAAACAGAAGTATAAATCCCCTGAGAAAGCTCTATTCATCTAGGAAAACAAATGTTTCACTCCTTAAATATATACTGAGTGATTGACAGCATATGATATGACATATTTTTATTAAAGATACTCACAGTGAGGCATACCTTTTACAGAATAGAATATAATTTTTATGTCACTCAATTATGTATGAAAATTAATTTTATAGTCACACTATATTTAAAAATAAAAGAGCTTTGGTCACTCTATACATATAGTTATACCATGTATATGTATATATCTTGATACCATCAAATGACAGAAAGTATTTTTAATCTGTCCGGGGAAGTTGCCTAGTAACGCATTGGAGTCAATTCCATTACAGTGCAATATATGCCCATGTTTAGATTGCTATTTATTTTCATTATAACTAAGTAGTTTAAGTTGTCAACTCTCTTGTGACTATTGGATAGCTGTTAACTATACATTTAATGCTTGGCAAGACTGTACTTCCAAAAAGAAAAAAAAGAAAAAAGCTATAAATATCTGTGTTAGGTTTAAACCTTATGGCAGACATAAGGCTACAATATGTCTTCATCTTCTTGGAAAAATAATTTCTTTCTACCAAGTGTATATTAAATGGAACTTAGAGAGTAGTTATTTATTCACAAACTCATTCAGGATAAACAGTTTTATGACATTTAATCAAACTGAACCTCAAGGGATTGTTAAACCAAAAAGGAAACTGATTAAAAGAGCACAATGCTCAAGGCAGACATTCTTTACTAGGTAAACTAAACTATTGTTTGGTTTTAAGAAAGCTTTAGAGGATATTTCTGGCTTAAAGTTTAAACATTATCTCAGGGAAACAGTTTAATGGGTTAATCCAGCCTCTATGGCTCCAGAAAGTCTAGATTCCAAGAGAATTTGAAATTTTGTTCTACATTTTCACACTTTTGATCAGGATTCTTCTGTAGAATCTTTGATCAAAATGGGCATTTGCCCATTCTTCTGGTCTCTTGGCAAAGGATGCAGTTGTTCATGGAGACAATTAGCCACACATTCCATTTCCTCCTCCTGTTCCTGACTCTCCTTCTTCTTCTGTTGTTCCAGAGGAATAGAGATCAATTGTTGTGTCTTGGATGGCTGCTTGCAAGCTTTTAAGATCCAGGCACTACACAATTGACCAGAGGTAGAACAAAAGCACTAGACATGTTATTAGGTCAATTAACAGGAATGTCCCATAAAACAATGACCCTAATCTTTCAACCCAAGGAACCAAATCCCATGAGGTGTTTGGTTGTCTTTGTTTTAAGTATATTTATCACACCACTTTTGTCTCTTCAATTTTTACAGGTGTACAACTTATTGATAGCAATTACATTAATCTTGATTTTTAATTTGGGATTTTTAAAGTAAACAATCATGTCATCTGTAAGTTGGGACAGTTTTATTTCTTCATTTCTGATCTATATGGTTTCTTTTTCTTTTCTTGCCTTATTGCACTAGCTAGAACTTCCAGCATTATTTGGAATGAGAGTGGTGAGAATGGACATCCTTTGGTTATTCCTAATCTTCAGAAGAAAGCATTCAGTCTTTCACCCTTAAGTATAATGTTAGTTGTAGTTTTCTTCTGGATGTTCTTTATCAAGTTGAGGAATTCCCCTTCTATTTCTATTTCCTGAGAGTTTTTATCATGAATAGGTGTTGAATAATGTTAAGTTTTTATTTATTTATTTTTTCTTCATCAATTGATATATGATTTTTCTTGTTTAGCCTGTTAATTTGTGGGATTATATTGATTGATTTTCAAATATTGAACTAGCCTTGCTTGCCTAGAATAAATTTCATTTGCTCATGGTGTATAAATCATTTATATATTGCTGAATTATACTAGATAATATTTTGTTGAGAATTTTTGTATGTATATTCATGGAAGATATTGGTCTATAAATTTCTTTCTTTCTTTTTCTATTCTCTTTTTCTGATTTTTGTATCAGGGTAACACTAACTTCTTAAAATGAATTCAGGAGTGTTCCGTCCTCTTTTGTTTTCATGAGATTGTGTAGAATTGGTGTTAATTCTTTAAATATTTGGTAGAATTTTCTAGTGAAACCCTCTGATTCTGGAGATTTCTTTTCTGATAATTTGATAATAATGTATTCAATTTCCTTAATAATTACAGGGAAATTCAGATTATCTCTTTGACATTTCTTGAGTTGTAATAGCTTGTGCTATTCAAGAAATTGGTCCATTTTATTTAACCTGTCAGAAATAGGAAAAAGGACATCTACTCCATCTTACTGCAAATGGAAGTCCTTTTCAGTCGCTTTTTATAATGCCATATTAATGTCCTTGAGGTTCTCCTTGTTAGAATCACAATAGTAAGAGCTCAAAAAAAGGTGAAGGAAAAAAAGTGTTCAGAAAAGAAAGACAAGAAGCAATCTTTTTTGTAGCCTACATTCTTTTAAACGGGTTTGTGTTAAATAGAAAAGCAAAAATCAAAGGAACTGGAGTAATTCATATTCATTTTTATTTTACTGAAAGCCAAATGCAAATGGAAGAGATAAGGCACAAAAGATGTGAAACCAGAAATAAGCTTGAACTCCCTCAGTGAATCAATACATGTGTCATAGAAATTTAAAAGAGTGGTTTATATAATAGCTGTGGGGAAAATGAATATGAATGAAACCATACTTCTTATTAATACATGATTGATAACATTAATTCAGAGTAATAAGTCAATTTTATTGTTAAAATAATTCAATATTTATTTTTTAAAAGAAGCATTCTGAGACTTTGTCTTTTCTGGAATCTTTAATTGTTTTTTATGCTTTCTTTGTTTGATATGATTTCTCCTCTTTATAGATTGAGAGATGAATTATAAAACTTTAAAGGCAAACTAAACCCATTATTCTTTTCCCTGGAAGATTGAAGGACTCAAATTATGTACAATCAATTATTACCTGCTCTTTTATTTATATTTGTAACTAAATTAAATTGTTTCTACCATATGATACTAATAGAAAGCATCTAATTTTACCTTCAACTGGAGACCACAATTGAAGACTATGTTTTATAGACAATGGATCATCTTTTATATTCATTCAGTAAACTATTTTAAATAATCATTTTTACATCAGAGCTATTTTTTTTTTTTTTAATGTGAGCTTATTAGTTTCCTATGGCTGCTGTAGGGTCACTATGAGTTGGAATCAACTCCACAGCAAGATTTTTTTTTTTTAATGGCCTCCATAACAAATTACCTCAAATATGGTGGCTCAAAACAAGATATATTTATTCTCTCACAGTTTTGGAGGCCAGAAATCTGAATTCAGTATCACTGGCCCAAATTGAGGTGTTGGCAGAGCTGCATTTTGTCCAGAAGTTCTAGGGGAGAATCCATTTTTTGCTTCTTCCAACTTCCAGTGGCTACTGGCGTTCCTTAACTTCTGGCCACCACTCCAAACTCTGCCTTGGTGGTTGCATGCCTTCTTGTCTTTGTCTGTGAAGTATTCCTTGAACTCCCTCTTATAAAGATATATATGATTGCATTTAGAATTGCATTTAGAATAGAATATATAGATTGCATTTGTAGAATCCAAAGGAGTCCTGGTTGCAAAGTGGTTAAAGTGATGGACTGCTAACCAAAAGGTCAGTGGTTCAAAACATCCAGCGGTTCTGTGGGAGAAAGATGTGGCAGAGAGATTTGCAGCCTTGGAAACCTTATGGGATCGTTATGAGTTGGAATTGACTTGATGGCGGTGGGTTTGGATAATACAGGATAATCTTCCCATTTCAAGATCCTTAATTTAATCACATCTACAAAGACTGTTTTCCCATATAAGGTGATATTTACGGATTCTAAGGATTAGCACCTGAAATCTTTGGAGATTATTATTAAGCTACTATAAGGAGCCTTGGTGGTGCAACAGTCAAACACTTGGCTGCTAACCAAAAGGTTGGTGGTTCAAATCCACCCAGCAGCTTTGCAGGTCAAAAGACCTAGTGATCTGCTCCTATAAAGAGTACAGCCTAGAACACTTTATGGCTCAGTTCTCCTCCATCACCTGGGGTAGCTATGAGTCGAAACCAACTTGACAGCACATAACAACAACAACATAGTAATAATTCAATAATTCTGCTTCTTTTATTTTTAATATCATGTTTTCATAATATTTAATTCTTGTACCAAGTCAAAGTTCATCAGATTATGAAATGTTGCAATGCAAAACCTCCATTGTTATTTCTGGGAATATTTGATTCTTTTATGATCACATATACACAATTGTTTTGTTATAGATGATTTCTTACACCTATACCTTTGCATAAGCATTTCATTATAAAAAATGTCCAGCCTAACTTAATCTTTTAAATTTATTTTATTTCAGCTTTTTTCCTGTTGTGTGGTTGAATTCATATCATGGAAATGTCTTCCAATTCTAAGTCAAAATCATCTTGAAATTTTAGTGCAACCAAAAGGAAATTTCAGGATCCTTTAGCTCTAGATAAACACCTGAATCTCAGAGAGGCTAAATTACTTACAAAATCATGAAGCATTATGTGGTTTCATAAAAATTCTACTTTACTTATTGATATTATTGTGACTTCTTATACATTATCTTGATGAGTAAGCCTAGCTTCCATCGTTAACTTTACATAATTCCCCACTGCATCTGAAAATGTCTTCATATTAGTTGAAGTATAGTCATCAGTGTGTTGCAGAGAACCCAGATAAGTGTAGTTTAAGCATAATGTTACTTTCTCATATTAAAGTTCAGATTTATATGGCAGCTCAGTTCAAAGAAGCCACTAGGAGCCCATGCTTCTCTCTTTTTTCCTTTTGGGTGCCTAACAACTCACCTAGTTTGCATAATCCAAGATGCCTCACCACCAGATCTGCATTCCAATCGCTGAACAGCTGAAGATGATAATTTTATGCCTATCCGCTTAAGAGAATTATCTAAAAGTTGCAGTCTTAGTTTCCTAGGGCTGCAGTAACAAAATAACACAAGTGGGTGGCTTTAACAAACAGATATTATTTTTCAGTATTTTCTCACAGCTCAGGAGACTAGAAGTTTTTTATAGTTATTGTTGTTGTTTTTCCTTTTACTAGTATTGTTAAGAATGTATGCAGCAAAACATACACCAATTTAACCATTTCTACAGTGGTTAAATTGTTCACTGACATTGATTACATTCTTCAAGTTGTGTATCCACTCTCACCCTCCTTTTCTGGGTTATTCCTCCCCCTAAAGTTTCTATCTAATCTTTTGAATCACTGTTATCACTTTGATGCCATATAGGTAGTTCTTAAAAGAGCACAATGCTCAAGGCAGGCATTGTTTACTCATTAAACTAGACTATTGATTGTTTTAAGAAGACTTCAGGGGATATTTCTGATTTAAGGTTTAAAGATTATCTTAGGGCAATAGTTTCAGGGATTCATCCAGCCTCCATGGCTCCAGAAAGTCTGGAGTCCATGAGAATTTGAAGTTCTGTTCTGCATTCAGGAAATTAGAAGTTTGAATTTAGGGTACAGGCTCTAGCAGAATTTCTTTCTTTCTCTTTCAGCTTCTAGTGTTCCTGGGCTTATAGATGCATTTGCCTCCATCATCACATTGCATTTCCCCCCGATGTATGTTTCTCTGTGTCTGTTCTCCTCTTTTATAAGACACCACTTAGAAAGAATTAGATTCAGAACCCACCCCAGTCCAGGGTGACCTCATTAAATAACAAAACAAAAATCTATTTCCAAACAGGCTCAAGTTCACAGGTGCAAAGTTAAAGACTTCAGCATATCTTTTTGGAGGATACAATTTAATCCATAACAGTTGTCCACATCATTTTCACTTACATCACATTAAACTTGTTACTGTCAAGTTGATTTTTGCTCATAGCAACCCTATAGGACAGACTAGAACTGCCCCATAAGGTTGCCAAGGAGCAGCTGGTTGATTTGAACTACTGACCTTTTTGTTAGCAGTGGAGCTCTTAGCCACTGCACCACCAGTGCTCCTACATCACATTAACCATAGCTTTACCATGTATTTTCAACTGTAATTAAAGGGAAGCTGAGTAATACAAACTTTATTCAGTAAAAATCCTAATACTATGGAATAAGGGAAGAAGTAATTATTGGAGGGCAACTAGAAGGATATGCCTTTTTGTAGTAGGCTAAATTATGCCCCCTAAAGATATAAGATCCTAATCCTTGCAACCTGTAAATGTTATCTTATATGAAAAAAACTATCTTTGTAGATGTGATTAAGTTAAGATCTTGAGATGGGGAAAATATCCCAGATTATCTAGATAGGCCATAAATGTAATCACAAGTGTCCTTATAAGCGACACTGAGGCAGAGAAAGATTCGATGCAAACAGAGAGAAGGAGGCAATGTGACAACTGGGGCAGGGATTGTAGTGATGGCGACCACAATGCAAGGAACGCTGGCAGCCACCACTAGCCAGATGAGGCAAGAAATGGATTCTCCCCTAGAGCCTCCAAAAGGAGTGCTTCTCTGACAACACCTTGATTTTGGTCGATTGATACTGATTTCAGACTTCTGGTCTCCAAAAAAGTGAGAATAAAAGCATGTTGTTTTAAGGCACTAAATTTGTGGTAATTTGTTACATCAACCACAGGAAACTAGTACATACATCAAACTGTTTTTCTACACTGAATGATGCCAATTGTTTTCAAGATACAAACTTCCAAATATTCTGATACAAAAATCTTATAAACAAATTGATTGCTACCTAATTATATATAATATGTCATCCAAATTATAAGATTATTTCAAAAAATATTTATTAGTAGTTAATATATGCAAGGTAGATGTAAACAGAAGAAGACAGTGAAAAGAGATAATGCATCATATATAGGGATGTGATTGAATTGATCCATGGACACTGTTTTTAGAGCTTTCAATCAGAGACACAGCACCCCGTGGGAAAACCAAAACCAATAACAAAAGGAGGTCAGAAGTTTTTAGACCAAGAGGGAAGAGGTGAGTATGAGGCAAAAGCAGCTAAACTGGTGAAACTAGTGAAGAGGAAGAGGGTCTGAAACAAGGTTTTGGACAAGAAGACATTGAGTTATCCGTAGAGAGTTTAAAGTAGCATGAAAACGATTGACTGCTTAATTGAGCCATTCTTTTATCCTACCCATACAGATTAACATCTACAATGGGCCAAATACTATGTTAGTTGCTGGGAATGTACAAGAAGGGACCCAACCCCTGCTCTTCATGAAATTCCTCTGTATTTGGAACAATTTCAATAGAATATGACAAGCGCTACAAATGAGCGAGGCAGAAGTAATAGTGGGAGTTTTACATTAATTAATAGTGTTTTCAAGTATTATTGGGTGAAAAAATCAACTGGATGTACTTAAAAAAATTAAAGCGCCCATCCTTGGGAATTGTGATTTACTATGTCTTAATGAAGCCTTGAAATGTTCAGGTTTTGGTAATTTAGGTGCACATGCATGATGTGGTTTTCATATTGTACTTTGAAAAATGCTTTTATAGAGAAAGTTGATAAGTACATGCTGAGGAACATCTGCATTTTGAAAAGAATAGAGGAGATTAGCCAGAAATTGCACAAAGTACGTAGGCAAAGACGTAGCTGGAAAACCATCTGAATATAGTGTCACAGAGCTATTTCTACGATCACAGTTATAGCTGCCTTGTATCACTATGGTTGTTATTTAATTCTATTCATGAATTCTAGTTTCTTTTATACTAAAGTAATAATCTATTATATAAAAGTAATACATAGTGTCATTGTGTCTTTGTCTCTCCTTGCCCCATCTGCCACTTCCTGCTTTTCCCTATTCTACCTCACCACCAACCTACCCCTGCACACACATACTTTTGTTTAATTATTATTTTTTTAAATAAAAGATGCTTGAAACTTATCTCCAATTCTTCCATTGTAAATGTGAGATTGGCCAAATAATGGATGTGAATCCAGATAATTGCAACTAGCATTAACTTCCTGCTGGTGATCAAATACAACAGTGTCTTTTGGCCTAGAGATGTGGTAGAAGAGCAGAATCATTTGAGATGTGTGGAACTTGATAATCTCCAAGTCTTTTGCCATGTACCATGTTCTTAAAGTGGAGGACTGTTTGGAGCAGAGCACAGATCAGACACTATTCTAATGGCATAATCAAAAGGAGTTTATTACTCACAGAATAGACAGGACTGGGATAACTAGAACAACAAACATCATTATCAGCCAAGGTTACCTGAAGTTAGGTTGCTGTCCCAGGGTGTGATGTTACAATCATATCCATGCATGCCCCACTTTGCATCATGGGAGAGGAACCTCAAAGGCCCTCTCTTCTGGATTAATATACTAGCAAGCTGCAAAGACTACATGCCAAATGGCATGTACAGAAAGAAAGTAGAGGAAAGCGTAATAAAAGGGAAAAGGAATTTTAAAAGAGGAAGGCCCCCTGTGGGCAATGGACATTACTCATTTCCCCTGTTCAAAGTGGGTGGCCATCTCCTGATTGCCTAGTCTAGACTTACTGTTGTCAGAGAACAGTCCTTCCTCCTTTGCCTCACCAAGATAAAACGATATCTTTCAGGTCTTTCAGAGGGCAACCATCTCCCCCTAAGGTACTTAATTTACTTGGTGTCCCTTTGTAGTGATTATGTCTGTTAGTAGCTACAGAGATGTAGGGAAGGGTTACAGTTATAGTATAGCAAACTTGTGCATCCAGCACTTTTTATGCTATGAATTTATTTGATTTTAAGTATTTATTTATTATCAGTAAATAGGTTTTTGATCAAAGGATCTTTATTCTGGCTATGCAGAACACTCACCTAAGGTACTTAAAAAATGATAGACATGCTTCACACCAGATCAATATATTATAATTTCTTATATGAGGTCTGACTATAAGTATTTTTAAATATGCCAAAAATAAGTTTAATGTGCATTCAGTGTATAAATTGATTAGTTACATATAAAGGTTTACACCTCTTCATTTTACCTTGTCAAGTCTTTCAAGAACGCAAAATATCATTGGTGGATATTAGTTATTATCTGGAGGAAATATTTTACAGACTAAAATAAACAGCAAAAGGAAACAAATAAACACCACCCAGTAATATTTACTATACATTTTAAATGTGGGGGTAATAAAATTATTCAAGAGGAAATTATACTAAATAAAAATGTTCAGTTTAGAAAATGTAAAGATATGATTAGACTACATTTCTACATATAATTAGCTTTCTACACCAGTTTTTTGTTAACTGTCTACTCATGATACAAACTTAACTATTTTTGTGAAACTCTAAAACACATTGTTTGTATACTCCATAACTATATATCATTGCTAACAAGCACTCCCACAAAATAATAGATAAATCTGTGTTGTGAAGGCACTCTTTTTAAAACTATTTTGTACATTTCAAGAGCAGAAGAAAATAAAAGACTTGTTAGAGCGTTATAGTTATTGTGCACTGAATTGTAAAGCCAAAAGGTCACTACACTTTTAAAATACAAGATCAGTACAACACATCTAAAATTTTGTTGGTTGACTATGCATAACAAAGCACAAATTTTACTGAGTGAGTTTTCCTTAATGCAGTTTTAGGCTGTATAATCTAAGCTTGAATAATTCAGTTCAATTGTCTCTTATTTGCTGTGTAATACACTATTCTTAGGTGCATAGTTTTCATTTTTCTATGCTTATTTAAAAGTTTGATTTTAAAATGTGCTGAATGTACATTGGGCTAGCTATTAAAATATTTTTCCTTATGAATGTTTAAATATATTGGAAAGATAAGTAAACTATGAAAAAATTATAGCAATGAAAACATTTTCTTAAAAAATAACAAAGACCTCTGTATATTGCAAAGGAAGATTTCTTATGTGTTATTTATTGAGAAGTATTGAAGCATGCAGTCCTTGAGTTAAGTCTGTAGCCCTTCCATCCTTCTTTGCCTTCCTGTGCTTTCCTTATCATGCTAGTGGCCTTATTATCACATGTTGACTACGTGGCTCCCACCACCATATGCTCACAGGAGATTGCACAAAGCAAGGAGGAAGGGTACAGGAGCAAAGAGGAGCTATTTTCACAGCCCTCCCTCTTTATATAGGGTAGGAAAATCACTAAAGTCCACAACAGATTTCACTTTATGCTTCTTTGGACTGAACTTGGTAACATACCCATCCCTAGACTAATCGTTGTCAAAGTGGGGAAAGATTTCCATGATCAGGTAAGCCAGTGTTTCCACTGGTAAAATCAGCACATTGAATGAAGCAATTCTTTATTGTGCAAGACTGCCCATGATCCCTAGACACTAAGTGCCTGAGAAACAACTTCCTACTTCCTGGAGAGACAGCACTGCTACCTGATGAGAACCATTGATTAGAACAGCCTTGATTTGTCTTAAGAGACTCGGTATGTTTCCAAGAGAATAAAATCATTGATTGACTCGCAAAGAAAAAGAGAGGAATGGTATTGGGAAGGCAACCAGGCATGTCTGCCATATACCTAAAAGAAAATAATAAAAGGTTTAATTACATCATGTTTCTTCATGTATTCCCTCTTTATAGATTTTGTTTTTACTGAGACTTTATGTTTTTCTTTGTTATTTTGATGAGTAGGTTTGTTAACTTTCTTTGTGGTTACCTTGAAATTTACCCATATCTTCCTAAGTTTGAACCAGTCTATTATTATTTGTTATTGTCTTGCCTTCCTCTTCATTAGAAGGTTCTATACCTACACCATTTATTCCCTCTTTTATTGTTCTAATGTTGTTGTCATTTAAAAGTTAATCTCTCTGGTTCCCTGTTGTAATTCTTTTGGTTTTATAGAGTCCTTAAGAGTTCATTTCCTAGGTTGGTATCTGGCTGGTATGATCCTGCATCATAGATTCAGCCTGTGGTTTGATGTTGTTTGTTCTCACAATGGAGGACTCCCTTTAATAATTCTTTTAAGTTTGGTTTGATTTTTACATAGTCCTTTAATTTCTGTTTCTCTAGAAATGTCTTAATTTCACCATCATATTTGAATGAGAGTTTTGCAGGATATATTATTCTTGGCCGGCAATTTTTTTCTTTCAAGATTTTATATATGTCATCCCATTGCCTTCTTGCCTGCATGGTTTCTGCCAAATAAGCTGAGCTTAGTGTTATTGTTTCTCCTGTGTATGTGACTTTTTGTTTTTCTCAAGCTGCTCTCAGGATTCTTTTTGTCTTTGATTTTAGTGAGTGAGTATGATATGCCTTGGTGATTTTCTTTTGGGTTCTATTCTATATGGGGTTCGTTGAGCTTCCTGGATGGTCAGCATTTCATCTTCATGACATTGGGGAAGTTTTCTATCAGCAGTTCTTCAATGATCCTCTCTGTGTTTTCTGTTTTCTCCCTCTGTTCTGGAACTCCGATCACTCACAAATGTTTGCTTTTGATTGTATCCCACATAATCCTCAGGGTTTCTTCATTTTTCTTTGTTCTTTTTCTGACTTGTCCTCAGAGTTATATCCAAGTGTTTGTCTTCGGTTTCACTGATACAGTCTTCCATCATTTCAAACCTGCTCCTCCACCCTTCTATGACACTGTCCATTTCTGAAATCTTGTTATTTATCTTTTCGATTTCTAATTGTTGGTTTTTTTTGTATGATTTCTAGTTGTGAATTTATTTTGGCATTTTGTTCCTGTATTATTTTCCTGAATTCTTCATTTTTTTGCCTGTATTTTCTATGAATGTGTCTACCTTTTCCACAAATTTGTCTATTTTTTCCTCATTTTTGTCTGCTTTTTGCTTCATCTCTTGGATAGCTCTGAATATTAGAGATTTGAATTCCCTATCAGATAGTTCTAGTGCCTTTTCTTCTACTGGAAAGTCATCTGGTGTTTTATTTTGGACCCCTACTGGAACCATCCTGTCCTGTTTTTGTAAATGTTTTTATATTATCTGCTGTCTTCAGGACATTCAATAGCTATTTTCCTCATTTATTGGTTTTGGATTTGTTTCTTTCATCCTACTTTTTTGTTTCATTTTGTTATGTCTGAGCAAGCAGGCTGTACGTTCTTTGTTGTTTGCTCGTCTGTGGGCATGATACTTTTCACTCCTTGTCCAATGGGCAGGGTCAGTCACTCAGCTATGGTGCAGCAGGGCAGGTCCAGTTGAAGGGGAGTTGCTAGGTGGGTTGTCTTTGGCACATACTAGGGATGACAGGGCAGGCAGGGAATCAGTGCAGGGCAGGTTCAGGTAGGCTTTGCTTGTGCTGCTTGGGGTTGTGATGTTCAATGCATGGTGCAGCTAGGCAGGAAGGAGGAGGAGATTGTGATGTGTTGAGCTAAGATGGATATGGGAAGGAGGAGAGAGCAGAAAGAGAAACAGAAGCCAAAAACAAACAAACACACAAAAAAGAGTGCTAAGGAAACTTGCCATTGGAGTGGAGAGATGAGAGACTGAGAAATGGAGAAAAAGAAAAAGGGTAAAAGAAAAAAAGTAAATACAATTTAGAAAAAAGGAAAGAAAAGTTCCTAAGGATCCCACCGGTGTGGCTGAGAAGACTTGAGAAATGGCTCCTAGGCCACAATATACAGCCCGGCTAGAATGGGTAGGGGTGTCGCACAGCACCAGACATTCAAGATACTGGAAGAGAAGATAAGTATAGAGAGATGAGACCTGAGAAATGAAGAAAGACAAAAAGGGAAAAAGAGAGAAAAGAAAACAAGCAAAACAAAAACAAAAACAAAAAATCAGAAAAGAAATGCTCCCAGGGATCCCACTGTGGTGCTTTGCAGACTGAGGAAGTAGCTCCCAAGCCGTGCAGTACAGCCTGGCTAGAAGGGGCTCCCAAGCTGATAAATGAAAAAGAAAACAAACAAACAAATCAAAACAGAACAAATCAAAACAAACAAACAAAAAAAGCCCCAGCGGATTCCACCAGCATGGCGGCATGGGCCAGGAAACAATTCCACAGTTGAACGACATTTCACAGCCTTTCAGGAAGAAGCAAAGATGACACACAGAGCCAGGTATTTGAGAGAAAGGAGGGGGAGGTGGTGAGAAATATAAAAGAACAAAAAGAAGTGAAAAAAACAACACCAGCAACAAACAAATGGCACTCAGGGAGCTGGCCAGTGTGGGCAGATGGAATCCAAGTGGCACAGGGCTGAAGCCAGTGCCTCTTGGCCAAGAGACTACGGACACAGGAAGCAGAGGAAGCTGAGTGGGGGTGAAGAAGGGTGGGTGGTGGGGTAGCGTATATCGCTGGTTACTGGTTGTTATGGCTCCTTCTAGAAGATCCATGAAGCTGCTTTCCTGTACTCCCTGTTTGCTGATCTCTGACCGGAGTCCAAGATGGTGAATCCTTGTTGCATTAGCTGATAGGGTACCTCTGCATATATCTCTCCTTGCTCTCTGTTCTCTGTTAGTTTCTTATTCCATTCAGTGCTTGACTGAGTTCTCTATCTCTTCATTTGATGCTTACAGTTTCAGGATTGACATTTGTCTCTGTTTGACTTAGTTTTTTGGTCTTTGCTGTGGAGGGACAGCGTGGTGCTTCTGTCTTTAGCACCATGTTGGCCAGAAGTCTCCCTCCTTCATGTAGTCTCTCTTTAACAGTTAATATAGGAGAAGAAAATGCTTTTAACTAGAATCATTCCATTCTCCACTTCTCATTTGCAATTGTGTTTCATTGGGAAAATAATTTCATCTCTCTAAACTTCAGTTTTCTCTTCTCTGATAATGATCATTTTGAATCACATCTCTTACATTGTTTCCAATCATAAAGAACATCAGGTGTGTTTGTATGTGTATGTATATTTATATGTATATATATACTTAAAACTTCAGATATTGTGGATTGGGTGTGGTGTAAGAAGTCATACAAATTATATAATACTGTAGGTACTGGCAGAAGAATACTTGAGAGTATTTTTAATGAGTTCCTGTGACTTTCCACAGAGCGCTTAGCAAAGCAGTCTCTAACTAAAGAGTAAATAAGAACATTTGTTCATTGATATGTAACAAATTTAAAAAGAACTTCTACACAATTATAAAAAAAAATAAGGTTAAGATAAATGTCTTTTAGACTAATTTTTCTTGAAAAACTGACTTTCTAGATTTTGTTTTAATTTAAAAGTATGTATATGTATTTTAATTTTTCTAAAGAGGCAAATATTTTTCTCAATTAATTATAGGAGAAAATATTTAACCAATGTAGTTAAAAAACATATAATAGTTTAAATAATCTACAGATCTATTTCTGATAGTTTCTGGATTATTAATAATACGATTGTTTAGTGTAAAATCTATCTTTCTAACAATGAGGATTTTCTACCAAAAATCATCAAAGGAAGAAGAGATTATTCAGTTAGCAAGTAAAGAATTCATTTAATTATTCACTTACATATTTATCAATCAAGAATTTACTGAATTCCTAAGGCAAATACCAAAGCCAGGGAACAATTTGATTTCCCAAGATCCATGTCTTTGCATATTTAACTCCCACATACTACAAAATTCAGGTAAAGCATCACTTTCTCTAAGAGCCTTCCCTCACCACTTTGTCTTAAATATTCTCCTTTGTGGTTTTATTGCAACCTGTGCTGCTTAAGTATTTAGAGTATTTATCACTTAGTGAAATTACCTAATGACTCGTCCATCCTCCTTAATAACATCATAACCTCCTGTGATCTTCAAGTACCAAAAACTTTACCTGTTAAATGATAAAAGTTTCCCACTATACATGACAATAAATTATCATTTAGTTACATATTATTTATCACCACAACCCTATAATGCATGATATCATTATCCCAATTTTATAGGTAAGAAAACTAGGATTTAAAGAGGATAGATAGGTTACCCATTATTATGCTGCTAATATGTAACACAACTGAGAATAGAACCCAGATCAGCTTGGCTCCACAAGCACTTCATAAATGCTACTTTTTGAATGAATAAATTAAGTTAACAAATTTCTCGCTGGAACTTCATCAGCCGTGTATAAACACACAAACCTTCCTTTCATCCAGAGATCAATGATGTTTCTTCTTCTGTAAAGGCATATGTTTATTATTGTTGTTGTTAGTTACCATAGAGGCAATTCTGACTCATGGTGACCCCATGTGTGCAGAGTAGAACTGTGTTCCTTAGGGTTTCCAAGGCCGTAAACTTTCAGAAGCAAATTCTCAGACCTGTATTCTGGGGTGACTCTGGGTGCATTCGAATTAATCAACCTTTTGGTCAGTAGTTGAGTGTCACAGAGGTACTCCTATATTCATTATTAATCTTTCCATTTTCATCACTACCCTTTCATAATCTGATCAGTCTATTACTATTAAAGCAAGAGGAGCCATGGTGGTGCGGTGGTTAAGAGTTTGGCTTCTAAGCAAAAGGTCAGAAGTTCAAATTCATCAGCCCTTCCTTGGAAACCCTATGGGACAGTACTACTCTGTCCTATAGGGTCTCTATGAGTAGGAATAGACTAGAGGGAAACAGGTTTTGTTTTTTTTGTTTTTTGTTTTGGTATTAAAGCAAGAAACCCTTAACACAATTGCTGTTCTGGTTTCCCCTCTCACTACCAATCAAGTAAGCACTACTTTAAACAATCAAACTTGACTAGCAGTCTCACATATGTTGGATTTTCTCTCTCTGCATTATGATATTTTCTCAGATTATGATTATTTAATACACTTCAATCATCCTTCATATCCAAAAAATCCACTAACTCTTAAATAAAGCTTTTGAAATTTCAAGACCACTCTTGCTTAGAGTTGCCCACTTTAGGGAAATTTTATTAAAAAAAACAAAATGAGAAAGAGGACAAAATTGGTAAGTGGTCAGTAAACCTATACTCTGCAACATTTTTAAAACTTTCTGGAAAACAAACTTATTTATATGAAATATTTTCAAGTAGTACTATACGCAAAGCATTGTTGTTAGTTGCCATGGAGTTGATTCTGATTCATGGCACCCCCTTGTGTGGAAAATAGAACTGCTAAGTAGGGTTTTCAAGGCTGTGACCTTTCAGAAGCAAATCACTAGGCTTGTCTTCTGAGGGACCTCTGGGTGGCTTTTGAATGATAACCCTTTCGGCCAGTAGTCAAGTGTTTAACTGTTTACACCACCCAAGAACTCCTTAGGGATTATGAAGTCAAAAGATACGTGATTAACCCTTGGTTCTACCAAGTGGAAGTTCTGTGTCTTTTTGGGGGCTGTCTTAGTCATCTAGTGCTGCTATAACAGAAATACCACAAGTGAATGGCTTTAACAAAGAGAAGTTTATTCTCTTACAGTCCCGTAGGCTACAAGTCCAAATTCAGGGCTTCAGCTCCAGGGGAAGGCTTTCTCTATCATCTGTGGAGGAAGGTCCTTGTTATCAGTCTTCCTATGGTCTGGGAGCTTCTCTGCACAGGAACCTTAGGTCCAAAGGACGTGCTCTGCTTCTGACACTGCTTTCTTGGTGGTATGAGGTTCCCATGTGTCTCTGCTCACTTCTTTCTTTTATATCTCAAAAGAGATTGGTGTAAGACACTATCCAATCTTGTATACCTCATCAGTATAACTGCCGCTAATCCATCTTATTAGATCATAGTGATTGAATTTACAACACATAAAGAAATCACAACAGATTACACAATCATACAATTATACAATACTGGGAATCATGACATAGCCAAGTTGACAGATATTTTGGGAGGACACAATTCAACCCATGACAGGGTCCATATGTAGAGGACATGGAACGAGGGATATCATTGCTGATGTCAGATGGATCTTAGCTGAAGGCAGAGAACACCAGAGAGATGTTTACCTGTGTGTTATTGATTGTGCAAAGGTATTTGACTGTGTGGATCATAACAAATTATGGATAACATTGCAAAGAATGGGAATTCCAGAATACTTAACTGTGCCCATGAGGAACTTGTATATAGGTTAACAGGCAGTCGTTCAAAAAAACAAGGGGTACTGCGTGGTTTAATGTCAGGCTGTGGTTTAAAGTACTGCATCAGGGTTGTATCCTTTCACCATACTTATTCAGTCTGTATGCTGAGCAAATAATCCGAGAAGCTGGATTATATGAAGAAGAATGGGGCATCAGGATTGGTGGAAGTGTCTACAGCCATACCACCCTGAACGTGCCCGATTTCATCTGATCTTGAAAGCTAAGCAGGGTGGGGCCTGGTCAGTACTTGGATGGGAGGATTGGTGGAAAATTAACAACCTGTGTTATGCAGATGACACAACCTCACTTGCTGAAAGTGAAGATGACTTGAAGCACTTACCGATGAAAATCACAGATCACAACCTTCATTATGGATTATACCTCAACATAAAACAAAAATCCTCACAACTGGACCAATAAACAATATCATGATAAACGGAGAAAATATTTAATTTGTCAAAGATTTTATTTTGCTTGGATCCACAATCAACATCCAAGGAAGCAGCAGTGAACAAATCAAACAACACATTGCAGTGGGAAAATCTGCTGCAAAAGACGTTTTTAAAGTGTTCAAAAGCAAAGATGTCACTTAAGAACTGAGGTGCACCTGACCCAAGTGACTGTGTTTTCAATTGCCTCATATGCATGGGAAAGCTAGACAATGAATAAAGAAGACCAAAGAAAAATTGGTGCCTTTGAATTATGGCGTTCGTGAAGAATATTGAATATACCATAAACTGCCAGAAGAACAAAGAAATCTGTTTTGAAAGAAGTGCAGCCAGAATGCTCCTAAGAAGGAAGGATGGTGAGACTTTGTCTCACATACTTTGGACATGTTATCAGGAGGGATCAGTCCCTGGAAAAGGACTTCATGCTTGGTAAAGTAGTGGGTCAGCAAAAAAAAGGAAGACCCTCAACGAGATGGATTGACACAGTGGCTGCAGCAATGGGCTCAAGCATAACAAGGATCATGAGGATGGTGCAGGGGACTGAGCAATGTTTCCTTCTGTTGTACATAGGGTCACTATGAGTCAGAACCAACTTGATGGCACCTAACAATGACACCAACAACAAGTAGAGATTCTTGAGGTTCAATTTTCATGAAAGTTCTAATTCTTTGTTCTATATCTAATTTCTATTACTTATAACAAAATTTCAAAGGTGTAGAACTTGGGTCATTTGTCTATTTGTCAATCAAGAAACGTATAAAAATAAACATGTATAAAAACATGTGAATACTGGTTGCCAAATTTATTTTGTGAGTCTATTGGTTGTGATTCAGAATTTGGGTTAGAAATTGGCATTTCAAAATATTTGCTATTTTTGCATAAATGTGGTCTTAAATTTGTCCACATATGTATTGTCCTTTGAAGACTGAATTGATAAAATGAATATAAATTATGTTATCTTGTTTAGAATGGTAAACAAATTTTAAAAACAATATTAAAAGTACTTAAGCTATTATTCAATTCCCATAAATATTTTCCAGATTAACCAAAACACCAAGCCCACTGTCGTTGAAACGATTTCTACTCATACTGACTCTATAGGACAGATTAGAACTGCCCCATAGGGTTTCCAAGGCTATAATCTTTACTGAAGCAGACTTCCATATCTTTCTCATGCAGAACAGCTGGCAAGTTCAAACCTCCAAACTTTTGGCTAGAGGCCTAATGCTTAACCATTGCACCATCAGGGCTCCAATTACTAACTCCAATTACTAATTCTCTACACAAACCTAAAATAAAAAAATGTTAGGCCTAAATCATGTGAATTTAATCTAATTAATAAAATAAGTTTTTTTTTTCTTAATTACCAAAACCAAACCAAGCCTGTTGCCCTCGACTTGATACCGACTTATAGCAACCATATAGGACAGAACAGAACTGCCCCATAGGGTTTCCAAGAAGTGGCTGGTGGATTCAAACTGCCAACCTTTTGTTTGGAAGCTGTAGTTCTTAACCTCTGCGCCACCAGGGCTTCATACATAGCAAAATATAACAGTATGTTAACTAAAGTATCATAGAAAGTCATGTAAGTATTTGTGATTTATACAACAATAATGTTGTTTAACAAACCACCACAAGCACAGTGGCTTACAACAAGACTCACAGGTCTAAGAGTCTACTGTGCCTCTGCTGGGTTCTGTTGGCTCTGCTTCAGGCTGTGTGTCATCTGGGCTTGGTTCTGGGCTCTCAGTTGATTTCAAGTCCGCTCCATGTGTCTTGATCTGGGGCCCAGCTAAGGAGAAGCTATTACTATAGTACACTCTCTCCCACAGTTGATCCCTAAATCATCAAAGCCAAATAAAATTGCACAGGCGCATTTAAGACCTTTGTCCTTTCACATGAGCAAAGCAGTTCACATGGCCACAACCAAAATGAATGAGATAGGAATGTATATTGCACCCTGAGTGAGAGAAATGAATATTTTCTAACACTAATCCAATTTTTAACCTACAATATTCATTTAGAAATATTATTAAACTGGTCGATAGCCATATCCTCTGTACTAGACATAACTCAACAAGTTGTAAAATATAATAATTTTGATACTTAGACTCACTGAGATTTGCCTTCTAACTTAGAAGATCTTTCCATATACAAGAGAGGAAAAAATTGAAATCTGCAATCAGAAGGGAAACCAAAGAGCTTATTAATCATCAAGTTTCATTGACAGGCAGTGTAGCTTAGTGGAAAGATCTCTTAATTAGGAGACAGTTCTTATTTGGTTTCTATTTTGCTCTTCTCTGATAAACTTAGTTGGCCCATGTATAAAATGAGTTATATGATATGGTATCTAAGAACTGCTTAGAACTTATATCATTGCTTTGAAATGTTACTTTACAGATTTTTTAAAAAAAGATTTAAAAAAGAATAGTCCTAGTGGGCTAATTTCTTATTACAAACTTTTAGGAGAAACTATGCAAAATGAAGTAATTGTTCTCATCTTGGAAATCATAGGGCATTTCCTTTCCTAAAAGGATGATAAAATTGAAAATTATATAGTACATATTCATTTTTCTATCATATTCATATTTGCTCTCCAAACTATGTATTTCAAATCCAATTAAATACAAAGTTTTAAATAATATTAGGAAAAGTCTTCAATTTTTCCATGTGCTTCTGATTTTTTCACATCTTCCTGATAGAATGAGAACACTAATATATTAATAATTACAGTCTTCCTACTGCATTTATAAAAATACTTTGCAGAAATCATTTAAGATAGATGGCTTGAATATTTATATTACTGAGAGAGAAAGAAATGTCAGCAGCCTTGTCTAAATTATAAGCATCTATCCTCTCTTTCACATTAAGTATCTGGGCATTAATATCTTGAAACTATACTTTTACTGAATTTCATAATACCAGTTCATGTTCCTGCTTTGTAAAACAATAGGGCATTTTGTCATAGTTTCTTTACGATATACACATTCATCAAATTATGATTAGCTAAGGTCAAGCTTGCAGCTACAAATAACATCCAGAGTAGTTGATAAATAATGCAATAAAATATCATTAACTGCTCAATGTAATGGATGATCTACCTTTTCCCCCTTCTACTGCTCAACTACTATCTTTATGGCTGCAGAAATCACACTATAGCTCCAGAAATAATAGTCTTGTTATTGAATCCATTAACTTAATATTTTTCCATTTATTGCACATTCTAGATAAAATAACCAATTGACAACAGATATAAATAACGTCATTGAACATTGGTTAAGTAGATTTTTTCTATGCTTCCTCCCTCAGTTCGCTGTGTGTAACTCATGCATTTATTTGTAAATATAAGTATATAATATAATATTTTGTCAACTCTTTGAGCTGAAAAAGTCAAAATAATATGTTTCTAAATAAACATTATATTTTCATTCTAGATGGAGAATAATAGCATAGATATTACACACATATGAAGCATATATATATTTAAATTGAAATAATAGTGCTAAAAAGGAGAATGGCTTGAACATTAAGGTATGTAACAGTCTAGAAGTCAGAAGGGTTATAATCATTTTCTCTGGGGAATTAGGACTATATAAGTAATTAGACAGCAAAATTTCCATTGCTATGGGCTGAAAATCATTTGGAAATTCATAAATAGATTAATCCAGACAACTGTCTATATTTAGTATTGGGAAGGAGTCTGTCAGAAGGAAAGGAACTAATTATACTGCCTCCAATGCTGACATTAGACATGTAATATTCATAAAATTCTGCCAATATTTAATCCAATTTATATAAAATGAGAAACAAATGCAGCAAATCATATTCACCCGAGTAACTTAAAATTATATTCTGTTGGTAGCTTAGACTTATTAGAAGAAAATTATTTAAAGTGATATGCTTTATTAGTCAGCTATGCAAACCTAATAGCTGAACTGAGCCACCTGATATGAATATATTTGTGCTATATTCATATGTCAAATAGAAAATGAGGCAACTTCTATCAGTTCTTTTGGGTATACATTCATGCAATTCAATTTTCAGTAAAATCTCGCTGATGTCCACTGAGACTGTTTAATCGGAGTCAATTTTATTCTCTGGTGATTCTTTTTCCATTGAGAATAACAATTCAAAATATTAACATGTCTGAGTTTAAGCAATTTCCTGTCATCTTTTACCTCTGGTCACCACATGGAACAAACTATGGAATAAGGTGGAAGAATGTCATAGAAAAAGAAACAAGCTGTGTATACAATTCTGTTTCCCAATGAACACCTGAGGTAATCTTTCAAAATGTGTTTCACTGTGATCTTAAAGTCATAGGAATGAACAGACAAAGATTTCTCCACACAGGTAAGGGGAAGCTCCTCCATCAGTGAGCACTTACCATCTGTCATGTGCCGGCGACTAGGAAAGTAGGAATCAAAAAGAGATCGCTTTCATTCAGTTCACTGCCTAGTGGGCGGAGGTAGACAAGTAGAATAGTCTTCCCAACTAGACTCTAAGATCTGTGAAAACAGGGATGTAAGCATCTGTTTTGTTTGCCACTGTATCTCCTGCATCATCTGGAGTCAGCACAGTGCCTGTGAATAGTTGATTCTCGAAACAAAATATTAATGAGTAAGAGTGATGGTATTATTAGTACAAGTTTGAGAGTGGGGACATAGGATGAAAATACAGACCATAGTTGGAAGACAGAAAAGGGTACCATGAGAAGATGTCTTCTGGACTTAATTTTGAACAGTAAGTAGGAATTAATCAAGTCAATGAAAGGAGGTAGATGAGACAAATTTAAGTACAGTAGACATGGTATAAAGGCAGGAGGAGCAATAGGACAACTGGCCCAATTACATAAAGTCCATGGGACATTTTAAACAACTTCCTGTGGCCAGACTGAAGTGTTCCTAATGGTAAAGTAGCAAGAGATAAGACTGACAAGATGTGAAACGGCAGATCACAAAGGGTCATGAATGCCATGCACAGCCTTTAGATTTTTGTCTTATAGACAAGGAGGGCTGGTTGAAAGACTTTAAGGAAGAGAGTTTAAAGCTAATATTTTCTTTTTATAAAAATCACTCTGGCAGCTAGCTGAAGGGGAGGAGTGGACATGTAGTTACTAGTTAGGAGGCTGCTGCCCTAATTGTGACAAGGCATGATCAGGGCCTAAAATAAGGGACCGATAATAAGAGAGGAGGACATAGATGGAAGTGAAAGCTGCATTTTAAATGTGGAATGAATAAGATTTGCCCTTAAGGAAAACATTGTCTTATAAAAGAGGCCCAGATAAACTGAAATACAATATTTTGCTTATTATCGTTATATTAAATCATTGTATTTTATCCTTACTTGTTTTAGGTGATCAAACCAGTTGCCAGTGAAAAGCTATGCAGCTCTCAATCACATTCACTTCTTCACTAAGTGTTTATTAAGCGTCTACTCTGTAATAAATATTATGCCATACATGAGGAATACTGTGGTAAACTTCACAGAAGGAATTCAATCATTTTCTTTAGTTGGATTTTAAATGACAACATACAATTAAAAAAATATTTTTGTTACTAAGCATGGACAAAGACTAGTCTGGAAGTATCTATCCATTGGACAGAAGACTTGTAGAAGTTAAGTGGGGTGGAAATTGGTGGAAATTGACACTGTAAATCAACCATCTTAGAAGGAGCAGTGGTGACCTGAGTAGAGCAGGTTAGTGGAAAGGTATCTGTACTGGTATAGGGAAAAGGAATTAGCTGGTGATAAGGTGCAGGGAAGAGGCCATTTAAAAAGGAAGTTGGAGATGTAAGTTTACACAGAGACTGATACTCTGTCCCGTCCAGAGCACCAGATAGTAAACAGAGAGCTAGTTCTATATCCAGTGTATGTGGCTGATAAATTGGTTATGCTAATACGGAAAGGAAATGAGAAAATACAGATATTTAGTTATACACCAATGTAAATTGGATAAGGAAAGCAATTAAATGAATTTTACTCTCTCAAGGGCAGAGCATTTGGATTAGATTTCTTGCCCTGCCACATACTGACTGTGTGAGTTTGCACAAGATATTTAATTTCCCTTAAGCATCACCTTAAACTAATAATATTAGGGCCTACCTTGCTGTGTTTTCCTGAGGATTAAATGAGATAATCACACAAAGGGCTTACTATAGGGTGTAATGTCTAGGTTTACTTCTATGGTAATTATTCATCCATTCACTGTTTTAAGCAGTGAGGAGACAGAGCCCTGTTTAAAACAGCAAAAAGAAAAAAAAAAATTACACCCTTGTGGAGCCCATCTTCTACTGAATTTATTTTAGATTTAATTTTTTTCATCTCTGATGTGCTAGCAGTATTCCAATATATGGCATGATTGCAGAGGTTATACTTAATGCCACAAATAAACACAGTTTATTTCTTTCAGTTAAAGACTATTAGCAGAGAAAGTCTATTTAACCAAGAGAAAGGGAGCTGGATATAAGAACATGTCAGAAAATCTGCATTTTTTTCCATTTACTTTTCAATGTAATTTCCCGTATTAGAAAGACCTTTTATAATTCTTAAATCAAATAGACTATTCTAAGATGGAATTTCAGTAATAGCCAATTTACGTTTTACTTTAAAATATGTAAGAGAGAAAAACAGAAAACAACTATTACTGGTTTCTGATGAAAGAAAACAAATTTGTAAAAAATTGTGTTTTCTTGAGTGTAAAGCAAATCATTGTTAAAATCAAAGTTCTGAATATATATGCAGCTATTCTGTGTGACATAGTAAATGCTCTGAAAAAATTTTTCTCTTTTTTTTGATTTAGAGGATACCTTCTGTTATTATTTATTACCCTTATATCTTAAAATAAAGGAAAAACACAGTAAGTTTTTTGAGATATCCAAATATAGAAAATATGTTTTTTTCTTCAAACAAAAATGAAAAATCTGAAAATAAAGATTAGAGAGAAAAATAAAATTCATAAATTCCACCAGTACCAACCAGTTATAGCCCTCCATTATCTCTCTCTCTGTCTCTCTCTCTATATATACACATATCTATCTCCATATCCACAGCTGTGTCTACATATACATAAAATAGACACATATATACAAATAAATAACACATATATACAAATAAAGATCATATATATATATTAATTGTATACTATATTTGTATATATGTATAATTAATACATATGTATAGGTATAATGGAATCATAATGGAAATTCTATATTTAATGATAGATGATGTATAATGATAGATGTGGTAAACATTTGTACATATCCATGTAACTTTCTTAATGAATTTAATCATTCCCCTTTCTGTAGGGTCTTCAAGTATTTCCAAGTTCTTCCTATTTTAGCAATGAAGCAATTAATATGCTGAAAGTCTTAATTATCTCCTTGGGATAATTACTTAGAAGTTGAAATAATGAGTCAAATGGTAGTCACATTTTTAAGGTGTTCATTACATATTGTTAATACTGTATCCAGAGGGGCAAAATATAAGTATTATAAAAGAGTATCTATTTCCCAGAAGTTCTGTAAATATTGTGAAATATCATTGTTAATCTCATAGGTGAAAAATGATAGTGCACTCTTGTGCTAATGTGCAAATTTTAAATCACCCTTAATACAAATCATCCTTTCATATTTGTTTGGATTGATCTTTCTCTCTCTTTCTCTCTCTTTGTTGAATGGAGCGAAGGGGATGATCACATTGCCTATTCATATCTTTTGCATCATTTTCCTATTGAGTTAGTAATGATTTTCTTAAAGAGCCATAAACTATCTTACGGTTCTAAGTTTATGAACATTTCCCCCATTTTTTCATTTATCTTGCCACCTATTTTTTGTTTGTATTTAATATATATAAGAATGCCTCTCCCATTTGTCATTGTATACATATTTATTGAGAGGATATTGTATTTTAGGCACAGGAAAATTTAGCAATGAACAGAAGTGACTTTACATTCTAACTAAAAAATTACATGAATATGTAATATTATTTTTGTCTTTTTAAAGTTTAAATATTCATTTGCAATTTTGTGGGAGGGGAATAATGTAATATAGAGATATAATTTTGTGTAACTGTATAATTATATAGTTATCCCAAAATAATTTGCTTTGCCTTTCAATCTATTCTAGTGATTTAAATGAAAAGTTTTTAATAGATGAATATGTTCTTTGACTTTCAATATTTTCCATTGATCTTAATTTATCTGATTTAAAAATACAATGCTTTTTGTAGTTTCCTTCTTTTTTAATTAGCATCACTAGAAGCATATTTATTGTTCTACAAGTAGATATTAGATATTTTTAGCAATCTATATTTTTTCATAACTTATTATTTTTTAATTTTCTACTCTTTTATTTCTCTCCTAACAAGTTTTTAGGTTCCTTTTTCGTCGTTTCTGACTCTTGAGTAAACTATTCATTAGTTTATTTTCATGCTTTTTTGTTTACTAATAAGAATTGCTCTGCTTTACATTTTTCCCTCAGTATCACTTCGGCCATGTTCCACAGATTTCAACATGCAATGCTCTCATTGTTGTCAATGAAAACCTTAATTTTCTTTTTGCTTCAATGTTTATTTATGTGAGGTTGTTCTTAATTTCCAGTTGTAAAATTTAGCTTAAATTAAAAAAAAAATAAAATTTGAAATAGAAATATAAATACATATAAGTCGTTGTTGTTTTTGTGTGCCAAAAAGTTAATTCTTACTCATAGTGACCCTATAGGACAGAACAGAACTGTCCCATTGAGTTTCCTAGGCTGCAAATATACAAATATCCTATTCTGTAAAGTGCTTAAAGTGATGTAGCCTACTTTGGCAGAAATCTGTGAAATATTTACTTATTTTCTTTTCTTTATCTGAAAATTTTAAAATTTTAGAAAACATATTTACAAGACTAACTATAAAGAAAACAAACTTGGAATATTAAAATAGAGTCTACCTAATATTAATAGACACCATATCTATTCAAATCTTACTATCCTACTCAGATTTTTGAAGTAGTCTAAAAACGAATTTTCCAACAGTTCACTAATGGCATATCATTTCATGTCACTCGCCATTCTTTCTCTACCTTTATTATCTCCAATAGTGAATAAAACATTTTGATTGTGCTTTTTTTTTTTTTTTTGTATTCCTTATTTCTTTGTCTCCATATGCAAGGATCCTTGGAAAGGGGCCTTAGACATAGTGGTTTATTGTCTTATATAAGCCAGCATTCACTCTTTTTCCCATTTCATTTGTGAGATTATAATTGAATGACAAAGAATGACACTTGAAATAATTCACTTTAGCTGTAAGGAAGAATATTCTGGCAATAGGGAGTGCTAAAAAAAATGAAAAGGTTGCCAAAGGAAGTGGATCATCGTTCCTAGCATTAAAAAATACAAATGCTTCCCCCTTAGTTTTCATGTCCTGGAGATTCTTTGTTCAGGTCTTTTGCATCCTTCTAAAAGTCCCTGTTCAAAATGTTACTGTGCTAGCAGAGCAGGGCCTTATTAACTCATGCCTAAACTGCTAAATTTGTTTTATTTTTAATATCCTTAATAATTAATGAGTTTATGTGGGTAGTAAGCCTTTAATAGTTGCTCCATTAAACAGAAAACTTCTAAACAAATCTGAACGAAGGACATCTGGGCAACACGGTGCTATAGACAGAAGCACCACGTCGTTCCTCCACAGCAAAGATCTGAAAAACTAAGTCAAACAGAGACACACATCAATCCTGAAACCCTAAGCATCAAATGAAGATAAATAACTCAGTCAAGCACCGAATGGAATTAGAAACTGACAGAGAACAGAGAGCGAGGAGAGATACATGCAGAGGTCCCCTATCACCTAATGCAGCACAGATCTGCCATCTTGGACTCCTATCAGAGATCGGCGAAAGGGGGGTATGAGAAAGCAGCTTCACGGAGCTTCCAGCAAGAGACATAACAACCAGTAACCAGTGACATACACTTTCCCACCCACCACCCCTTTTCACCCCCACTTGGCCTCCTTTGCTTCCTGCAGCCAGTCTCTTGGCTGGGAAGCACCAGCTTCACCCCAGAGCTGTTTGGATTCCACCCACCTGCACTGGCAGGCTCCCTGAGTGCCATTTGCTGGCTGCTGGCGTTGCTTTTTTCCACTTCTTTAAATTTCTTCCTTACCTCTCACCACTTCCTCTCAAATACTTAGCTCCGTGTACCATCTTTACTTCTTCCTGAAAGGCTGTGAAACATGGCTCAACTGTGAAACCGCTTCCTAGCCCATGCCGCCACGCTGGTGGGACCTCTGAGGCTTTTGTTTGTTTGTTCTGATTTGTTCTGTTTTGACTTGTTTGTTTTTCTTTTCTTGGCTTGGGAGCCCGTTCTCCCCAGGCAGTACTGCGTAGCCTGGGAGTTACTCCCTTACTCTGCACGCAAGCACAGTGGCGTCCCTGGGGGGCATTTCTTTTTCCTTGTTTTTTTTTGTTTCCTTCTGTTTCTTTTTCCCTTTATGTCTTTCTTCATTTCTCAGTTTCTCATCTCTCTATACTTACCTTCTCTTCCTGTCTCCTGAATACATGGAGCTGTGTGACACCGCTAGCCCTTCTAGCCAGACTGTACTTCACTGCCTGGGAGCAACTTCCCACATCCTCACACCCACACTGGTGGGATCCCTGGGGGCTCTTTCTTTCTTTTTTTTTTTTTTCTAATTTTTAATTATTCTTTTTTTTCTTTTACCATTTTTCTTTTTTTCCCTTTTTGTTTTTCTCCATTTCTTAGTCTCTCATCTCACCACTTCAACGGCAAGCTTCCTTACCACTGTCTCTTGTTTGTGTGTATGATTTTGGCTCCTGTTTCTCCTTTAGCTCCTCTTTCCCATACCCATCTTACCTCCACACAGAACAATCTTCCTCCTCCTTCCTGCCTACCTGCACTGTGTGCTGAACATCACACCCCCAAGAAGCACAGGTTAGGAAGATATTAAGAAGAAGGACCTGGCAGTTTACTTCTTAAAACAATTATCCAGGGAAAACCTTATGAATAGCAATGATGAATGTATTAATATCACTGAACTGTACATTCAAAAATGGTCAAAATGGCAAATATTTTGTTATATATATTTACTTCAATAAAATTAAAAAATGAAGGTAGGTGAAGCATGAGGCAGAAAAGAAGCAGAATAAGGAGTGTTAGCATCTTCATTTAATACACCTAATCATTCACTTATTGACTAATTATCCTACATTTTGCATTTATGACAATAGTAAAATATCTACTATCTGACTATTTTGTGCATTAATGGTGTTCATCTGGCAGTAACAAATGCTGAAGTGTGAGGCAAGGGTAACGTTGGCTGTGATGGTTAAGGTTATGTGTTAACTTGATCGGGCCATGATTCTCATTGGTTTGGAATTTATGTAATGCTGTAACCTGAAATTATATAATGATGTAGTCATGGTCCATTTTGTGATCTGATGTAGTCATCCTCCATTTTCAAATGACACCAATTTTCACATAATGACCTGGCCTTTGGAACCTAACCATGTTGATAAGTGAGGAGTCGGTGTAGTTACTACCTGCTAAATAATATACCGTGGACTACCAGAAGGAAAAAATATGTCTTAGAAGAAGTACAGTCAGAATGCTCCTTAGAAGCAAGGATGGCAAGATTTCATTCCACTTATTTTGGACGTGTTATTAGGAGGGACTTGTCCTTGGAGAAAGACAGCATGCTTGGTAAAGAAGAGGGTCGGTGTAAAAGAGGAAGACCCTGGACAAGATAGATTGATACACTGGCTGCAACAATGAGCTCAAACATAGCAATGATTGTGAGGATGGCACAGGACCAAGCAATGTTTCTTCGTTCTGTTGTACATAGGGTAGCTATGAGTCAAAACCGACTTGACAGCACCTGACAACCAGAAATAACCAAGATTCAAGTTTTTAATTTATGAACACCCTCACTATAAGTTCTCTATCTATTCAAACTGTCTCTACAGTGGTTAATTAACTCAGTGTATAATGTTGTTGTTAATGTATAATAGAGAGCTATTATTTCCCAAAATACTATTTTCTTTTTTTGACAGCAGATATTTCTTCTCCTATAAGCAATATTCAGTTTGAAAAGAAAAATACACAGACATATTAGTTGTTTCTTCTTTAATCTGCTCTGAGATACCATTTATCCACTTATCCAAAGTTTAAATAATTGGTTTTTAAAGTACATATAAAGGGAAAAGGAAAGATTGAAAAATTTACTGTGAGCTATATATCATTAGTATGGTATAGATACAATCTAGTCTGTTACACTTTCATGGTCTATAGCTATGTAATCATGATAAGTGCTTACAATAGGGTCAGCCTTGTACTGATCTCTAAATCACTAAAAAAAATGTGTCAGTTCTGTTAAACAATGTTTAAAGGGCTGAATGCATTTAGTTTAAAGATGTTACAAGGAAAAGAAAACAGGCATGCAATTATACACATTCTAGATCTCTTTGCTTTTAAATTTTATCACTTATAGTTATTGACATGAGCAATGTACGTAATGTCTGTTAGAATGAGACTTCTCATCATTTATGATATTACAGCTTTGTGCATGGTGCTACTGCGAAAATCAAATGAGATGAAAATACTGTTAATATAACAGATTATGTAATAAAAGTTAACTTTTCTTGCCTATTATTGTAATCATATATAATCATATAATTGGTTATTCATAAAATATATATAAATTTGTGTACTTTATTGTTACTTATAATTCACTTGCTTCCAAAATGGAATTTGTGTTTGTTTAGTAAAATAATTATTCATTCATTTAAACGTTAATTTTTCGAGCGTCTGCAATCCTCCAATTGATATGTTGGATGTGGCAAATCAAGTGCCAAGGAAAGAACTAAGTAGTAAACACAGGGCAGAGGGAAAGACTATAACAAGAAAGTGTAGCTGATGCAATCTATTGCAATTTAATGTTAAACTTTAATGAAATTGTAAGTTGCAGTTTATCAGATATATTTAGTTACATGCAACTATTATCTAATCCTTTTTTTTTTTGATGGCAGGTTTTATAACAGATTGCCATTATGTAAGGAATTACAACATTTAAATATTCAATCTTTAACCTGGGCTCGGGCTGTCTATCCTCAGAAGCTTTTAGAGCATATATTCTTATTCTTTCAATATATTGACCGCATAGTTTATCATTTCTCCAGTAAAGTCTTAACAAAGAAACCCTGATTGTTTTCCTCTGCACTCTGTATGAAATATGTAACAGTAAAATGATGTGATTTTAAAGTATTAGTTTTGTTCTAGATTAATTGCATTTTTCCCTTTTAATAAGAAGTAGGAGACATAATATTAAGATACTCTAGGGTATGTTTTATTGATCCACTAATACATGATTTGGGTGCTTAAAGCACTTAGCCTTTAGATTTGCAACTCATAATATAACCTAAGCATGAATAAATGGAATAATAAATTGTACCTTGGAGTGTATTGATGTCATATTAAAAATAACAAAATACATGAACAGATATATTCTGAATTCAAATAAAGAAAAGGCTAACTATGCAAACACTCAGGACTCTGAATTGAATTAAATTGATACCATGTAAAGCCCTAATATGGTGGTTGTTGTTAGGTGACATCCAGTCAGTTCCAACTCATAGTGACCATACATACAACCAAAAGAAACACTGCACTCTCCTGGGCCATACTTACAATCTTTGCTAAATTTAGCCCATTGTTGCACCCACTGTGTCAACCCATCTCATTGAGGGTCTTCCTCTTTTTTGCTGACCCTATACTTTACCAAGCATGATGTCCTTCTCCAGGGATTGGTCCCTGTATAACATGTTCAAAATAAGTGGCTTAGAATCTTGCCATTCTTGCTTCTAGGGAACATTCTAGCTGTACTTCTTCCAAGACAGACTTGCTCATTCTTCTGGAAGTCCATAGTATATTTAATATTCTTCACCAACACCATAATTCAAAGGCATCAATTCTTCTTCAGTTTTCCTTATTCACTGTCCAGCTTTTGCGTGCATATAAGGTGATTGAAAATAATGTGGGTTGGGTCTGGCGCACCTTAGTTCTCAAAGTGACATCTTTGCTTTCTAACACTGTAAAGAGGTCTTTTGCAGCAGATTTGCCCAGTACAATACGTTGTTTGATTTCTTGACTGCCGCTTCCATGGGTATTGATTGTGAATCCAATTAAATGAAATCCTTGACAACTTCAATTTTTTCTCTGTTTATCACGATGTTGTTTATCAGTCCAGTTGTGAGGATTTTTGAGGTGTAATCCATATTGAAGGCTGGAGTCTTGAATCTTCATCAGTAAATGCTTCGAGTCCTTTTCACTTTCAGCAACCAAGGTTGTGTCGTGCAGATCACAGGTTGTCAATGAGTTTTCCTCCAATCCTGATGCCACCTTCTTCCTCATATAGTCCAGCTTTTCTGCTTACTTGCTAAGTGTACAGATTCAATAATTATGGTGAGAGGATATAATCCTGACACATAACTTACCTGATTTTAAACCAAGCAGTATCCCCTTGTTCTCTTCAAACTGCTGCCTCTTGGTCTATATACATGTTCCTCATGAGCACAATTAAGTGTTCTGGAATTACCATTCTTCGCAACGTTATCCATAATGAGTTGTTCCACATAGTCTAATGCCTTTGCATAGTCAATAAAACACAGGTAAACTTCTTTCTGGTATTCTCTGCTTTCAGTCAAGATCCATCTGACATCAGCAGTGATAACCCTCATCAGTGGTGTCACAAGGGCTTGATAACACATAGTGTCATCCCAGTGGGCAGAGTGGCCTGAATATCTCTCCCCACCCCACCCCACACAGGGTCAAGCACCACATCGATTGGTCCCTCCCCTCCTGGCCTCACCCCCACAGCTCTCTGCAGCTCCTCCCTTCTCTCATTGGCCAAGGTGTAGACCATCCTCTCTGCCCAATGGTGGGTGCTTCTGCCCACTTGGCAACACCCTGACTGATGTGTCCTGGGGAGGAAAATGGCATGTGGTGGTGGTGAACAGTTACAATACTGGGTGAAGTGTGACCCCAACCCTAGTGATACCACTGCCTTGGCAGCCCCTCCTACTGCAGTGCTGGCCCACAGACTGCCTCCACCACTGCTACCACCATGGACCCTGAGGTCATTTTGCTGTCACCACCTCTGACAGTGTCAGAGGGTGCAGTTTGCAACCCCTGAGCACCCTTAGTGATGCCACTGTTCTTCGTTCCACATCCTTTTCTGAATCTGACTTGAATTTCTGGCAGTTCCCTGTCAATGTACTGCTACAACCCTTTTTGAATGATCTGCAGCAAAATTTTACTTGCATGTGATATTAAAGATATTATTCCATAATTTCTGCATCCTGTTGTATCACCTTTCTTTGGAATAGGCACAAATATGGATCTCTTTCAGTGGGTTAGCCAGGTAGCTGTCTTCAAAATTTATTAGCATAGATGACTGAGTGCTTCCCATGTTGCGTATGTTTGTTGAAAAATCTCAACAATTCCTGAAGCCTTGTTTTTCAACAATGCCTTCAGTACAGCTTGGATTTCTTCATTCAATATTATCATTTTTGATCATATACTACCTCCTGAAATGGCTAAACATCAACCAAACTTTTTGGAATGATTCTGAGTATTCCTTCCATCTTCATTTATTTTATTGTTGTGCTTTAAGTGAAAGTTTACAATTCAAATTAGTCTCTCATACAAAAATTTACACATTGTTATGTGACCCTAATTGCTCTCCCTATACTGTGACAGCACCTTCCTCCTTTCCACTCCTGATTTCCCGTGTCCATTCAACCAGCTCCTGTCCCTCTCTGCCTCTTCATCTCACCTCTGGACAGGAGCTGCTCATTTAGTCTCAAGTATCTACTTGAGCTAAGAAGCACTCTTCATAAGTAGCATTTTATGTCCCATAGTCCAGTCTAATCTTTGTCTAAAGAGTTGGCCTCTGAAATTGTTTCAGTTCTCGGTTAACAGAGAGTCTGGGGGCCATGCTTTATGGGGTTCCTCCAGTCTCAGTCAGACCATTAAGTCTAGTCTTTTTACTAGAAGCTGAGCTCTACACCCCACTTTTCTCCTGCTCCATCAGGGATTCTCTGTTGTGTTCCCTGTCAGGGCGGACATTGGTGGTAGCTGGGCACCATCTAGTTCTTCTTGTCTCAGGCTGATGCAGTCTCTGGTTTATGTGGCCCTTTCTATCTCTTGGGCTAATACTTTCCTAGTGATTTTGGTGTTCTTCATTCGCCTTTAGTCCAGGTGGGTTGGGACCAGTTGATGCATCTTAGATGGCCACTCACAAGCTTTTAAAACCCCAGATGCCACTCACCAAAGTAAGATGCAGAACATTTTCTTAATAAACTTTGTTACGTCAATTGACCTAGATGTCCCCTGAAACCATGGTCCCCACATCCCTGTCCCTGCTACTCTGTCCCTCAAAGTGTTTGGTTATATTCAGGAAACGTCTTAGCTTTGGTTTAGTCCAGTTGTGCTGACTTCCCCTGTAGTGTGTGCTGTTCTTCCGTTCACCTAAGATAATTCTTGTCTACTATCTAGTTAGTGAATAGCACTATGCCTCCCTCTCCACCCTCGTAACCATCAAAGAATGTTTCCTTCTGTGTTTAAACCTTTTCTTGAGTTCTTGTAATAGTGGCCTTATACAATATTTGTCCTTTCGTGACTGACTAAATTCACTCAGCATAATGCCTTCCAGATTCCTCCATGTTACAAGATGTTTCATGAATCATTGTTGTTCTTTATCGCTGCATAGTATTCCATTGCCTTCCACTTGCTTTTGATGCTTCTTACATCATTCAGTATTTTGCCTATAGGATCCTTCAGTATCGTAACTTGAGGCTTGAATTTTTTCTTCAGTTCTTTCAGCTTTAGAAACGCGGAGTGTATTCTTGCCTTTTGGTTTTCTAACTCCAGGTCTTTGTACATTTCATTATAATACACTACTTTGCCTTCTTGAGCTACCTTTGAAATCTTCCACTCAGTTCTTTTACTTCATCATTTATTTTATTCCCTGTAGCTATTCTTTGTTTAAGAGAAAGTTTCAAGTCTACTCTGACGTCCATTTTGGTCTTTTCTTTGTTTCCTATCTTTTTAATGACATTTTGCTTTGTTCATGTATGATGTCCTTGATATCATCCCACAACTCATCTGGTCTTCAGTCATTAATGTTCAATGTGTCAAATCTATTCTTGAGATGGTCTCTAAATTCAGGTGGGATGTACTGAAGTTCATAGTTTGGCTCTCATGGAATTGTCTTAATTTTCTTCAGCTTCAACGTGAACTTGCATATGAGCAATTGATGGTCTGTTCTACAGTCAGTCCCTGGTTTTGTTCTAAGTGATGATATTGTGCTAATCCATGTTCTCTTTACACAGATGTAGTCGATTTAATTGCCTTGTATTCAATCCGGTGAGGTCATGTGTATTTAAAAAAAAAAAGAAACTCACTGCCCTAGAGTTGATTCCAACTCATAGTGACCCTACAGGACAGAGTAGAACTGCCTCACAGGGTTTCCAAGGAGTGGCTGGTGGATTAGAACTGCCCACCATTTGGCTAGCAGTGGAGCTCTTAACTACTGGGCCATCAGGGCCACTGTTTATGTTGTTGAAAGGACAGATATTTGCATTGAATAAATCATCGGTCTTGCAAAATTCTATCATGCCATCTCCAATGTCGTTTCTATCACCAAGGCCATATTTACTACTACTGATCCTTCTTTTTCGTTTCCAACTTTCCCATTCCAATTACCAGAAATAATCAATGCAGTCTGATTGTATGTGTGATCAAGTTTAGACTGCAGATCTTGGTAAAAATCTTCAACCTCTTCATCTCTGCATTAGTAGTTGGTGTGTAAATTTAAATAATATTCGTAATAACTAGTTTTCCTTGTAGGAGTATGAATATTATCCTGTCACTGACAGCGTTGTACTTCAGGATTGATGTTGAAATGTTCTTTTTGATGATGAATATGATGCCGTCCCTCTTCAGTTCGTCATTCCCAGCATAGCAGATCATATGATCGTCTGATTCCGAATTGCCAATAGCAGTTCATTTCAGCTCACTAATGCCTCTGATATTGATCTTTATCTTTCCTCTTTCATTTTTGATTACTTCCAATTTTCCCAGATTTATACTTTATACATTCCACTTTTCAATTATTAATGATGTTTGCAGCTGTTTCTTCTCATTTTGAGTCGTGCCACATCAGCAAATGAAGGTCCCAAAAGCTTAACTCCCTCCACATCATTAAGGTCATTTCTGCTTTGAGAAAACAGCTCTTCCCCAGTTGTATTTTAAGTGCCTTCCAACCAGTGGGGCTCATCTTCCAGCATTATATCAGACAATGTTATGCTACTATTCATAAAGTTTTCACTGGCCAGTTTTTTAAAAAGTAGATTGCCAGGTTCTTCTACCTAGTCTGTCTTAGTCTGGAAGCTCCACTCAAACCAGCCCACCGTGGATAACGTGCTGGTGTGTGAAATACTGGTGGAATAGCTTCCCTCATGGCAGCAACATGCAAGCCACCACAATAAAACAAAGTGACAGACGAGTGGTGGAATAATATGGTTACTATTCATAAAATTTGATTATCTTCAGTATGTTTTGTTATCTTTGTGTTCTAAAAATATCCCGATGGACTTAAGAAAAAAAAATGCCCTTGATTAACTTTGAAAAACCCAAAGGTTAACTTTTTTTTTTGGTCAGGCGCACCTTAGTGCTTAAAGTAACATCCTTGTTTTTTAACACTTTAAAGAGCACAATGCACTGGGTCCTTTGATTTCTTTATTTTTTTATTTATTTTTTTTATTGTACTTTACATGAAGGTTTACAGAACAAAATAGTTTCTTATTAAACAGTTAGTAACATATTGTTTTATGACATTGGTTAACAACCCCACAACAGGTCGACACTGTCCTTTCTAGACCTTGGGTTCCCTATTACCAGCTATCCTGTTCCCTCCTGCCTTCTAGTCCTTGTTCTTGGACTGTTGTGCCCCATTAGTCTCGTTTTGTTTTATGGGGCTGCCTAATCTTTGGCTGAAGGGTGAACCTGGGGAGTGACTTCATTACTGAGCTAAAAGTGTGTCCGAGGGCCATATTCTCGGCTTTTCTCCAGTCTCTGTCAAGCCAGTAAATCTGTTATTTTTGTGTGTGTGCGTTTGAATTTTGTTCTACATTCTTCTCCAGCTCTGTCTGGGACCTTCTATTATGATCTCTGTCAGAGCAGTCAGTGGTGGTAGCTGGGCACCATCTAGTTTTACTGGACTCAGTCTGGTGGCCGCTGATGAAGTTGTGGTCCATTGGTCCTGTGGACTAGTCTTTCCCTTCATTCTCCCTTGCTCCCGAAGGGGTGAGACCAGTGGAGTATCTCAGATGGCTGCTCACAGGCTTTTAAGACCCCGGGTGCTACTCACCAAGGTAGAATATAGAATATTTTCTTTATAAACTATGTTATGCCAATTGAGCTAGATGTTCCCCAAGACCATGGTCCCAACAGCCTTCAGCCCAACAGTTCAGTCCCTCAGGGAGTTTGGATGTGTCTATGGAGCTTCCATGACCTTGCCTTGTACAAATTGTGTTGCCTTCGCCAGTATCGTGTACTGTCTTACCCTTCGCCAAAGTTTCCACTTATCTGTCATCTTTTTAGTGTTTCCCCACCACCCCTCTCCTCCCTCACAACCATCAAAGATTTTTTTCTTTTTGTGTGTAAACCTTTTCATCGGTTTTTACAGTAGTGGTCTCATACAATATTTGTCCTTTGGTGATTGACTTATTTCACTCAGCATAATGCCCTCCAGATTCATCTATGTTATGAGATGCTTCACAGATTCATCATTGTTTTTTATCATTGCATAATACTCAATTATGTGTATATACCATAGTGTGTTTATTCTTTTATCTATTGATGGGCATCTAGGGTGTTTCCATCTTTTTGCTGTTGTGAACAGTGTTGCAATGAACATGAGCATGCATATATCTATTCGTGTGACGGCTCTTACTTATCTAGGTTCTATTCCTAGGAGTGGGATTGCTGGATCATGTGGTATTTCTATTTCTAGCTTTCTAAGGAATCGCCGTATGCTTTACCAAAAAGGTTGTATCATTTTGCATTCCCACCAGCAGTGCATAAGAGTTCCGATCTCCCTGCAGCCTTGTCAACATTTGTTATTTCCAGTTTTTTTGATTCGTGCCAGTAATGCTGAGGTGATATGGTATCTCATTGTGGTTTTGATTTGTATTTCATAATGACTAGTGATTGTGAGCATTTCCTCATGTATCTGTTGGCCACTTGAATGTCTTCTTTGGTGAAGTGTCCATTTACTTTGCCCATTTTTTTTAAATGGAATATTTATCATTTTGATGTAGGGGTGTTGGATTTTCTTGTGGATTTTAGAGATTAGACATTTGTCTGATTCTTAATGTTTAAATTTTTTCCCCTAGACTGTAATTTCTCTTTTTACTCTTTTGGTGAAGGCTTTTGATGAGCATAAGTGTTTAATTTTTAGAAGATCCCAGTTAGCTAGCTTATCTTCTGGAGTTTGTGCTGTTGATTATGGTTTGTATCCTATTAATGCCATATATTAGGGCCTCTAGCATTGATTCTATTTTTCATTTTATGAACTTTGTAGTTTCTGGCTTTACGTTTAAGTCTTTGATCCATTTTGAATTAGTTTTTGTGTACGGTGTGAAGTATTATTCCTGTTTCATTTTTTCACAGATGGCCATCCAATTTTGCCAGCATCATTTGTTAAAAAGACTGTTCCCCATTTGATGGACATTGAGCCCTTGTCAAAGATCAGGTGACCATAGGTGGGTAGATTTACATCTGGGTTCTCAATTCTGTTCCATTAGTCAATGTATTTGTCGTTGTACCAGTACCAGGCTGTTTTGACTATTGTTGCTGTATAATAGGTTCTGAGGTCAGGTAGTGAGAGTCCTCCTACTTTATTCTTCTTCTTCAATAGTAGTTACTTATGCGGGACTATTTCCTTTTCCATATAAAGTTAATGATTAGTTTTTACCTCTCTTTAAAAACTGTTATTGGTATTTGGATCTGGATTGCATTGTATCTGTAAATTGCTTTGGGTAGAATTTTCATCTTCACAATACTGACTACCTGTCCATGACCATGGTATGTTTTTCCATTTATGTAGATTTCTTTTTGTTTCTTGCAGTAGTGTTTTGTAGTTTTCTTTGTATAAGTCTTTCACATCCTGGTTAGAATTATTCCTAAGTATTTTATTTGTTTAGGGGCTATTGTAAATGGTATTGTTTTCCTGATTTCCTTTTCATCATTCTCTTTATTGGTATATAGAAATCCAACTGAGTTTTGTATGTTTATCTTGTATCCTACTACTCTGCTGAATCTTTCTGTTAGTTCCAGTAGTTTTCTCTTGGAGTCTTTAGGGTTTCCTACGCATAGTATATTATCCACAAATAGGGACAGTCTGATTTCTTTATTACCAGCTTGGATGCCCTTTATTTCTTTTTCTTGTCTTATTGTTCTAGCTAGGACTTCCAGCACAGTGTTAAATAGGAGTTCTGATAAAGGGCATCCTTGTCTTTTTCGTGTTCTCACGGGGAATGTTTTCAGCCTCTCTCTATTAAGAATAATGTTAGCTATTGGTTTTGCATAGATGCCCTTTATTATGTTGAGAAAATTCTCTTCTATAACTATTTTATTTAGAGTTTTTATCAGGAATGGTGTTGGACTTCGTCGAATGTCTTTTCTGTGTCAATTGAGAAGATCATGTGATTCTTTTCTTTCCTTTTATTTATGTGGTGGATTACATTGATTGATTTTCTGATGTTGAACCATCCTTGCATATCTAGTATGAATCCTAATTGGTTGTGGTGTATTATTTTTTTGATATGATGCTGAATTCTCTTGGCTAGAATATTGTTAAGAATTTTGTGTCTATATTTTTGAGAGATATTTGTCTATAATTTTCTTTCTTTGTGGTGTCATTGCGTGGTTTTGGTATCAAGGTTATGCTAGCTTCATAGAATGAATTCAGAAGTGTTGCTTTCTTTTCTATGTTCTGAAATAGTTTGAGTAGTACTGGTATAAGCTGTTCTCTAAATGTTTGATAGAATTCTCCAGTGAAGCCATCTGGACCTGGTTTTTATTGTTGGGAGTTTTTGCATTACCTTTTCAATCTCTTCTCTTGTTATGGGTCTGTTTAGATTTTCAGCATCACTTTGTGTTTGTTTGGGTAGGTAGTGTGTTTCTATAAATTAATCCATTTCCACTATGTTTTTAAATTTATTGGAGTATAGTTTTTCATAATACTCTCTTATGATCTTTTTTGTATCAGTTTGGTCTGTTGTAATGTCCCCCATTTCATTTCTTATTTGGATTATTTGTGTCCTCTCCTGTTGTCCTCTTATCAGTCTGACCAATGGTTTGTCAATTTTGTTGATCCTTTCAAAGAACCAACTTTTGTTTTTTTTTATTCTTTCTATTCTTTTTCTATTCTCTGTTTCATTTATTTCTACTCTGATGTTTATTATTTCCTTCTTCTGGTGCTTGTGGGCTTTTTTTGCTGTTCTCTTTCTATTTGTTTGAGTTGTGTAGTTAGTGTTTTGATTTGTTTCCCTTTCTTCTTTTTTGATGTGTGGATCTATTGCTATAAACTGTCCTCTGAGGACTGCCTTTGCTGTGTCCCAAGTATTTTGGTATGATGTGTTTTCATTCTTATTTGATTTTAGAAATTTTTTTATTCCATTTCTGATTTTTTCTATTACCCAGTGGTTTGTAAACAGGGTGTTATTCAGTTTCCATGTAATTGATTTTTTTCTTTCTCTTTGTGTTGTTAATTTCTACCTTGATAACATTGTGGTCAGAGAAGATATTTTGTGTTATTTCAATGTTTTGGAGTTTGTTAAGGCTGCTCTATGGCTTAAGATGTGGTCTATTCTGGAGAATGTTCCATGTGCATTGGAAAAGGATGTGTACTTTGCAGCTGTTGGGTGGAGTGTTCTGTATATGTCTATGAGGTCAAGTTGGCTGATTGTGCCCTTTAGATCATCTGTATCTTTCCTGAGTTTCTTTCTAAGTGTTCTGTCCTTTACCAAGAGTAGTGGGCTGAAGTCTCCTGCTATTATTGTGGAACAGTCAATTTCTCTTTTCAGTGTTGTTAGAGTTTGTTTTATGTATTTTGGCGCCCTGTCATTGGGTGTGTTGATGTTTATTATGGTTACGTCTTCATGCTGTATCATCCCTTTAATCATAATATAGTGCCCTCCTTCGTCTTTTATGGTGGATTTTGTTTTAAAGTCTATTTTATCTGAGATTAGTATTGCTACTCCTGCTTTTTTTGGGGTAGCTGTTTGCTTGATATAGTTTTTTCTATCCTTTCATTTTTAATAAACTTACATCTTTATTTCTAAGGTATATCTCTTGTAGACAGCATATTGATTGATCCTTTTTTTTTTTATCCATTATGTCACTCTCTGACTCTTTATGAGTGCATTTAGGCCATTTACATTCAGTGTAATTATTGTTCGGTGTGAGTTTGTTGCTGTCATTTTGTATTGCTTTTTTGGTGTCGTGCTTACATATTCTTTGTTCCTCTTACTCTCCTTGATGAATTGCTTTTGTTTGTGGATTTTTTTTTCATTTCTTTTGTTTTTGTAGATTTTTTTTTACTGAGACCTTATGTTTTTCTTCTTTATTTTTATGAGTAGGTCGTCAACTTTCTTTGTGGTTACCTTGAAATTTACCCTTATTTTCCTAGTTTTGAACCAGTCTATTATTTCTTGATATCACCTTGCCTTCCTCTCCATTAGAAGGTTCCGTACCTACACTGTTTATTCCCTCTTTTATTGTTCTAATGTTGTTGTCATTTACAGATTAAATTCTGGTTCCCTGTTGTAATTCTTTTGGTTCTGGGTAGTCCTCAAGAGTTCATTTCCTAGGTTGGTATCTAGCTAGTACAAACTTGCATCCTAGTTTCACCCTGTGGTCTGATGTTGTTTGTTCTCAGACCAAAGGACTCCCTTTAATAATTCTTGTAAGTTTGGTTTTGTTTTTACATAGTCCCTTAATTTCTGTTTATCTGGAAATGTCCTAATTTCTCCATCATATTTGTATGAGAGTTTTGCAGGATATATTATTTTTAGCTGGCAATTTTTTTTTCTTTCAAAGTTTTATATATGTCATCCCATTTCTTCCTTTCTTGCATGGTTTCTACCAAATAATCCATGATTAGTCTTGTGGTTTCTCCTCTGTATGTGACTTTTTGCTTTTCTTGAGCTGCTCTCAGGATTGTTTCTTTGTCTTTGGTTTTAGCCAGTGTGATTATGGTATGCCTCTGTGATATTCTTTTGGGCTCTATTGTATATGGGGTTCGTTGAGCTTCTTGGATGGTCTGCTTTTCATCTTTCATGATATTGGGGAAGTTTTCTGTCAGCATTTCTTGAATGATCCTCTCTGTGTTTTCTGTTTTCTCCCCTGTTCTGGAACTTTGATCACTTGCAGATTTTAGCTTTTGATTGTATCGCACATAATTCTCATGGTTTCTTCATTTCTCTTTGTTCTTTTTTCTGACTTTTCCTCATACAGTGTTGTATCCAAGTGTTTGCCTTCAATCTCTCTGATCCTGTCTTACATTCTTTCAAACCTGCTCCTCAGCCCTTCTATGACAGTGTCCATTTCTGAAATCTTGTTGTTTATCTTTTGAATTTCTAATTTTTTTTTTTTTTATGGTTGCCAGTTGTGAGTTTATTTTGGCATTTTGTTCCTTATTTTTTCCCGAATGCTTCCATTTTGTTGCATTTTCCATGAATTTGTCTACTTTTCCCTCATTTTTGTCTGCTTTTTGATTCAACTCTTGGATAGCTCTGAATATTAGAGATTTGAATTCCCTATCAGGTAGTTTTAGTGCCTTTTCTTCTACTGGAAAGTCATCTGGTGTTTTATTTTGGATGCCTACTGGAACCATCCTGTCCTGTTTTTGTAAATGTTTTGATATTGTCTGCTGTCTTCAGGGCATTCAGTAGTTATTTTCCTCATTTATTGATTGTAGATGGGTTTGTTGCATCCTGCTTTTTTTGTTTTATTTGGTTATGTCTGAGCAGGTGGGCTGTGCATTCTTTGATGTTTTCTCATCTGTGGGCATGATACTTTTTACCTCCTTGTCCAATAGGCAGGGTCAGTCACTCAGTTACAGTGCAGCAGGGCTGGTACAACTAAAGGGGAGTTGCTTGGATTGTTTGTTTGTGGCACTTACTAGGGCTGACAGGTCTGGAAGTTTCCAGCAGGCCATGCCTGTGCTACTGAAGGATGTGATGTTCAGTGCGTGGTTCAGGTAGGCAGGAAGAAGAGGGGAGACTGTGATGTGTGGAGCTAAAAGAGGTATGGGAAAGAGGAGAGAGAAACAGGGGCAAAAAAAAAGAGTACCAAGGTAGCTTGATATTGGAGTGGAGAGATAAGAAACCAAAATAAGGAGAAAAATAAAAATAAATAAAAAGGGTAAAAGAAAAAAAAATTAAATAAAAATTAGAAAAAAAAGAAGCAAAGCCCCCAGGCCTCCCACTGGTGTGGCTGCAAAGACTGGAGAAGTGGTTCCCAGTACAGCCTGGCTAGAAGGGGTATAGGTGTGACACAGAGCTGGGTATTCAAGAGAGAGGAAGAGAAGTTAATTATAGAGAGGTAAAACACTGAGAAATGAAGAAAGACAAAAAGGAAAAAAGAGAGAAAACAAAACAAAAAGAAAAAAGAAATGCTCCCAGGGATGCCACCACACAGCTGTGCAAACTGAGGAATTAGCTCCCCAGCCACACAGTACAGCCTGGCTAGAAGAGGCTGCTAAGCCGATGAAAGAAAAGGGAAACAAACAAACAAAACAAAACAGAACAAATCAAAACAAACCAATAGCTCCATAAAATAAAATGGGACTAATGAGACCCAGCAGTACAGGGACAAGGACTAGAAGGCAGAAGGATACAGGTAAGCTGGTGATAGGGAACCCAAGATTGAGAAAGGACAGTGTTGTCATGTAGTGGGGTTGTTAACCATTGTCGTAGGGCAATATGTTTACTGTTTAATGAGAAACTATTTGTTCCGTAAATCTTTATCTAAAGTACAAAAATAAATAAATAAATAAAAGAATTATCTAGGTGAGATCAAATTGACAACAGCAACTCAAAAGGTTTGGTGGGAAGCCTAGGGGACAGTGAGTTGAAGATAATGATGATGGAACAATTTGGAAAAGGATAGTGAGAACAGCAGCACAACTGGAGAATGTAATCAATGTCATTGAATTGTACATGTAGACATTTTTTAAATGGTGTATCTTTGGCTATGTATATTTTTACCAAAAATAAAAGATCCTCCAAGGTTGAGAAGGAGAGTGTTGATATGTTTTGGGGTTGTTAATCAACGTCATAAAACAATATGTGTACTGACTGTTTAGTGAGAAATTATTTGTTCTGTAAACCTTCATCTAAAGTACAATTAAAAAAAAAAGAACAAAACAAACCAACAATAAAGCACCGGGGATCCCACCAGTGTGGTGGTGTGGGCCAGGAAGCAGTTCTCATTCAAGTGGTATTTCACAGCCTTTCAAGAAGAAGCAAAGATGGCACACGGAGCCAGGTATTTGAATGAAAGGAGGAGGAGGTTGTCAGAGGTATGAAAGAAACCAAAAGAAACAGAAAAAGCAACATCAGCAACAAACAAATGGCACTTAGTGAGCCAGCCAGTGTTTGCGGGTGGAATCCAAGTGGCGCAGGGTTGAAGTCAGTGCCTCCCGGCCAAGAGACTGTAGCCACACGAAGCAGAGAAGGCCAAGCGGTGGTGAAGAAGTGTGGGGGGTGGAAAAGCATATATCACTGGCTACCAGTTGTTTTATCTCCTGCTGGGAGCTCCATGAAGCTTCTTTCCCATAATCCTTGTTCACAGATCTCCGAAAGGAGTCCAAGATGGTGAATCCGTGCTGTATTAGCTGATAGGGGACCTCTGCAAATATCTCTCCTCATTCTCTGTTCTCTGTCAGTTTTTTATTCTATTTGGTGCTTGTCTGAGTTATTTATCTCTTCATTTGATGCTTGGGGTTCTAGGATTGATGTTTGTCTTTGTTTGACTTAGTTTTTCGGGTCTTTGCTGTGGAGGGACAGCATGGTGCTTCTGTCGATAGCACCATGTTACCTGGAAGTCTCCCAAAGGCTAACTTTGAATACTTAAGTTCAGAGGTATCCTACAGTAGATTTCTTTAGCATCTCTGATTTCTAAAGAAAAATGTCCTCCATAATTTATTACATTATTTATCTTCTTCTTGATCTTGTTTTCAACTCGGTATTAATTTGTTTTTTATTTAGTTTTCTCCAAAAGTCACTGCCTACTTTCAACATAATAAGAACTTGGCCCAGACATTGTGCCAATTTCTGGGAATTGAAAAATGACTAAAATACATTCTTCACCTTTAAATATTTACACTTTTATAGAGGAAACTGATACATAAGTAATTACATACAAAAAGAAAGGTGCTATACTTCAGGGTCCTGTCTAATTCTTCCTTCAAAGGGAGAGTCCATCTCCGTAAACAAGGATACATTTTGAAATAGTTAGATGGATGGATGAATAGACAGACAGATGGATGGCCAGACAGACAGAGAAAGAGAGGGATAAATGGATGGATGGATGATCTGTGGGTTGAGGGAAAGACAGCAGAATGAGCAAGTAGATCTTATGACCTGGTGAGGGGAATTCCGTGGCCTGAATAGGACTTTGGACTTCTTACAGAAGGCATTGGAAGACTACCATACACGTTTATTACTGTTTTTTTTTTTTAGTAAGAGAATCATAGGAGCAGATTAATCTTTTGGAAAGATCTCTCTAACACCACTATGGAAGACTGATTGTTCTGGAGTGAGGTAATTACAAGAGTTTAAGTGGAAGATAGTGAAGGATTGAAGAGAACAGGAAGGAAATGAAGAAAAGCCAAATTTGAGAGAAATATCTGAGCTAAAGCATCCCCCCTTCACAATACATTCCAGTGTACACCGTATCTTGCTGCCTAATAAGGTATGGGGTATTGGGTTAAACACCAAAAAACAAACAAACCCATTGCCGTCCAGTCAATTCAGACTCATAGTTAGACGGCAAGAATGAAATAAAGATGAGTTTTGGAATGTTTGGTGCTTTTTAGCTGGAGCAATAACTAATACTATCCCAAGGAAGTGAACATCTTTTAGAATTTTATGAATCTTGTGAGACTCAGGGTTAATTTTATTTCCTGTAGGAAATATTTTCTCAGTTGGCTGGTCTATGATCTTTGCCTTTTGGTTTCCATATATAGTGATTTGTGCTTGATTATATGAGTCACTTGGAACTGATATTGAAAGTCTTCCCCACCATGACATAATAAGCTCTTTGAGGGCAAGTACCCTGTCTTATTTACCTTAGTATCTCTAGTGCTTAGCACAGTGTTTGTCGTAGGGCACAGCTGATATTATTGAAATTATTTAGCTGGGGAATTGTGCATGTATACTGAATTTTGGGGGATTAAATAGGCAAAAAAGACTTAGGCAAAAATTTTTTCTAAGAAGCAGTGAACTACATTATTGAGTGATGATAATTTTTCATAGACATTTTGCCGTCAGTACTCTGTACTGCTGACACTGATCTTTTGAAACTGCTAATCTAATTGGATAATTTTGTTGATTGACATCCATCAATACATCCCTATTGCCTTCCAGAAAAGGTTCAATTCTTTCAACAGAGTGAGCACACAAAGACTTTCAAGATCTGGTAACTGCTCGCATCAGAAGTTCATGGAATCTCATCACCACCCAAGTTTTCATGTATGACGTATGGCTTAGCCTTACCAAAATGATTGCTTTGTTGTACACCTCATGTCATCTACATTATTCAGATGAAACAACCTTGCTTGCTCACAGTGAAGAGGACTTGAAGCACTTACTGATGAAGATCAAAGACCACAGCCTTAAGTATGGATTACACCTCAACATAAAGAAAACAAAAGTCCTCACAACCAGACAAATAAGCAACATTATGATAAATGAAGAAAAGATTGAAGTTGTCAAAGATTTCATTTTACTTGGATCCACAATCAACACTCATGGAAGCAGCAGTCAAGAATTCAAAAGAGGCATTGCATTGGGCAAATCTGCTGCAAAAGACCTCTTTAAAGTGTTGAAAAGCAAAGATGTCACCTTGAAGACTTAGGTGGGCCTGACCCAAGCCATGGTATCTTCAATCACATCATATGCATGTGAAAGCTGGACAAAGAATGAGGAAGACCGAAGAATTGACACCTTAGAATTGTGACGTTGGCGAAGAATATTGAATATACCATGGACTGCCAAAAGAACGAACAAGTCTGTCTTGGAAGAAGTACAACCAGAATGCTCCTTAGAAGCAAGGATGGTGAGACTACATCTTACATACTTTGGACATGTTGTCAGGATGGATCAGTCCCTGGAGAAGGACATCATGCTTGGTAAAGTATAGGCTCAGCAAAAAAGAGGAAGACTCTCGATGAGATGGGTTGACACAGTGGCTGCAACAATAGGCTCAAGAATAACAAGGATTGTGAGCATGGCGCAGAACCAGGCAGTGTTTCGTTCTGTAGTACGTGGGATTGTTATGAGTTGGAACCGACTCAATGACACCTAACAACAACAACATGTTTACTCACTCTTTGATATTTTCTACATGTCATTTCCTCAAGCTGAAAATTTCTATTTATTTTCAAGTCTTAGTGCAAGTATCACCCCTGGTGTAAGACTTGCTTGACATTTCCTGTTTTGAATGAAATAACCCACCATTGTTTCTTTTCACACAGTTTATATCTAGTCTAACATTTAATACACTATGTCATAAACAATTACTCATCATATTTTACTGTGAGCTGTGCCTCATTCCTAGCTCAGTAATTATTAAATACTCGGCACTCAATAAAGATTTTGAATGGTCAGCAATCTGAGTTTCTTGTTGATGCCCTAATTCAACTCCTTTCTGATAAAGCTATTTATGTATAATGCATGTCCCTCCTGTTTTCTAAAAGGGAAGTAGAAAATACAAAAGAATTGAGCACTAAAGGAATTTAAATTAAGACTCAAAAAGGAGAGGAAGAAGAAGCTAAAAGTAAGATTCAGAATGATATCTGTTAATAATTTAGTCAGCTCGGATCCGAGAAATAGTGCCGAATCTAATTTTATAAAATTAATTAAGCATCATAAGATAATCTAACAGATGAAGACTTCATTAGAGATTAAACAGAAGCAGCCCTTCAAATTCACAACTTATTTTCGTTTCTTTTTTTTTCAAATTGGCAAGAAAAAAGTAATGCGTTGTGTAAGATGGAACTACAGGAATGCATAAAACATTTTATTTTATATTTTATCAATGTTTTGAAAAGGTTAATATATCACTTGACTTCATTTTACATAAGGTGCATTCCAAAGGAACATGGAAATTAAAATTATGATGGGAAAATGGAATTGTTTGTTCTCAGAATCATGTGTTATTCTAGTCCTGGCAACGTGATATTTTGACTCAATGTGGACCTTCCCGTTTTGCCACAAATACATACAAATATTAGCTAAACTATAATATATTAAATGCATAACCTAAAGAAAAAGAAATAAAGAAAGGAAATTCTCGGGTGCCACAAATAAACTGGTGGCTAGAACAGTAACATCTTGAGCTGACAAATTGGTAGTGAGTAGTCAGGTATGATACTAGACCTAGATAATTTCTAGAGGAGCTAGGCTTCTAAAGTCTATATAGAGAAAGGAGAAATGGGTTTGTGTCAGGAGAAGACGTTGAAATCATGGCACCAGAAAAGCAGTAAGAAAGCTTAACTCTCTTCGGAGCACTTTCTGGGAAAAACAAATCTACTGTGAAAACCTCAAAGCACAAATGCATAGTATATTGTGGGTAGAGTTCAAATTTACATTATTTATGTAGTGTAGAAATTTGAAGCCAAAGAGTCAATATGAACAATAACATCAGGAAAACAAACCATAAAACTTTGTTGTCTCTTGCTTAGATGGGATAATTTCTATTGATTTATCATCAAATTCACTGATACTTTTCCCTGTCATTTCATTTCTGCTTTTTAGCCTCTCCAGTGAATTTTTGTTTATATTATTGAATTTTTATTTCTAAAATTCCCATTGGTTGTTTCTTATCACTTCTATTTCTTTGCTGAGGACATCTAGCTTTCCATTTGTTTCAAGAGTGTTTTCTCTTTATGGAAGCATGGTTATAATAGCTGTTTTAAAGTCTTTGTTGATAATTCTAATACATGGGTCATCTAAGGATTGTTGTCTATTAATTGGCTTTTTTCCTTGAGAGATGTTGAAGTATGCCGAGTTGTTTATATGTTAAGTAATTTGGGATTATATCCTGGACATTTTGAACATTATATAAATCCTCTTACAATTCTCTGTAAAATATTTTGTTCTTTGTTCCTTTTTAGTTGGCAATAAAACTGGTTAGGTTCAGACTGAATGTTGACTTAACTTCTATTCACTATAGTTCCAATATCAGTTTAGTTTTCAAAGCCTTGGTAGTGATATTGTTATTCACCCAGCATGTGTACCATCCAGACACTAATTTGAGACCTTGGAAATCATCTACATCAGAGTTCAGTTCTCAAAGCTTTTGGAGTGTTGATTCATACCTAGCTCAGGGATGAGTCATGAACTTTATGTACAGATTTAAAGAATCCTTTTCCCAGATCCATTGTCTTCATGGTTACCACATATTTCTATGTACTAAGTGTCTATTTAGGGGCACTTTGGCTATTATGGCAGGGTACTGGCTTCACTACACTCTTGTGCGCTTTACACCATTGAATCCAACTTGGGGCAAAGCATCAAGAGAAAAAGAGAGAGGGAGAAGAAGGATTCCTACTACACCTTTCAAATGACAAGAACACTTTTCCTCAGTTTCTCTGATGAGAAAAAAGGATTGTTTTTTTCTCAGAGTTTTAGGTGCTTGCAAGTCCACTGCTGCCACCATCTCTGCCACCTCTGTTGTTGCTGTCACCACTGTGAGATGCAGCTGTACAACTGGGGCTGAAGTTGGAGCAAGGTTGGAAGAGTAAACGAAGAAAGTAAAAAGCATAGGGATTTTCTCCCACATGCTCCATTTGGTAGTGGTCACACTTCCTAATTTCTGCAGCAGAAAGATAAAGGTTTTTTTTTTTTTTGAACTTTTTCTGTCCAAGCCTACTGTACAGTTTCAGGATTTAGGCTGCCTTCGAGTATAAGCTGGGAAAGAAGGAAGAAAAAATAAAACTGAAAACTCCCCGCTGTAGGGGTCTTTCTTTGAGTTTTAATTTCCCTCCCTAACCCATATGTTTCCATTTACTTTTTAGAATAGTCAGACAGTTGTTCATGTATTCTGTCCAAGGTTTTTTTTTTAATTTTTTTAATTTATTGTTGTAGTTTAAGTGAAAGTTTACATTTCAAGTTAGTCTCTTATAAAAAAATTTATACATACATTGTTAAGAAACCCTAATTGCTCCCCCTATACTGTGACAGCACACTACTCGTTTCCACCCCTAATTTCCCATGTCTATTCAACCAGCTCTTAACCCTCTCTGCCTTCTGATCTCACCTCTGGACAGAAACTAGCCATTTAGTCTCATGTATCAACTTGAGCTAAGAAGGACTCTCTTCACAAGTATCGTTTTATATCCCACAGTTCAGTCCAATCTTTTTCTGAAGAATTGGCCTCAGGAACAGTTTTAGTTCTGGACTAAGAGAGAGTCCGGGAGCCATGCTTTGTGGAGTTCCTCCAGTATCAGTCAGACCAGAATTTGAGTTATGCACCCCACCTTTCTCCTACACCATTAGGGACTCTCTGTTGTATTCTCTGTCAGGGCAGTCATTGTGGTAGCCAGGCACCATCTAGTTCTTTTGGTCTCAGGCTGATGAAATCTCTGGTTTATGCGGCCCTTTCTGTCTCTTGGGATAATACTTTCCTTGTGTCTTTGATGTTCTTCCTTCTCCTTTTCTCCAGGCAGTTGGGAAGATTGATGTATCTTAGATGGCCACTTGGAAGATTTTAAGACCCCAGACGCCACTCACCAAAGTAGGATGCAGAACATTTTCTTAATAAAGTTTGTTATGCCAATTGACCTAGATGCCCCCTGAAACCATGGTCCCCAGACCCCTACTCCTGCTACTCTGTCCCTCAAAGTGTTTGATTGTATTCAGATAACTTCTTAGCTTTGGTTTAGTCCAGTTGTGCTGACTTCCCCTTTAGTGTATGCTGTCCTTCTCTTCACCAAAGATAATTCTTGTCTACTATCTAGTTAGTGAATAACACTCACCCACCCTCCCCACCCTCGTAACCATCAAATAAGGTTTACTTCTGTGTTTAAACCTTTTCTTATAATAGTGGTCTTATACAATATTTGTCCCTCTATGACTGACTAAATTCACTCAGCTTAATACCCTCAAGATTCCTCCATGTTATGTTTCACGGATTCATTGTTTTTATCGTTGTGTAGTATTCCATTGTGTGAATATACAATAATTTGTTTATCCATTTGTCTGTTGATGGGCACCTAGGTTTTTTCCATCTTTTTGCTATTGTGAACAGTAGTGCAATGAACATGGGTGTGCATATATCTATTCGCGTGATGGCTCTTATTTCTCTAGGATATATTGCAAGGAGCGAGATTGTTGGATCTTATGGTACTTCTATTTCTAGCTTTTTAAGGAAGCACCAAATCAATTTCCAAAGTGACTGTACCATTTCACATTCCCACCAACAGTGTATAAGTGTTCCAGTCTCTCTACAACCTCTCCAACATTTATTATTTTGTGCTTTTTGGATTAATGCTAACCTTGTTGGGGTGAGATGATATCTTATTGTAGTTTTGGTCTGCATTTCTCTAATGGCTAATGATCGTGAGCATTCTTCAGGTGTCTGTTAGCCACCAGAATGTCTTCTTTGGTGAATTGCGTGTTCATATCCTTTGCCCATTTTTTAATCAGGTTATTTGTCTTTTTGTTGTTAAAGTTTTGCAGTATCTTGTAGATTTTAGAGATTAGACGCTGATTGGATTTGTCATAGCCAAAAATTTTTTCCCAGTCTGTAGATTATCTTTTGACTTTTTTTGGTGAAGTCTTTTGATGAGCTTGAGAGTTATCTGGTTTCTCTTCTGGTGTTTGTGCATTGTTACCTATGGGTCGTATTGTTTATGACATGCATTAGGACTCTTAGCATTGTCCCTATTTTTTTGATTTTATATTTAGGTCTTTGATCCATTTTGAGTTAGTTTTTATGCATGGTGTGAGGAATGGGTCTTGCTTCATTTTTTTGCAGATGGATATCTAGTTATGCCAGCACCATTTGTGAAAGAGACTCTCTTTTCCACAATTAACTGACTGTGGGCCTTTGTCAAGTATAAGCTGCTCGTAGTGGATGATTTTAGGTCTCGATTCTCAATTCTGTTCTGTCGGTCTATATATCTGTTGTTGTACCAGTACCAAGCTGTTTTGACTACTTGTGGCGGTATAATAGGTTCTAAAATCAGGTAGTGTGAGGCCTCCGACTTTGTTCTTCTTGAGTAATGCTTTACTTATCCTGGGCCTCTTCCCTTTCCATAGTAAGTTGGTGATTTGTTTCTCCATCTCATTAAAAAATGCGTTTGGAATTTGGATCGGGATTGCAATGTATCTGTGGATCACTTTGGGTCTAATCAGCATTTTCACAATGTTGAGTCTACCTATCCATGAGCAAGGTATATTTTTCCAGTTATGCAGGTCTCTTTTGGTTTCTTTCAGTAGTGTCTTGTAGTTTTCATTGTATAGGTCTTTTACGTCTCTGGTTAGATTCATTCCTAAGTATTTTATTTTCTTGGGGGCTATTGTAAATGGTATTGATTTGGTGATTTCCTCTTGGAAATTCTCTTTGTTGATGTAAAGGAATCCAGTTGATTTTTGTATATTTACCTTGTATCCCGATACACTGCTGAAATCTTCTATTAGTTCCAGTAGTTTTCTTGTGAATTTTTTGGGGTTTTCTGTATGTAAGATCATATCATCTGCAAATAGAGATACTTTGGTTTATTCCCTACCAATTTGCATGCCTTTTATTTCTTTTTCCAGCCTAATTGCTCTGGCTAGTACTTTCAGGACAATGTTGAATAAGAGTGGTGATAAAGGGCATCCTTGTTTGGTTCCCATTCTCAAGGGGAGTGCTTTCAAACTCTCTCCATTTAGGATGATGTTGCTGTTGGCTTTGTATAAATGCTCTTTATTATGTTGAGGAATTTCCCTTCTATTCTTATTTACTGAGAGCTTTTACCATGAATCAGAGTTGGAGTTTTTCAAATGTCTTTTCTGCATCGATTGATAAGATCATGTGGTTCTTGTCTTTTGTTTTATTAATGTGATGGATTACACTGATTGTTTTTCTAATGTTGAACCATCCCTGCATAACTAGTATAAATCGAACTTGATCATGGTAAATTATTTTTTTGATATATTGCTGAATTCTACTGGCTAGAATTTTGTTGAGGTTTTTGCCTTAATGTTCATTAGGGATATTGGTCTGTAAATTTTTTTCTTTGTGGTGTCTTTACCTGGCTTTAGTATCAGGGTTATGCTCACTTCATAGATTGAATTTGGGAGTATTCCATCCTTTTCTATGCTCTGAAATACCTTTAGTAGTAGTGGTGTTAACTTTTCTCTGAAAATTTGATAGAATTCTCCAGTGAAGCCATCCTGGCCAGGGCTTTTTTTGTTGGCAGTTTTTTAATTATGTTTTCAATCTCTAATTTTGTTATGGGTTTATTTAGTTGTTCTACCTCTGTGTTACTTTAGATAGGTAGTGAGTTTCTAGTAATTTGTCCATTTCCTCTAGGTTTTCAAATTTCTTAGAGTACAATTTTTCATAGTATTCTGTTATGATTCTTTTAGTTTCGGTTGGGTCTGTTGTGATACCACCCATCTCATTTCTTATATGGGTTATTTGCTTCCTCTCCTCTTTTTCTTTTGTCAGTTTGGCCATTGGCTTATCAATTTTGTTGATCTTTTCAAAGAACCAGATTTTGGACTTGTTAACTCTTTCAATTGTTTCCTATTCTCCATTTCATTTAATTCTGCTCTAATCTTTATTTCCTTTCTTCTGGTGTCCGAGGACTTCTTTTTTTTTATTTTTTATTTGTTATTGTACTTCAGGTGAAGGCTTACAGAACAAATAGTTTCTCATGAAACAGTAGTACACATATTGTTTTATGACATTGGTTGACAACCCCACAACA
>NW_004444174.1:986636-1015704 GCF_000243295.1 Trichechus manatus latirostris
AGTTACTGGGACGGGTTGTTTGTGGCACTTACTACAGCCACCAGGGCAGGTCGGTAATCAGTGCAGGGCAGGTTCCAGTAGGCCATGGCTGTGCTGCTTGGTGGTATGATGTTAAGCGCATGGTGCAGGTAGGCAGGATGTAACGGGGAGGTTGTTATGTGTGGAGCTAAGATGGATATGGGAGAGAGGAACAAGAGCCAAAACATACAAACAAACAAAAAAGAATGCTAGGGGAGCTTACCATTGGAGTGGAGAGATGAGAGACTATTAAATGGAGAACAACAGAAAGGGAAAGAGGAAGAAAAGAATGAATAAAAAAAAATTCTGAAAGGTTAAAGAACCGCAAAGTTCCCAGGGATACCACTGGTGTAGCTATGAGGTCTGGAGAAGTCGCTCCGAGGTTTTGTAGTACAGCCTGGCCAGAAGGCGTAGAGGTATACAACGCCAGGTATTCAGGTAACAGAAAGAGAAGGAAGATATAGAAAGATGAGAATCTGAGCAATGAAGAAAGACAGAAAGGGAAAAAGAGGGAAAAGAAAAGAAAACAAATTAAAAAAAAAAGAACAAGAAAAGCCCCCTGAAAAATAGAGGAAAAAAAAAGAAAAAAAAACAACAACGAAAAAAGAAATGCCCTCAGGGATCCGTCTGCACTTCTGTGCAAACCGAGGGGGTAGTCTCCTTGCCACGCAGCACTGTCTGGCCAGAAAGGGCTCCCAACTGAAGAAAAGGAAAAGAAAACAAACTATTCAAATCAAGCTAGTGATCAAAAGCCCCGGGATCCCACCAGTGCGGCAGCCCAGACTGGGAAGCAGCTCCACACTCTAACCGAGCTCCACAGCCCCTGTGGAAGAAGCAAAGATGGCGCATTGAGCCAGGTATTTGAACAAAAGGAGGGGGAGGTGGTGAGAGGTAAGGAAGAAATCAAAAGAAGCAGAAAAAAAAGCAACACCAACAGCCAACAAATGCCACTCAGAGAGCCAGGTAGTGCAGGCTGGTGGAATCCAAGAAGCTGGTGTTTCTCGGACAAGAGACTGTGTCTGCAGGATGCATAAGGGGCCGAGTGTGGGTGAAGAAGTGTAGGGAGTGGGAAAGCGTATATCACAAATTACCGGAGCTCTGCAGCCCCTCAGGAAGAAGCAAAGATGGTGCACGGAGCCAGGTATTTGAGCTAAAGGAGGGGGAGGTGGTGAGAGGTAAGGAAGAAATCAAAAGCAGAAAAAAAAGCAAAACCAGCAGCCAACAAATGGCCCTTAGAGAGCCGGCCCGTTCGGGTGTGTGGAATCCAAGCAGCCGCTGTTTCCCGGACAAGAGATTGTGGCCGCGGGAAGCAGAGGAGGCCGAGTGGGGGTGAAGAAGGGTGGGGCTTGGGAAAGCGTATATCGCAAATTACCGGTTGTTCTGTCTCACACTGGAAGCTCTGTGAAGCTGCTTTCTCATACCCTGTTTGCTGGTCTCCGATAGGAGTCCAAGATGGCAGATCCGCACTGTGTTAGCTGGTAGGGGACCTCTGCATGAATCTCTCCTTGCTCTAGGTTCTCTGTCAGTTTTCTCACTCCATTTGGTGCTTGGCTGAGTTCTTTATCTCTTCATTTGATGTTTCAGGATTTCAGGATTGTTGTATTCTCTGTTTGGCTTATTTTTTCGGATCTTTGCTGTGGAGGGATGGCATGGTGCTTCTGCCTAGAGTGCCATTTTGCTGGAACTCCTGAGGACTTCTTTTGCGGCTGTCTTTCTACTTGTTCTAGTTGTAGGGTTAATGTTTTGATTTTGGCCTTTTCTCCTTTCTGTATGTGTGCATTTATTGCTATAAATGGACCTCTGAGCACTGCTTTTGCTGTGACCCAAACGTTATGGTAGGATGTGTTTTCGTTCTTGTTTGAGTCTATGAATTTCTTTATTCTGTCCTTATGTTTTTCTATAACACGTTAGTTTTTGAGCAAGATGCTGTTCAGTTTCCATGCGTTTAATATTGCTACTCTTGCTCTTTTTTGAGTGTTGTTTGCTTGATATATTTTTTTCCATCCTTTGAGTTTTAGTTTGTTTGTGTCTTTAAGTCTAAGGTGTGTCTCTTGTAGGCAGCATATAGACAAATAGCCTTTTTTCATTTAATCTTCCACTCTCTGTCTCTTTATTGATGCCTTTAGTCCATTTACATTCAGCATAATTATTGATAGGTAGTGCTGTCATTTTGATGTCTTTTTTTGGTGAGTTGTTCAGTTTCTTTGTTCCACTTCATCTTCTGTGCTGAGTTGTTTTTCTTTATGTATTTTCTTTTCATCTTTTTCATTGTTGTTGATTTTGTATTTGCTGAGGCTTTATATTTTTCTAGTTTTTTATTTTGACTTGTAGGATTGTGAGTTTCCTTTGTGGTTACTTCAGTATTTACCCCCATTTTTCTAAGTGTATACCAGTCTTTTATTTCTTTATATTGCCTTGACTTCTTCTCCATATGAAAAATCAATGTCTACATTTTCTAAGTGTTTTAGCTTTGATTTATTTTTATGACTTCCCTATCTGGGTTGATATCTGGTTACTCTGTCCTGTGTTCTAGTCTGGGGTTGTTATCTGATGTTTTTGATTTTCTAACCAGAGGGTTCTTTTTAGTATTTCTTGTAATTTTTGTTTGGTTTTTGCAAATTCCCTAAGCTTCTGTTTATCTGGAAATGCCCTAATTTTGCCATCATATTTGAGAGACAGTTTTGCTGGGTATATAATTCTTGGCTGGCAGTTGTTTTCCTTCAAGACTATATATGTCATCCCATTGGCTTCTTGTGTTCATGGTTTCTACTGAGTAGTCCGAGCTTAGTCTTATTGACTCTCCTTTGTAGATGACTTTTCGTTTACCCCTAGCCACTCTCAAAATTCTATCTTTATCTTTGGTTTTGGCAAGTTTGATTATAATATGTCTTGATAACTTTCTTTTGGGATCTACCTTATGTGGGGTTCGATGAGCATCTTGGATAGATATCTTCTCATCTTTCACAATATCAGGGAAGTTTTCTGCCAACAAATCTTCAACAATTATCTCTGTATCTTCAGTTATACCCCCTGTTCTGGTACTCCAGTCACTCATAGGTTATTCCTCTTGATAGAGTCCCACATAATTCTTAGGATTTCTTCATTTTTTTAAATCTTTTTATCTAAGTTTTCCTCATATAACTTGCTGTCAAGTGCTTTAACTTCAGTCTCACTAATTCTGACTTCCATTGTCTCAGTTCTGCTCCTATGATTTTCTAATGTGTTGTCCAATTCTGAAATTTTATTGTTAATCTTCTGGATTTCTGATTGCTATCTCTCTATGCATTCTTGCAGCCAGTTAAATTTGTCATTGTGTCTTCTCTAATCTTTTTAATTTCCTGTATTGCATGTTCTGTGTTTTGCTTAATTTCCTTCCTAATCGCTCGAAGAGTTCTGTATATTAATCTTTTGTATTCTGCCTGCAGTAATTCCAAGAAATTTTCTTCCTCTGTTAACTTTCTAGCTTTCTTTATTTTGGGAGCTTGCTGAATACATCATAGTCTGCCTCTTTATGTGATGCGATATTGTCTGTTGTCTATGAGCCATTAAGAAGTTATTATATTTATTTATTTTATGTTTGCTTACTGTGTTCTTGCTTCTTGTTTTGTTTTGTTTTGATATGGCCAAATAGGCTTCTCCTGTGCACTAGCTCAGTCACCAGCACCCCTGAAGCTCCAATGTCCTGCCCCCAGGGGGCCAGACCTGCCAGAAGTATGTGAGCCCAGGAGTCTGCCCACTCCTCCTGTTTGGATTCAGCTCAGGTGTCTAGGTAGTCAGCCACCAAGTGCGTGGTGCAAGCTCTCATCTACAGTTCTGGACAGGCATGGGTGATTGGTGTAGGCACAGGCATCCGGCTGCAGCAGGGGGACACACGCTTAGTAAGACAGGGGGCCAAAGGCCACCCCTGACTGTCCAGGAAAAAAGCGTGCCCTTGCTCTCTAGAGCACGTAGATGAATGGGTTTTGCAGCTGGACTACGAGCACCCAGTGCTGTTGGCTGTAAGTACTGGGGGGCACTTCTTATTCTTGGGCCGCTGTCAGAGGTGGCTAGGTGGCATGGGTGGAGCCACCAGTCCTCAGGCCCCTGATGTGGGTAGGTGAATACCATGCTTAATGGGTAGATCAGTGGCAAATGTCACGAATCTGCCACTTCACAGCTGAAAGAGTTGAAGTTAGACTTCAGGTATATATCCTGTTGTACTGCGGTAATGAGGGCCCACGCTGTTGAAATGGGACCACACAAGTCCATGCAGAGGGACAGGCACTCAAAGTTCATTGATTCTTATGCCTGTGTCTAGGCAAACAAACTTTGCCTACCTTGAATTCTTGGCTTAGAGGAGCAGGCAGATTATTTTTTGCTGTTTGTTGATTGGTTCACTCTCCAAGGCCAGGAGAATGGCTGGGGGCATGTGATAGATCCTACTTCTGGCCCAGAAGACTCAGCAATTGCTGAAGCTGGTCCTGGACCCAGTACAGAGCAGGGAGCAGGCGGTAAAAGGGAGAGAGTTTTTTTCCCTAAGGGGGGTGTTTTTGATCCGTGCAGTCGGCCATTCGCAAGTACTTAACTTTCGCCAATCAAGGACTGCGTCTCACTGGTTCTGGATGGCCAGATAGACTCTGCCACTGGTTCTCTCCTGGTGCAGAAAACACCTCCTGAGCACTGCTGCTTACCTGTCTCATCATGCACCCTGAGCTGATCCTGCCTGAAGGGCTCAGGCTCTCACCAGATCTGGTCTGGCAACTCCTTACTGCTTCTGAACTGTCTCTCCCCACCCCTGCTTCTCAGTCCGATTCCTCAACTTTCCCTTTGATGTTCAGAGCTCCTAGATTGTCATATATAATTGATTCACTTGTCTTTTTTGGGTCTTTGTTGTAAGAGGGACCACCAGAAGTGTCTGACTACTCTGCCATCTTGGCCTCCCTTTCTGTCCAAGATTTTTAATTTTATTCAAAGGGAAACATAGAATGTGTGCTTATCATCTATTAGCCAATTCTGGAAGTCCTACTGTACATTTTAAAAGGATAATTTTTGCTATTGTTTTGAGACTAAATTATAAAGGGGACAAGCATTGAAAGTAGCAGACCATTTAAGAGACAGTTATATTAATCCAGGAGAGAAGTGATGATAGCTCAGTGGAAGTGATGGGAAGTGGTTAGATGGTGGATATGCTTCAAAGGTAGAACTATCAGGATTTCCTAATGAACTGATAGTGCATATGAGACAAAGCTTAAAAACAATGAGAGATTTGACTTTTGACTCTTATAACTTGTATCAGAACAACAAATACAACTAAAAAACAATGGAATTATTGAGCAGTATGTAAATAAATAAATAAATAAAAAGTTGTTATGAGTGAGAACAAACAAATGAACTATGATGTATCTATGTGATGGAATGCTATGTGGTGATAAAAGTGAATGAGGAAGGTCAGATTGTACAGATATGGAAAGATTTCCAAGATATATTGATAATTGAAAAATTCTATCTGTAGTAAATTATATATAGCAGCCTATTGTTGTATAAATAGAGAAAAATAACATACATAACCATTTGTACACCCACTCCTGACTTATTGACACAGTTAGGCTCCAAAGACTATGTCATTATACAAAATCACCTTTACAGCAGATAGAGTAGGGGGGGATGCTCTGTCTTCTGTGGTGGTGCACCCCACTCCCTGGTTGCTCAAGGCCTGTTGGGTGCCCTGGTGTGTCTCTGGATGTGCGTGGTGTGGCAGGCCCCCTTCCCGACCATACCTTCCCCACCATGCCTTCCCCAACATTGAGGAGCCTATAGGGTTGGAGGTGGTGGTGGTAGTGGTTAAGTGTTGCCTACCGCCCGTCACCTCCCACTGCACGCCCTGGGCAGGGACACTGCTTGTTTTCCACCTGCTGCCTCCCACCACCCACCCTAGCTAGGTAGGGACCCTGCAAGGTCCTCCATCTGTCCCGGTCTGCAGTCTCACATAGCCCTCTTACCTCTCCTTTCCTTCCCGCCTCCCCAGCACCTTTGGGCAATCGCACAGCCTCCCCCTGCTTTCCCTGTGACCTTTCATCGTCTAGCCATCACCCCACACCATCCTAGCCAGAGAAAAATGTCATGGATGAATGAAGAAGGCCTCCTGCCGCTGATCAGCTACTGTCCATCGCGTGGTCCAGTTATCACTGGGGCTTCCAGTATACAGTTCGGTGGTTGTGGGTCTGGCTGCAGCCTCGTGTGGGGCCCAGATCATTGGAGGTGCCGCCTGATAGTTTTTTCAAAGTTGTCAGTAAATGCCAAATGTCAGATAATGACAGAGTCGGTAAGTTAGGAGTAGGTGTACATGTAGGAAAAAAAAGCACTGGCAGTTTATGGTGGTAGGAAAAATTCTTTTAACTTTATGCTATGCAATTTTTCTTTTTTTAATGATCCTTGTGTATGTATTGTATTGCCTATTCAAACATTAAAATAATTTTTAGAGAAGTGTCGAAGTTTTATAGTATCAAAATTTAATCAACAGATATTCATCAAGAACCTGTCCAGTTCAAGCCATTGTTTTAGACATTAGAGCATCTAAAGTTGAGTAAGACTCAGACAGATCCTACGTTTAAAAATTATGTGGTGATTGGGTAGATTTCTTTTACTGCTTAGTACAGAATCTGCATACAATAAATGCTAAATAAAAGTGACTGGCAGACTTAGTATAATTTCAAATCACTATCAATAAATAAATTTCCGTAGCTGCTTTGTTCCAGGGGTGTTGCATAATTAAATTCATTTCTTATTTACTTTTTATTTTCCCTCAATTTTTGCACATGAATTATAATAATGGCAATGAAAAATAAAGTTCATGGCAACCCTACTACCCTAATACCACTATTTCATACTGTGTTAAGTTTCTTTTATTTCTTGACTATACAAATGAATAATTTCACTTTTTACTATGATAGCCTTGACACAATTTTTCTTCATTATATTAAATGGATTTTCCATGTGGCTATTGCCACAATCTTAATTTTAAGGACTGATTAACTTGGTGTGTAATTTATCGTTTTCCTCTAGTCAGATATTTAAACTTTTTAAAACATTTGTCATTACAATTAATGTTAAAATGAACGTCTCGATGGGCAAAGCTGTATTCTTTTTTTGTTTTAATTCCTCAGAATTAATTACCAGAAATGAGCTTATTCAGTGAAAGTATATGCATGGTTGTAGTTCCTGGTAATTCCTCATAACTTACTTTTCAATATTATCTTACTGGTAATAATTATGTTAGGATCATAGGATTATGAGTGATTTCATTTTAATTTTAGATTTTCATTTATTTTGTTATAATGAGAAATGCATTCAACAATCTTTCCCCTACTTTGATTCTACTTTATGCATACTTTTATTGTTCTTGATTATTTCTCTACATCATCTCTGCATCCATGGAATTTTTTGATCAAATATATGTATATTAAGAGCCACCTTTACTGATTATTTAGAAAAATTGGTAACTGAGGAACAGGACGTGTACAGGTATTGTTAAATACCATGGCTAAACAGAATGTCTTATAATACATTCTCAAGAGAGAGAAAAGAGCATGAGGCAAATATGGCCTAAGGTTTAGAACTGAATAACTTCTAGTATCGAGAGGAGGCTCTCTGTTCCCAGCTAGAGATGTGTTTGGACATGAGTGTGTCATATTTGAAATAAATATTATTTGATGCTGTGTATTGGAGTGGTTTAGAAATCCTCCAGGTTGTTTATGGGTATTAATCTCAATCATATAAGTTATGTTGGTTACTCAAGGACAACCAAAACTTTTCTACAAGCAAACAAGCCTGTATTTGTTTAGAAACTAGAGTGACGGCTTACAGAAAGAAGCCCATAAAATATAGTAATAAAATTAAAAGGCTGTTAATTTGGACAGAGAACTCCTTGCCCCCTCTCCCTGAAATGTTTCGTAATATACATGTGTACAAAAAAGCACAATTATTTTAAAAGCAAAATATTTTGTAAGAGTAAACCCAGATGGTCTCCAGTAAAAGGGAAGAGAGAACATGGAAATAAACCAAAAAAAGTAGGCAGGATAAATAAACTAGGCAGACCTAAATAGTGATTATGTCCATTTATATTACCACTGGAAAGGTGCAATCATTCAAGTTCCACCGTAACTTTATGAATATTAACTGTCAAAAATTTCAGTCCTTTGTAAAGTACGTCAAAAATTACTAGTTGGTATTATTACAAATAATTGAAGGGATTTTTGAGAAAAACATTTTAATATTTAACCCATGATTTGTTCGATGCTGTATGCAAGTATTTTCTTGCACGTAACAGTCTTGCATTTCTAGCACAAACCTAAGCATTATATGCTATTTTTTCCTCTAATGTGTAATTGAATTCCATTTAATATTATTATTTTAAAGAGCTTGTCAATTATAATCACTGGAAGGGGAGAAATTGGTCAATAAATTTATAATGCTATCTTTTTCTATGCCTTGTTATTAGACTCACATGGCCTCACAGAATAGATATGAAGATAATCCTCATTCATTGAGCACCCATTCTGCATCAGGCATGTGCTAGGCAATTGGGATACAAAAGTGAACACAACAAGACTTGAAAATGCTAATGAGAGAGAAACTAAATAAGGTGAGCTCAATATTCAGCCCACTTCATTTCTCTTGAGGAATTTGCTGCTTCTTGGCCTTGAAGAGAAGATATTATGTCGAGCAGAAAGAAGGTGACTGGTAAAAGGCAGGGACACTTTTGTCAAGTCTATGGGGCTCAAGGAACAAAAATTGAAGCATAAACCTCCTAAATTAGCCAAGAATCAAAGGATTATAATCCCTGAGAGAAGAGAGGCTCAGAGGAGGGAACCCTATATTTGAATATTATGTCTTCAAGGAATTCACCAATTTTTTAAGCTGCGCAGGGTAACAGGTCAAGAAACCATATATATACATATGGATTTGGCCCCATTTTGCTTATGTCTTGTCTGTCATATTTTTACTTTCCCACATTATTTATATAGCCCAGTGATAAATTACCTTTTCCAGATTTGAATTAATTTACTGTTGAATTAAGCAAATCTAGGTAATGTTTCTTTTGACAACAGATAATCCATAACAAGTAAAAATTACAAGAGTAGATATGTAATATGTTCATAGTGGAGAGGCTCCTGGAAGTTGGAGTTTTGGGGAAAAAAAAAAGAGGAGAGAATTTGGGGTATGAAATATGCTTTTTACTGGCTATAGAATTCAGAGCGATTGCTTTTAAATTTGTGTAGCTAATTCTGACAGTTCTGGTAATGTTCAGTGCTAAGTGTACTTTCTGATTGCACTAGTAAAGTGTGGGAAAGAGATACTCGTAGTATTCCTAGTTGGTTGAAGAATCACAGGAAAATAATGCTAGATTAAAAATAATAAAGGTTGTACAATAAGTTGTTCAGCAAAAGCTAGAAAGCAGAGCAGAGAGTTTGACAGTCTTAGAGTGATAATGAGACAGGAATTTGAGTTCAGGATCTCCAAGGAGGAAGAGCCTTAGCAAACACCTGTGTTCATAGTTGAGACTACCAGAGAGTTATTTTCTAGAAGTAGAGGTGAACCAGATGTACACTGAGACTTATAAAGGCTGCAACCCAATCTTAAATTATCTCATCCCCTCATTGGATTGAGATGATCCACTCTACTCTAGGGGTCCTCCAAAAGGTACGATAAATCTCTTTTTGAGGAAGATAAAATCATGCAGTCTCTCCAATTTTTCACACACAATATCTACTGTTATGTATGAGAATATAATCCAATCTTATGTATATTAGTTCACAATAAGATTCCTAGGACATGGTAACCACATAGAGGTAGTCCCAAACTTACAACGTATTTGAATTATGACAAATCGCACTTATGACAGTCTTTTTTTTTTTGTATATCATGTCATTTGTAATATGAACTACATACAATATTGCATCTTATAATTTGCTGATTTTATCATTTTCAGACCTAATGGTTCCAACTGCCAAAGAAAAATAAAGATCAGATTTATAAAGATACTGATAATGAAAGGTAATGATAATGAAATTTAAAAAAAAAAAATGAAGTATTCAAGTTACACCAAAACCAAATTATGATGGAGTACTCATCAAAATGAGACCCTGTTACAAGTCAGGGACTACCTGTATTGGTAAAATGTAATGCAGATAAATCCAAGTAGTAATAAATTTAATTCCAAGGAATTCTGATTGAGTTAAAATCAAATAATTTTAACAAAATGCTTTATTTTAGCTGGTAGATATGATTCACATTTTAAATTAATGATATGATAGTAAAAATTATAAATACAAAGAATCAAGTAGTTGATCTTAATTGTTTTTTTTTAAATCTATAAATAGAGTCCAATTTTAATTTTCCAGCAATGAAGAGAAACAGTCTTCTCAAGATTTTAAAAAGTTGCTAAATACCAAAAAGAAGAATAATAAAAGACCCATATATGGATACGTCATTGTGATATCTTGAGCAACAAGAATGAATAGATGATCCTGGAAGTTTCCAAGGAGAGGAAAACAATACAAAAACAAAAGAGACCACCTTAAAATTAATTTGAGCCGTACACAAAAGTTCAATACTGAGTAAATGCTAAAAAGAGTGACACAAAGCCTTCAAAGTTCTGAAACTGTATGCCCCAACAAGAATTATTCATTCAGAAGTCAGGAACTCATGAATATAGTTTTAACTAAACAACAACTTGTATAATATACATCCAAATAAACCATTTCTGAGAGAATTCCTTGAGGATATAATCCAGCAAAACCAAGGTAAAAATGCATAGCTACAAGAAATAATGAAACTGAAGATGTAGGTGAAAAAAATCCCAGCTATGTATCAAGCCTAGAAAACAAATTAGTTTAAATTCAATCAGGATATCAGCGGGTTCCAAGAAGAATGCCTTAAAATAGAAAGATAAGATGTTGTCATGCATTGAATTGTGTCCCCCTAAAATATATGTAAACTTAGCTAGACTATGATTCCCACTATTGTGCAGTTGTCCTCCATTTTGTGATCTGGTGTAACTGCCCTTTGTGTTCTAAATTCTAATCTCTGCCTGTGGTTAATGAGGCAAGATTAAAACCAAAAACCAAACTCATTGCTGTCATGTCAGTTCTGACTAACAGCAACCCTATAGGCCAGAGTAAAACTGCCCCATAGGGTTCCCAAGGAGTGGCTGGTGGATTCAAACTGTTAACTGTTTGTTTAGCAGCTAAGCTCTTAACCACTGCACCACCACAACTCTGAGGCAAGATTAAGTTAAGTTAAAGAGGATTAGTGTGGGATGCAGCACCCTTACTGAAGTCACAGCCCTGATCCAATGCAAGGGGAGTTTTGCTGGGGTGTGGTCTGCAACACCTCTTATCTTACAAGAGATGCAAGGAGAGAGAAGCGAGCAGAGAGAGGGGACCTCCTATCACCAAGGAAGAAGAGTTGGGAGTTGGGAGCAGAGTACATCCTTTGGACCTGGGGTCCCTGTGCTGAGAAACTCCTAGACCCAGGGGAAGATTGATGACAAGGACCTTCCTCAGAGCCAACAGAAAGAGAAAGGCTTCCCCTGGAGCTGGTGCCATGAATTCTGACCTCTAGCCTCCAAAACTGTGAGACAATACATTTCTGTTTGTTAAAGCCATCCATTTGCAGTATTTCTGTTAGGGCAGCACTAGATAACTAAAGCAACAAAGAGAATAAATAGTGTATGATATCAGTAATATAATAAGAACAACATTTGGATCCTGTCTTAATTAACAAGCAGGGCAGCTAGACAATAGGATGGGGAGACTTTTAAGAAATATATTGTTAAAATGTGAGGTAAATTAAAATGTGCAATGATTTTGAGCAAATAATGAAGTCTAAATAAAAGTAATTTATTTCCTATGGATGTTAGGAAGTTTTTCTTTGGTTCAGGTAGGGTTTGTGACACTGGACTGAATGTAAAGAAGTAGAATTTGCACATATCATTCTGATCTATGATATTTTATACACATACAAGCACACACATGCATACACACATATATATACACACATATAAGCAAACATATATGTATATAAGGTGTCTTTGGGTGATGCAAATGGTTACGTGATTAGCTACCAATCAAATGTTGACAGTTCAATCCTGCCCCGAAGCACCTTGGAGGAAAGGCCTGGCAAAACTCTAAGAAGCTCGGTTATAATTTGCAATATACGGAGTCACCATGAGATAGAATTGACTCAAGGGCAATTGGTTTTGTATATATATGTATATATATACTCTTCATAATAATATGAATATTTATTAGCTATGCATACTTAGAAAAAGACAAAATGAAGACACATTGTTACCAGATAAAATACGATTTTATCAACTTAACGTAAATTGAAAGTTCAAATGACACAACATGAAAGTACAAAAGAGAGGAGGAAAGGTAGAAGGGTAGAAGTAAGTTCAAACAAGTAATTTTACCTTAATGCTATCGTAATGAAAGAGCCAGCAATTGCTGACTGGGATAGGAATTTTTCTGATTCTTTGTAAATTGGCTCAGCCCAACAAATGAAACATGAGCCTATATTTTATCTAGTCTAAATGTTATCATAATTTTGTTGGCAGCTAAGGCAGTGATTTGGAGAGTAAAGTACCTAGGGATGCAAGTAGCTGCCTTCTTTGGCAATGTATTATCTTGGAAATGAGGCAAATGGGGCTTCTTCCAAAGGTGTATAGAGATTGATTTTTGCTTTGAAGCATAGAACTAGAAGGCATTAGCATGTTTTTCCATAGTTAATATTGCTCCTTAAGTCACAGATTCAGTGATCAGACATTACAAACTTTAAAATGAACATATTAGTTTTTTTTTTTTTAAAGATAGCATGCCTAATACAAAAGTTATGGTTACCCTACAGTGTGAGAAAGTATTATATTTTGCATAGCAAATCTTTATTAAATCATTTATAGTCTTTGTTAGCAATAATGGCCATCAAAAGGTGAATGGACAAGCACATTAGGTTTGTTAACTTCAGTGGATGAATTATTACTGTAGTAGTTGATACTTACATAGAAAAGGATAGGTAGTCTGACTCTGGTGCTGTATATTAAAACGTTCTCAGCACAGAAAAAAAGTAGACAAAATTTATATGGATAGTATTTAAATTTGGTTGAAATTTGGAAGTGGAATTAATCATTGAAGTATCTTTTTGCTCATTCTCTAGGAAATGCCCTTTTTTAAAGTAAGAATAAAATCTAAGAAAAACAGGTAATCTGAAGGCAACTGTGAGCCCTATTTAGGACCTTGAGGTCAATCGCAACGTTATGTATGGTGTTCCTAACATTAAAAAACAAAATGAGTAAATTACATTATCCTTGACTATATTATATATGAATTATATTTGTATGTCTAAAATTTTTTGTTAAATCTAAAAAGAAAATGAACTTTTGAGATGATTATGCAGAAATAATGAACTATTTCTTTGATGATTTCTTCAGCATTCTCTTTAGGAATGTTAGCAGAGTATATATAAACTAAGCTAAATGTCTTCACCTGTAAAAAGTTGTTCCAGTAGTCATAAACTAATGGAAGCAAGCTATAAGTTTGGCAGGCTAAAGCTGCCACATAATTGGTCCAATGGGCAGTAGCCTCTTTTAGGAAATATTTGTTTGGTAATTGGAAAAGTTGTGCAACAAGATTGTACCTTTTCTTTTTGCTTATTCTATCTGTATGCTGAACAAATAATCTGTGAAGCTAGAGTATATGAAGAAGAGCACAGCATCAAGTTTGGAGGAAGACTCATTAGCAACCTTCAATACGCAGATGACATAACCCTGCTTGCACAAACTGAAGACAACTTAAAACACTGACTGATGAAAATCCAAGACTACAGCCTTCAGTATGGATCCTGCCTGAATGTGAAGAAAATAAAAATCCTCACAATTGGACTGATAAACAACATCACAATAACATGAAGAAAAAAAATTGAAGTTGTCAATGATTTCATTTTACTTGGATTAACAATCAAAATCCATGGATGCAGCAGTCAAGATATCAAATTAAGTATTGCATTGGGTAAATCTACTATTAAAGACATCTCTAAAATTTAAAAACAAAAAAAGATGTGACTTTGATGACTAAAGTGCTCCTGACCCCAGCCATGGTCTTTTCTTTTGCATCATATGCATGCAAAAGTTGGATAATGAAAAAAGAAGACAGAAGAAGAACTGATGTATTTGAACTGTGGTGGTGGTGACGAAAATTGCGTATACTGTGAACTGTCAGAACAAACAGATTAGTCTTAGAAGAAATACAACCAGAATGCTCCTTAGAAACGAGGATGGTGAGACTTTGGCTCATTTACTTCAGACACGTCATCAGGAAATACCAATGGTTAGAAAAGGGCATCATATTTGGTAGAGGATCAGCGAAAACAAGGGAAACTCCATTACATAGGCTGACACAAGAGCCACAGCAATGAACTCAAACATACCAATGATCATGAGAACAACACAGGACTGGACAACGTTTTCTTCTGTTATATATAAGTTTGCCATGAATTAGAGATGACTTCACAGCAACTGACAACCCCCAACTCCTAACACTCCCCCTCCTAACATACACACACACACACACACACACAAACACTGAGAAGAGAGAACTGTATTGCTGGCTATTTAACATTTAAAAGAGGTAACACTTTTTCTCATCCAAATCTTTTGTATTTTAGAGATTTTTAAGCACATCTGGGCAGCCTCTATTCAATGTATGTAAGGAAAAATCAGTTGGAACCTATCTAACTTCTAAAGCATTAAAAAGAAATAAAGATAATTCAATTTTATTTAAATATATTATTTAACAATGTTGGGCAAAAAATAAAATTGTTGTTTTTCAGAAATCAGTTTATTTCTTTTTGCCCTAGGTATGCTTTTCTTCTTTGGCATAACAAAACTGTCATGGAGTAAAGAAATAGTCTATTCAGTTCTTTAGGACCTTATCTAATAAATTAAAAACAAATTCTTTTTTGACAGGAGATCTCCTAAAGCAAGCTTAAAACTAAAAACACAAATATAAAAAGTATTTAATTTCAAATTATAGTATGTTGTTGATTCTCTGGACAGGATGTCTTGCTCTCAAGTTTATTAAGAGTATCCATACTTTCCTTAAGTGGTTTCTTCCTTGATTTTTCAATGCCATCTAGTCATTTCTTTCAGAGAGATTGCCTTTGAAATTCAAATATCACGTTATCATCCCTGGTGGGGGTAAATTTGAGAATCTGCAATCTTCCTTTCATTCTGGTAGATAATCCTGATTTAAGTTTAGAACAATTAACAGGAAAATTGAGCTAAGAGGCAGGATGAAGAAATGGCAGAGCTGCCAGACTTCTCCAGATTTGGATCATAACTGCATGGATTCATTATTTGGTGTGGAAAGAATATCCCAAACAATACTTGACTCGTATTTAAGCACACAAACACATTTAAAAAACAAACACAAACAAACAAAATGATCATACATATACATACATTCAAAAGCAGAAAAAAGAAGCCTTCCTGCTGCTATGACTTACCTTCAGAATTACCAAAGAATTACTATTAAGAATTGACTGAATGAAGTTTAGTAAGAGTTGAGAAAAGAGTAGTAAGGTAAGGGAAGGCAGAGAGAGAAGATGTTGATATCTCATAAGTTGTGGATTTGAATGTGGATAGAGTATGAGAAATATTCTTGCATATGCATGTGTATATAGTATTTGCAATCCACTTAAAGTTTACCTGTGATTGGGTTAGCCATGTATATATTTGCTATTTCAAACCATGAATTCAGTTCTAATCCCTGGTTTTCCCTGTTTAGTGATTTGTGGCAGTATGTTTAAAGGAAATAATGCAATAAAAAAAAAATTATTTTACCAAGAGGCATTCCTGAAAGGTTTAGCAAAAAAGAGAACATACTCGTGATTATGACACAATATGCTTAAAAGTTTAAAAATGGCCACTTTTCACAAAGGGAAATAAAAATATTTTATATTTTTCCCCTTTACCTTACTAACACCTCTCTCTACCATTTGAGTTGGCAATAAATTTATCTAAATATCTGCATTACACAGCCTCACTTCTGAAAGGTGTTTCCAATGAAATGTAAGCTGAAGTTATTGAGTCAGTGTCTAGAATAGCTGTTTTTTTGTGGGGTGGGGGCAGATTCAGCTAGTACTTGTAACTTCTTGGCCTCATCCATGCCTATCCATGCCTATTTTTTGCCACCTGAATCATAAAAAGGATGCCTGAAACTGAATAGCAACATTCCAAATTCCTTAAAGGTAGAAACCATGGGCTAAGAGGGGCAACACAGAAAGAGTCTTGGTTCTTGATGACCACAGAGTTATCAAAACAACTCTGGACTTCCTAACTCAATCTCATTTGAGTTATCCATCCTCCTTCCCTTCCTCCCTCTTTTCTTTTCCCTCCCTTCCTTCCTTCCTCCCTCCCTCGCTCTCTTCCTTCCTTCCCTCCCTCCCTCCTCCCTTCTTTTCTTCCTTCCTTCTTTCTTTTCTTCAAAGGAAAAAACTGTCTTGGAAGAAGTACAACCAGAATGCTCTTTAGAAGCAAAGATGATGAGACTAGGTCTCACACACTTTGGACATGTTATCAGGAGAGATCAGTCCCTTGAGAAGGACATCACGCTTGGTAAAGTAGAGGGTCAGTGAAAAAGAGAAAGACCCTGAAGGAAATGGATTGACACAGTGGCTGCAACCATGGGGTCAAGCATAACAACGATTGTGAGGATAGCACAGGACTGGGTAGTGTTTCATTCTGTTGTACATAGGGTCTCTGTGACTTGGAACTGACTCCACAGCACCGAACAACAACAATGCCTAGGATATTGATGTTTGTGCATTCCATTTCATTTTTGACAATTTCTAATTTTCCTAGGTTCATACTTCATACGTTCTATGTCCCAGTTATTAATGGTTGTTTGCAGCTGTTTCTTCTCATTTTAAGTCATGCCACATCAGCAAATGAAGGTCCCAAAAGCTTAACTCCATCCACGTCATTAAGGTCGACTCTAGTTTGAGGAGGCAGCTTTCCCCAGTCGTCTTTTGAGTGACTTCCAATCTGAGGGGCTCTTCTTCTGGCACTGTATCAGACAATGCTCTGATGCTATTCATAAGGTTTTCATCAGCTAATTCTTTTCAGAAGTAGACTGCCAGCTCTTTCTTCCTAGTCTGTCTTAGTCTGGAAGCTCAGCTGAAACCTATCTGCCATGGGTGACTCTGCTGATATTTGAGTGCCTGTAGCATAGCTGCCAGCATCACATCAACACACAAGCCCCTAGAGTATGACAAACGGACAGATGCGTGAGGGTTTTGCTTCATAAATCTCCTAAAGGATATTAGAAAATGGGATAAAAAGTACAAGAAGAAATATATGAGAAAGAGATAGCAACTTAAATGTTGAGCAAAAGTTATACCAAAAAAAGGAAACAGGTACAAGTCTGGTCTGTTTGAGGTAAACAAAAACAATTGTAGCAGAAGTATCTTGCACATTGGGATGTGATACGTACAACTCTGCGTGTGTGTCTACGTGTCTGTGTACACTATAGGATAGAACATAATTGGAGAGGTTATTATAAGGAGTTTGAATTTTAGATTTTCATTTAATCTAATAGCAATCGGTTAGAGTGTTTCTGGTCCCAGAATATATGGGCATTTAAAAGATGGGGCTATCATGTCTGGTTGGAAGGACTGGGGCAAAAAAAAGAAACAAAAATTATCGTTATAAATTATCATTTAAAGTAGTCTAGAATTGGTTTGCTCCTGGACAAATATCCTATTCACTCTTTAAAATCTACCTGTAATATGATTTCCTTTTTGAAGCTATCTGACTTTACTTTGTTTTTCCTACCTTATTGAAATAGTTTCTTCTCCTATTGCTCAAATTTCTTTGTCTGGTCCTTCAATATCTCCTTAGGGTATATATGGCAAAGGGTTTGGTTTAGTTTTTTTTTTCTTTTTTTTGATAGGTTATAGTAACCCTCTCTGAGCTTGGAGTACTCTGAAAACTCTACTGCTATAGCGCTTTTCACAGAGAGGCTAAAAGCACTGACTCTGGAGCCAGACTATCTGATTTGAATCCATGTTCCTTCACTTGTTATGTGACTTGGATAAATAAGTTACTTAACCTCTCTGTGCTTCAATTCCCTCATCTGTAAAGTATAGATGACATTAATATATACATCATAGAGTTGTTGTCAGGACTAAATGATTTAATACATGCAAGTAGCTTAGAGCAGTATCTGACAAATAAATGTACTCAAATCTTAGGTATTTCTCATATGATTATTGTTATATTATATGGTGAAGAAGATGCTCTTTAAATAACATCCACTCAACTAATTTGTTTGATTAAACCAACTCCCCTTATAAAACATACTAACTTATGCCCACAAAGACATCTACTATATAGTTTATTATCCAAACCAGGACAGTTTTGTGAGTCAGGGTCTGTGCTATTAATAACTACAGTTAAAAACAAGAGATATGTTTATGCTATTAGGCCATTCTCTTATAAAGCTATGTGCTTCTGCACAGACTGACTTTTACTTAATATATCTATAAGTTTTAAGTCAAACCAAGCTTTAGCTTCTGTTTTAGGTTTTCAGGCCACTACTATATCTTGCCTGGATTACATTTACTTGCCAACTTTTAATACATTCTTCTAACTGTAGACAGAAAGCTATTTCAAAAATGAAAATTTCATAATATTTCTCTATTTAACACTTCAACAGTTTTTATTTTCTTTAAACACTTCACCAGGACCCTCAGGTCCTGGTATATAGTATGTATTTAATCATCAATATTATCATAGATTGCTTTGTATCATTATTGTCATCCTTCATTATTTTCAATGTACCTGGCTTTGACATGAATATTTTATGTGGGATTTAATTTTTACTCCTCAAAAAATAAAACAAAAAGCTCTGTGAGGTTTTTATTATCCCCATTGATGAAATGGAGAAACTGAGCCTGAGAACGGTTAGACAACTGGCCACAGAATTTGTGAGAGGTAAAGTCAGGTTTCCAAGCCTGATAGTCTGACACCAGAGCCCTTGACATTGAACATTAAGTTGTATTGCCTCCCTGATAAATGTGTTAATTAAAAGAACAAATAAACAAGCGTTTGGAAAAATGCCCTTCTTAATCTCCCTTCTGTTACATTTCAGTCTCCCTTCCTGCATCTTCCCCACTTCACAGTACACAATCCAGATTGTCGGATCTTTTTGTTCTTTGCAGTGCTATGCTTTTCTTTCATCTTGGCTTCACAAATGCTGAACCTTTCCCCTGGAGTATTTCCCCAGCCCAGTTTTTCTGATAATACCTAATCATCCTTAAATTCATGGCTTCAAGGACAACTTACTGTATTACATTTTTTATTTACGCCACTTTTAGTTAAGTGCTATTTTTCTGTCCTCCCAGTCACAGTACTGATGACATTCTATCTTAAATGTTTCTCATTTCCACTAGATTGTAGGTCCTGAGAAGACAAGTGCAGGGTCTACCTTGTGCAGTACGGAATTCCCAGAGTGTTGGAACATAATAGACACTAGAAAACTATTTGGTAACTTAAATGATAATAGGAAAACGTCAACACTTCATCATACAGCACAAGGCTTTTGACAAATCATGATCAAATAACAATTATATGACTTTGTACTTATATAATTCAGATAAACTGTTGAACAATACATACATGACATTTGACTTTTTAAATACTCCAACTACTTGTTCTGATTACATTTTTCTATTCATAAAAAAAAGTGTTGTTTTAATGTGGTGCTTCACTCATAGAGTCTAATGTTTTAAACAAACTTTTAGTTCTCTGTTCACTGAAGCTTCTAAAATATTGTCAATGATTTTAAAGTACATCATAAATAAAACAACTCAATATAAACATAGCAGCTAGAGATAGCAGAAATAATAATTTTTTTTATTGCTTGCTAACTGAAGCTCTTGCATATTTTAATTGATGTTTAATGTTGCTTAAATTATTGTGGCTGTAAAGGAAATATATTCAAACTAATTAAACCTGTGTAATTTCAAAGAAGGTGATTTTAGTAGTTATACTTGTATTCCCCAAACTGTCATTGGATATGGTATTGGTAATATTTTCAAAGTATTTTACTTTCATTTTTTACAAATTTAGAATCTTATGGATCACCTCATATATAGGACAAGACAGAATTTAGCTAAACGTATCATACTGTGCATTCTCTAAATTATATGGCTTATTTATTTACTTATTTATTTTCCTTTTCCAGCACCTCCCACATCTCTCTCAACTCTAGATACCCAACCATTTGCATGATTATGGAGTTTAATAATCCCAGACCTGAATTTCATTAATTGACCATAGCCACAGTTGAATTCCTACAGTAACGAGCGCACTGAGTCCAAATTTTGGAAGGATATGGGGGAAGGGGATGGGAAAAACTTCATCTACATTTGAAAGGACCAAATTTACAAATCAGTACTCTTTAATGCAATTTTTTCCTCCTTTAACTAACTGGAGGTTTATTTGCATGCATTCTAAGTGGCAATGGCATGGGAAACTAAGATTTTTGTCATTTTGGTTTAACACAGCCTCACCGAGAAAACACATCCCTGACTTTCCCTGAGAAGAGCCATCTCTGCAGAAGCTAAAACGTGAGTTTTGTCGATGTGTGCTATTGAATTCTACTGTGCAATATAACTCGATCTAGTGATGTGACAAGGCATTTATTAAGATATAAAATGAAAATAGTCTTCATTAAGTGTAATTATAGAATGTAAGAAATGCGGGAAAGTGAGAATTGTTATGTCTGTTTCATTGTTCAGTTTAAAAAAATTCTAGAAATTAATAGATTTTCAACTTTAAAGAAGATAATGAATTTGTGCCATTCATCTGTATTTGGTCCAAAGCATGATTTGATATTTCAATTTATTTAGGGTTACTAAAGGATGTAAGTTAGATCTCTCACAACTAAACACCGTCCCTGTTATTTCATACATAATTTATTTTTTATCTTCTCTATGAACAACATCTCTACATACTTTGAACATTTATTTCACAGCTCATTTTTTCTCTGGAGTTTTTCAAATGGAATAAAGATGAAAACTCATGCACTTTTTTTCCCTGTTCTGTCATAGAGCTCTCTTTCAGCTGCTTAGTAATGGTTGGCATCTTTTACCCCTGTTTGGCCTCTGATAAGTTGTCCTTGATAACCTGTTGGTATGTTCTTGAACTTTGCCATGGTACAACTCTGGGGCATCAGAACTGTCAAAAATAAAAGTAAAAGAGCAAGAGGCACTGAGCCTATGAAAGTTAGAGAAGACGTAAGCCCTGGCAATCGACTGATGAATTTTCAACTGGCGTACAGTTTTCGCTTTAACCTGTTTGCTGTCATAGTACCTGAAATAATAAGTGCTGTTTCTTCCCCCCAATAATGGTTGATGGAGGCTGTTTGCTTTGTGAGAATCTGCCAAGGCAACATGCCAAGTGGCTTTATCTTTGAAAGTGAGGATGAAACAAGCTTGCCTGGCTACAGATAAGAGACTTAGAAGGAATCCAATTCATATGTACCTGTCACTAATTTATCTGGAGGCTTTGTGATTCATACATACTGTTCTGTGTGCCATGGAGCATTAAATTGGTTTCCTCTGGGAGCAGGTCACATTCAGGGGTCGTCAGACCCATGCTGTGAGATGGTGCTACTTGATTCATGCAGCCTCTTTCTACTGAATTTTTATCTGTTGGAAGGCTAGTAACTTGAACATATGTTAGATAACCTCTTGGAACACTTCACCTGCAAAAGGACTGACAAAAACGACTATTAATATGCAAGTGTTTGAAACAGAAAATTAATCAATCCTTCTGTTAGCACAATAATTTATTTTGGTAATTAAGTAGTTATAGATATGTTTCCTATTGATGGCCTAGATCTTGATGAATTCACTTTCATGGCTCCTTTGTTTATTTAAACAAAGGGATGTGTACTTAAGCTCATTAATTAACAATGGGAAAAGGCAGAATTGCGCTGAAACAAATCTCACTGAAGAAAAAGCTTCAGAAAATAAAGACCATTTTCTCTTTTACATTTTTTCTTTTTCTACTGTGGCGATCTCATTGTTTTACACAATATATTTTGGAAAAAAAGAAAAGAAAAATGGCATACCATGGAAAATGAAGCAGATATCAGTTAGAATTTGCAAGAAACACAAAAGGAAGAGATGCTCTTTTTGTGTCTTAATATTGTGTTGAGAGAAGTGAATATAGATTTATTTCTTTGAAAGTAGACTTCTTAACAAAGTACAATTTCTTTTTCTTTCGTTTTACTATTTCCAGGATAGGGTATGTAAAACTAAAATCTAATATCTTCCCTTGGGTTTTTAGAGTGCTCCATTTTGTGCAAAATTAAGCCAATAAATGGCAAAGTGGTTGTTAAATGAAAACAATCAATGAAATCTTTCTAAATGCCATGACGGCAGTCTTTATGGTCTTTATTGTGGGTAAATGAGCAACATAAACTGATTTTTTTTCCATATTTAAAATTACTCCTGCAGTCTGTGTTGCAATGCAGAAGAAACTTGATCATTTCATACAATAGCAAAAGGGAGACTCTTACACTTGGATAAATATGATGACTTTATACTGCATTTAATTGGTATAATTGTTTTGATTCTGTCCCAATTGTTAAAATGTGTAGCATTCTACTTAAACCAGAATTTTCCTTTTAAGGAATTAATGCATAATTAGGGCATTACTGTGGGGAACCTATTAGATCATTCATGCATAATTCACAATATTTAAATGAGATATTCTTCTCATCTCCCAATCCATAAGTTAGACTATGACCTTAAAACCTTTAAGGCCTCTCATAAGCAGTGTGTGAAAAAAATACATTTAATTATACTATTTTGGAACTTCAAAAGATTTTACAATGTTCTGGTAAGCATTTCAGTAGAAAAAAATTCCGATTCACGCAACTAGGAAAAATAAAATACCATAATAGACGTGCAAAATACGTGTAATTAGGCACATTTCTGCCCTTTCTTCTTCGTCCTACAGTTTTATTTTCTACGCAGAATGATTAATGTCTGAACAATGAATTTTCTATATTTTTATAAAAATCTTCTATATATATCACTGTGAGGTATTTCCCTTTTTTTCAGAAAATCTACTTAAAAACACAGAATAAATTCACATTACCTATAGAGCAAATCAAAGACCCACTTTGTTAGTCATCTAAAAAAATTAGCAAGCATTTTGCTACTCAGATGATAATGGTATATTTAAAGAGTTATCTACCTATCATGAATTTTGCTGTTATATACGTGACTAGCACCTCATCTTTCAGATTCTGCTTTATTTAAGCTTAAATGTCTCCTCTTCAAAAAGTTCTCTAACCATCCAATCTAGCTATCATCTCCCATAGACATCTTTGACCTCATAACACTGTTTATAATTTTTAATTATTATACGTATAGTTTATATTTTTAATAAAATAAATGTGTGTATGTGTATGTATATATATATATCCACATCCATATCTATAGAGAGAGGGGAGGGAGGGCAAGAAAGGGAGAAAGTTATAGTTATTTATTTATTTATCTTTATGTCACTCTTACAAAACTTAAGCATCATATCCAAGCCTGGCATGATACCTGGCATATAACAAATAATTATTCAAATATATTGAATGTGTTAAATTATATAATGAAAACCAGATAATTCCATACATTTTTCAGGAGATAAGAATATCAGAAATATGTATATCTTACATATGTATTACCAAAGGTTATATAACCACCAGTTTATTTAACGAGATATTTATACATATACTTCGTATACAAGAGTCAGTAAGCTTCATACCTGAGTAGATTCTTTCCCACACACACAACAGAAGCACACCAAAACTTGTTCGATATTATATGCCATGGAATGCACAACTGGTACTGTCCAGGAATAATTTTGAAATCTTCAGTGGATATGTTTTTAAATATTTTAAAGAAAAAATTATCTATAATTATCAAAAATACTCATTTATTGATTTAACAAGTAGTTACTTATGGGGCTGTGGACAAAGGCCTATAGGAAATTTACCATTGTAAAATGTTAACTCTACCCTCTTGGAATCAATATATAGTAGGGAAATTCAATATACACTTAAAAAACTATACAATGAAGCTTTAACTATGAAGTAGAAGCTGAACATGCTAAGAGTATTTAGCAGAATCAGAATTTGTTTTCAGTTGCGAGAAATAGCAAAAGCTACATTGCTGAGGTTAATTTTATGCTAAGCTTTGGCGTAAGCTGAAGGAATTTGTGACACAAGCAATAGCATAAGGAAAGATATGAAGATGGAATTTAGTAGGATGTAGTTGCTTAGTTTTGCTGGTATATCAACTAAATACAGAAGAATATAGAATGTTAAGTTTAACAGTTGTTATGGAGGGAAATTATGTTTGAATGTAGATTTGGACAGGATGGTGGAATATTAAATATTAGTTTAAAAAATACAATTCTGTTGATATGTAGCTATATTCCAGAATATGTCTTAGAAGCATAGAAAATGCAGATGTGATTAGTATTTGAATGAGATGCCACACAGAAAAATCTAGTAGGAGCTACCACAGGCTTTTCTGTCTCCCATGTGCTATACCAAAAAAAAAAAAAAAAACAGCTTTATCTAAACAATATTAACATCAATTTATCTGTATTTATATCTAAAAAACTATATCTATGTCTATCTTTGATGTGAGAAGTAGCTGAATAAAGCTTAATTTGAATATCTTAGTGTGGCCTCAGTTTAAAAAAGACTAGAGAAGTCTATATACCAAAAAGACTTGGTTGACGCTCAACCATTTCAGGAGATGGTATATGATTAGGAACTGATGGTACTGAAGGAAGAGGTCCAAGCTGCACAGAAGGCATTGGCAAATAACAAGGCCTCAGGAATTGACAAAATACCAACTGAGGTATTGCAACAAATGTATGCAGTGCTGGAAGTGCTCACTAGTCTCTGCCAAGAAATTTGGAAGACAGCTACCTGGCCAACGGACTGGAAAAGTTCCATATTTATGCCTGTTCCAAAGAAAGGTGATCCAACAGAATGCAGAAATTATCAAATGATATAATTAATACCACACACAAGTAAAATTTTGCTGAAGATCATTCAAAAGTGGTTGCAGCAGTACATCAACAAGGAAGGGGCAAAAATTCAAGCCAGATTCAGGAGAGGACATGGAACCAGGCATATCATTGCTGTCAGACAGATCCTGGCTGAAAGCAGAGAATACAGAAAAAAGTCTACCTGTGTTTTATTGACTATGCAAAGGCATTTGCCTGTGTGGATCATAACAAATTATGGATAACATTGTGAAGAATGGGAATTCCAGAACACTTGATTGTGCTCATGAGGAACCTGTACATAGATCAAGAGGCAGTCTTTTGAACAGAACAAGAGAATACCACGCGGTTTAAAGTCAGGAAATGTGTGCATCAGGGTTGTATCCTTTTACCATACCTATTCAATCTGTATGCTGAGCAAATAATCTGGGAAGCGGGGCTATATAAAGAAGAACAGGGCATCAGGATTGGAGGAAGACTCATTAACAACATGGATTATACAGATGACACAACCTTACTTGCTGAAAGCGAAGAGGATTTGAAGCACTTGCTGATAAAGATCAAAGACCACAGCCCTCAGTATGGATTACACTTCAATATAAAGAAAACAAAAATCCTCACAACTGGACTAATAAGCAACACTATGTTAAAAGGAGAAAAGATTGAAGTTGTCAAGGAGTTCATTTTACTTGAATCCGCAATCTACATCCATGGAAGCTGCAGTCAGGAAATCAAAGGATGCATTGCATTGGGCAAATCTGCTGCAAAAGAGCTCTTTAAAGTGTTAACAAGCAAAGATGCCACCTTGTAAGACTGAAGTGCACCTGACCCAAGCCATGGTATTTTCAATTGCCTCATATGCATGCAAAAGCTAAACAGTGAATAAGGAAGACTGGAGAAGAATTGAAGCCTTTGAATTGTGGAGTTGGCAAAGAATATTGAATATATCATGGGCTGCCAAAAGAACAAACAAATCTGTCTTGGAAGAAGTACAACCAAGATACTCCTTAGAAGCAAGGAAGGCGAGACTACATTTCACATACTTTGGAAGTGTTATCAGTTCCTGAAGAAGGACGTCATGCTTGGTAAAGTAGAGTATCAGTGAAACAGAGGAAGACCCTCAAAGAGATGGATTAACACAGTGGCTGCAACAATGGCCTCAAGCATAACAATGATCAAGTGGATGGTGCAGGACTGAGCAGTGTTTAGTTCTGCTGTATATAGGGTCACTATGAGTCGGAACCAACTGAACAGCACCTAACAACAGCAACAAGAGGAGTCAGTGACCATATGTAGAGAAACTAGTAATTACTTTGACAAAGATTCAATAAATTGGTAAGCAGGAGGCCTGACATAAACATCTGCAATGAAAGGCTTACTCTCAGAGACACATTTGGGGAAAAAAATATCATAAGGATAGTGAGATGTAAAATTGGGAAAAAAAAGATGACTTAAATGTTTAATTAGAACCTTAATGATTAGAAGAAGGATTGCCACAATAGCTGCAACAATGGGCTCAAACATACAGTTGTGAGGATGTTTCTTTGTGTTATATATAAGGTCATCATATGTCAGATCAGACTGGATGGCAACTAACAGCAACAGCATGCTATTTCTCAAACATATTCTCTATATCACACGTGAAACAAGGTGTAAATATCAATTTTGTGATAATTTTCTTTGTCAAGAAAACGTGGAAAATACTGTACCAAATGTTTGCTTTGGAGAATGACAGCACAGATTAGCCTATTAAAAGTACTGACATTTCCTACATAAATGAATCTGAGAAATTATTTTTAGCCCAGTTACTAACAAATTAATTTAATCAAATAATCTGTATTCCAAAACCCTACTCTTTCTATGTTTCTGTGTTGCCAAGGTCTGGATTTGAAATGTCATTCTCTGAAAGCATTTTACAGTAGGAAAAGTAAATGCAAATCTTTATTGTTTGGTGTTTTGTATCTTGTTTAAGACAGCTTTGCATATTTCAAGATTGCTAAAGTATTCTCCTATGTTTTCTTCTAAAATCTGTAGGCCTGTAGCTTTTACAGGTAGATCTATGGCACAGCTAAATTATTTTTTGTGTATTGGAAGATGTAGAAATGAAGAGTAATTTTTTTAAATACAAATATCCAGTTATTCTAGAATCATTACACAAATACTTTCCTTATCACACTGAACTGACTTAGAAATTGTTCCAAAATCAATTGAAAATATTTGCATGACTCATACAATACTTTTTATTTGGTTCTTTATTCTGCTTATTGATATATTTGTCTATTATTAAACTAATATTATACTCTCGATCATTGTAGCATTAGAAAAAGCTTTGAAATTAGTTGTTGTAACTAACTCCACCAAATGTGTTCATTTGCTAGTCTCATAAATCAGTTTGGAAGTGTTATTCTCTATTTTCTAAGTTTATGTATTATTTTTCTTTGTGGTAAAGTTTTAAATTACAAATATAATTTCTTTTCCTCAAAAGGGAGTTTATAGTTTCTACATTATCTCATTTCACTTATGGCAGCTTATGTCTTTCAGAAATGTGTTTATCTAAGTTATTGTGTCTATGTACTTAAAGCTATTCATAAAATCAGGAGTCCTGGTGGTGCGCCAGTTAATCAGTTTGGACCTACCCTTTGGCTCTACAAGAGAAAAACCTGGTGATCTGCTTCTGTAAAGATTATAGCCAAGAAAACCATATGGGGCAGGTCTACTCTGTCACATGTGGCAGCTATGAGTCAAAATCAACTCAGTGGCACCCAACAACAACAGCATTCATAAAATACTACGATAAAACTTGAATGTTGCTAGGATCTGTAATGATATTCACTTTATTCCTGACATTAGTATTTTGAATTTACCTGCTTTGAATTTTTTTCTTTTTTTTTGTTTAATTGTACTTTAGATGAAGGATTATAGAACAAACCAGTTTCTCATTAAACAGTTAGTACACATATTATTTTATGACGTTGGTTAACAACCCCACAACATGTCAACACTTTCCCTTCTTGACCTTGGGTTCCCTATTACCAGCTTTCCTCTCCCCTCCGGCCTTCTAGTCCTTGCCCCTGTACTGGCATGCCCCTTTAGTCTCATTTTGTTTTATGGGACTGTCTAATCTTTGGATGAAGGGTGAACTCAGTAGCAGCCTCATTACTAAGCTAAAAGGATGTCCAGGGGCTATACACTTGGGGTTTCTCTAGTCTCTGTCAGACCACTAAGTACGGTCTTTTTTTGTAAGAATTTATTCTACAGTTTCTTCCAGCTCTGTCCGGGACCCTCTACTGTAATCCCTATCAGAGCAGTCAGTGGTGGTAGCTGGGCACAATCTAGTTTTACTGGACTCAGTCTTGTGGAGGCCGTGGTAGTTATGGTCCATTAGTCCTTTGGACTAATCTTTCCCTTACGTCTTTAGTTTTCTTCATTCTCCCTTACTTCCAAAAGGATGAGACCAGTGGAGTATCTTAGATGGTTGCTCACAGGCTTTTAAGACCCCAGACACTACTCAACACACCCTTTGAATTTTTTTAACCTAAGAGCATTGATCAATGTTTATAAGCTCTTCAAAGAAACAAATTTTGAATTTGCTTATTTTTTTCTGTTTTTATTCATTTTAATTTTTTTTTTAATTGTACTTCAGGTGAAGGCTTACAGAACAAATAGTTTCTCATGAAACAGAGTACACATATTGTTTTATGACATTGGTTAACGACCCCACAACATGTCAACCCTCTAACTTCTCAACCTTTTATTTGGTGAAAATACACATAGCCAAAGATACACCATTACAAACATTTCTACATGCACAGTTCAGTGACATTGACTACGCTCTTCCAATTATGCTGCTATTCTCACTTAAGATGAAGGCTTACAGAACAAAATAGTTTCTCATTTAACAGTTACTACACATGTTGCCCT
>NW_004444174.1:1016922-1019458 GCF_000243295.1 Trichechus manatus latirostris
ACCAAGGTAGAATGTAGAACATTGTGTTTATAAACTGTGTTATGCCAGTTGAGCTAGATGTTCCCCGAGACCATGGTCCCAACAGCCCTCCACCCAGCAATTCAGTCCCTCAGGGAGTTTGGATGTGTCTATGTACTAAACTTCTGCTCTTGCTTTTATTTTTTCCTTTCTTCTATTTACTTTGAATTTTAAATTGATTTTCTTTTTCCAGCTTCTACTGTAGAAAATTAGATCACTTTCCTTCTTTTTCAATAGAGTAATTTAAAAGCATCAATTTCTCTCTATGCTCTGCCTAAATTTTATTCCACAATTCTTGGTATGTTTTGCTTTCAATATCATTCAGTTTAAAATAGTTTCCTTGTGATTTCTTCTTTGAACCATGCATTATTTAGAAGTTCATTGCTTATCTTCTAATTATTTGGGAAATTGATATCTTATTTTACATCCATTTCCAATTAATCACTTTGTGACAAATTAGTATACCTTACGTCATTTAATTATATGAAATTTATTGTGAGTTTTTTTCATTACCCTTCATGTGATAGATTTCCATGTACCCGTGAAAAGAATATATATCCTACAGTTTGCAAGTATCATGTTACATAAATATCAATTATTTTTATGGGTTGATAATTTTGTTAACTGATTTTTTTTTTTTTTTGGTATCTTTTTTTCTTTAAATTACGAAGACAGTACTATTAAAAGCACCAATCAAACTTGTGGACTTGACTATTTCTCCCTTTAGTTCTGTCAATTTTTGTCTGATGTATTTTAAAGCTCTGATATTAGGTACATATATAATTAGGATTGTTATGTCTTGTTGATGCATTGACCCCTTATGTCATTATGAAATACAATTCTTTTTGTCTGTTAATAGTCTTTATCTTGATGTCTACTTTCTCTGCCTACAATTTTTTATTCTATTAAGTATACATTGAATAATTATAATATTAACTGATGCAGAATTGTTATAATAAATATTAAAAATGAACTATCTATACATTTTTCCCAATATGCAATTCAGTAATTTTTAATTCTCACCCACATTCAGAGAAAAAAAAAATACTAATCACATATTTATTCTATTTGGCAAGGCAATTAAAGCCTTATGAGATGAAAACTAAATCACAAAATGCATATAATATTTAAATGAGAGAACTTAAAACCTAAGGATGAAAATTTACAGCTAAAAGGGTCATTAGTTGTCAATGTCCCATTTTTCACATGGAAAAATGAACACTTTGAGAAGCTAAAAAAGTTAACCTCAGAGCACAAATATAGTTAGGCCTGGACTACCAATGTTCTTTGTTCTACAAAATACTGATACACATGAATAAGGCTCTTGTGGAGATACTAAAAACTTAAATATTGGTAGTACTGTAGCCCTGGTGGCACAATGGTTAAGAGCTTAGCTGCTAACCAAAAAGGCAACAGTTGGAATCCAACAGCCACTCCTGGGAAACCGTATAGGGCAGTTCTACTCTGTCCTATAGGTTCGCTGAGTCGAAATTGACTTGTTCTTGTTAGGTGCAGTCAAATCTGTTCTGATTCACAGTGACACTATGTACTACAGAATGCAACACTGCCCAGTCCTGTGCCATCCTCACAATTGTTGTTATGCTTGAGTCCATTGTTTCAGCCACTATGTCAATCCATCTCCTTGAGGGTCTTCCTCTTCTTCACTGACCCTCTACCAAGCATGATGTCCTTCTCCAGTGACTGATCCCTCCTGATAACATGTCCAAAGTCCAAAGTATGTGAGACATAGTCTTGCAATCCTTGCTTCTAAAGAGTATTTTGGTTGTACTTCTTCCAACACAGATTTGTTCATTCTTTTGGTAGTCCATGGTATATTCAATATTCTTTGCCAAAGCCACAATTCAAAGGTGTCAAATCTTCATTCTTCCTTATTCATCGTCCAGCTTTCTCATGTACATCAGACAATTGAAAACACCATGACTTGGGTCAGACGCACCCTAGTTTTCAAGGCGAAATCTTTTATTTTTAACACTTTAAAGTTTGAAATAGTTGATATATGCTTTTAAGGAAATATCTTGACATTTCCTCATTCCTTTTCTCCTTTCATCCTGAGCTCTAAATATATTAAATGAACTGCTTGACGTTTCTCTCACTGTCATGCTCTCTTAACCTTCCAGGATTTCACATGCATTACTGTTATGCTTACCTGGAGTAGTATCCCTCTATTCCCTATCATTCTTTTATTATTTAGTTCTTAATTTTTTTAAAATTTATTTATTGTACTTCAGGTGAAGTTTCACACAACAAAGAGTTTCTCAAGAAACAGTAGTACACATGTTGTTTTATGACATTGGTTAACAACCCCACAACATGTCAACACTCTAACTTCTCAATTTTTTTTTTTGGTGAAAATACACATAGCCAAAGATACACCATTACAAACATTTCTACATGCGCAGTTAAGTGACCTTGACTACGCTCTTCCAATTGTGCTGCTATTCTCCCCTAAAATGAAGGCTTACAGAACAAAATAGTTTCTCATTTAACAGTTACTACA
>NW_004444174.1:1024661-1040003 GCF_000243295.1 Trichechus manatus latirostris
TGTCTTTGGTTTTGGCGATAGTGATTATGATATGCCTTGGTGATTTTCTTTTGGGTCTCTCCTATATGGGGTTCGTTGAGCTTCTTGGATGGCCAGCTTTTCATCTTTCATGATATTCGGGAAGTATTCTGTCAGCAGTTCTTCAATGATCCTCTCTGTGTTTTCTGTTTTCTCCCCCTGTTCTGGAATTCCGATCACTTACAGTTTTTTGCTTTTGATTGTAACCCACATAACTCTGAGGGTCTCTTCATTTTTCTGTATTCTTTTTCTGAGTTTTCCTGAAACAGAGTTGTATCCAAGTATTTGTCTTCAATTCCACTGATCCTGTCTCCCACCATTTCAAATCTACTTCTCAGCCCTTCTATGACACCGTCCATTTCTGAGATCTTGTTGTTTATCTTTTAGATGTCTAATTGTTATGTTTGTATAATTTGTAGTTGTGAATTTATTTTGGTGTTTTGTTCCTGCATTATTTTCCTGAATTCTTTGAATTTTTTGTCTGTATTTTCCATGAATTTGTCTATTTTTTCCTCATGTTTGTCAGCTTTTTCCCTCAGTTCTTGGAGAATTCTGAGTATTAGAGATTTGAATTCCTTATTTGGTAGTTCTATTGCATTTTCTTCGACTGGAAAGTTATCTGGTGTTTTATTTTGGATGCCTACTGGAACCATCCTGTCCTGTTTTTGTAAATGTTTTGATATTGTCTGCCATCTTCGGGGCATTCGGTAGTTATTTTTATCATTTATTGATTGTAGATTCATTTGTTTTCTCCCCTTTTCCTTTAAAATTTGACTATGTCTGAGGAGGTGTACTGTATGTTCTTTGTTGTTTGCTCATCTGTGGCACAATACTTTTCGCCTCCCTCTTCTATTGGCAGAGTCAGTCACTCAGACATGGTGCGGCAGGGCAGGTCTAGTTGAAGAGGAGTTACTGGGACAGGTTTTCCGTGGCACTTACTGCAGCCACCAGGGCGGTTCAGCAATCAGTTCAGGGCAAGTTCCAGTAGGCCGTGCCTGTGCTGCTTGGGGGTGTGATTTTGAGCACGCGGTGCAGGTAGGCAGAATGTAGGGGGGAGATTGCTATGTGCGGAGCCAGGATGGATATGCGAGAGAGGAGAGAGGAACAGGAGCCAAAAACATACAAACAAAAAAGAATGCTAGGGGAGCTTGCCATTGGAGTGGAGAGATGAGAGACCATGAAATGGAGAAAAACAGAAAGGGGAAGAGGAAGAAAAGAAAAGAAGGAATAAATAAAAATCAGAAAGTTTAAAGGACCCCAAAGTTCCCAGGGATCCCACCGGTGCAGCTATGAGGTCTGGGGAAGTGGCTCTGAGGTGTTGCACTACAGCCTGGCCAAAAGGCACAGAGGTATACAAAGCCAGGCATTCAGGGAACAGAAAGAGAAGGAAGATATAGAGAGACAAGAAACCTAGTAATGAAGAAAGACGAAAAAGGAAAGAGAGGAAAAAGAAAACAAAACAAATGAAAAAAAAAAAAGAACAAGAAAAGCCCCCCAAAAAACAGAAAAAAAACGAAAACCAATGAAAATAGAAATACTCTCAGGAATCACTCTAAACATCTGCGCAAGCCAAGGGATAATCTCCTTTCCACACAGCATTGCCTGGCCAGAACGGGCTCCCAATGCAAGAAAAGGAAATGAAAACAAACAATTCAAGACAAACAAACAAACAAAAGCCTCGGGATCCCACCAGTGTGGCAGCCCAGTCCAGGAAGCAGCTCCACACTCGAACAGAACTCCATAGCCCCTCAGGAAGAAGCAAAGATGGTGCACGGAGCCAGGTATTTGAGCGAAAGTGGGGCAGGTGGTGAGAGGTAAGGAAGAAATCAAAAAAATCAGAAAAAAACAACACCAGCAGCTGACAAATGGCACTCAGAAAGCCAGCCCCTTCGGGTGTGTGGTATCCATGCAACCGGTGTTTCCCAGACAAGAGATTGTGGCCCCAGGAAGCAGAGGAAGCTGAGTGGGGGTGAAGGGTGGGGGGTGAGAAAGCGTATATCACAAATTACCTGTTGTTTTGTCCCCTGGTGTGTCTGTCATCTAGTGCTGCTCCAACAGAAATACCACGAGTAGATGGCTTTACAAAGAGAAATTTATTCTCTCACAGCCCAGTAGGCTACAAGTCCAAATTCAGGGCATCAGCTCCAGGGGAACGCTTTCTCCATCAGCTCTGGAGGAAAGTCCATGTCATTGGTCTTCCTTTTGTCTGGGAGCTTCTCTAAGTAAGAACCTCAGTTCCAAAGGACGCACTCTGCTCCCAGCACTGCTTTCTTGGTGGTATGAGGTTACCGTGTGTCTCTGTTCACTTCTCTCTTTTATATCTCAAAAGAGATAGCATTAAGACACTGATCTTGTCAACCTCATCAGTATAATCTCATCACAGTGATAGAATTTACAACACATGAGATCACATATAATCTCATCATAGTGGTAAAATTTACAACACATAAGGAAATCACATCAGATAACACAATCATACAATACTAAGAATCATGACCTAGCCAAGTTGCTACACACATTTTTTTGGGGGACACAATTCAATCCATGACATGCTGGAAGCTCTGTGAAGTTGCTTTCTTGTACCCCCTGTTTGCTGGTCTCCAACAGGAGTCCAAGATGGCGGATCCGTGCTGCATTAGCTGGTAGGGGACCTCTGCATGAATCTCTCCTCGCTCTCCGTTCTCTGTCAGTTTTCTCACCCATTTGGTGCTTGGCTGAGTTCTTTATCTCTTCATTTGATGTTTTAGGGTTTCAGGATTGTTGTGTTCTCTGTTCGGCTTAGTTTTTCGGATCTTTGCTGTGGAGGGACGGCGTGTTGCTTCTGCCTAGAGTGCCATTTTGCCCTAGAATCTCTAGTTCTTAATATTTTGAATGACTCAACTTAGAAGTTTTCTTACCTGAGAGACCATCCCTGACATATTGAGCTATAATCAAACATTCCCCTGTTTGTGCCTATATCACTTGTGAGCTTTTCCAATACATGTTTCAAACTGTAGAAAATGTCCATTTATATGCCTATTTTTCCTAAAAGATTATATGCTCAATAAAGACAAGGGCTGTCTTTTTCAGCTCTGTATTCCTCTTTTCTGGTATAGAACCTGGCACATAGTAGACGCTTAAAACCTTCTGTTAAAAAATGTACATATTTTACACATCTAAAACTTCATTGCAGTAATTTCAACTCATCACATTCTATTTTTGTGCTGACAAAAGTTATATGACCTTATAAACAAATTAAAACCTAGGTATTTCTCAGAAAATATTCCAGAAATATTTCCAGAGAGTGTCGATACCTTCTAGGACTTCTCTGATGATGAAGGTTCCCAATTCAATCTCATGTCTCTAAATTTTTTGGCATTTAATGTTCTTGCCAAATACAATCTTTAAAGTGAGGCGTGCAGTGTCTTAGGGAATTTTAATAGATGTCCTAGGTATTTAAGTTGCAAAAGAACTATATGAGTTGCTGATTTAGAGAGCAAAAACTTGGAAAAAAAACTAGGCACCTATTGGAATAGTCTGCAGCACACATATGTACAGTCTTCTGAAATGTCTTCCTATTACAAAGGAATCAAAATCAAACAAAATTATAGTAAATGCAAAATAAATGTTAATAAATGGCTGAAATGCACAAAAAGAGTGGAAGAAATGTAAGAATATGGGAACTAAATATCAGAAACACATCATGATGGAACCAAGCACGCTTCTGGTTACTAATACAATGTGTTTGCTTTTGATGTGGATGAATTACACACTCTTTTGCCACTTGTGAAAACCTGCAGAAATTTGTGAGATTGATAACCAAGTTAGAAGGACAGTAACCACAAAATAAAACTATGTTTTGTGTTTTTCTAAAATACTCTGTTGTGTTTTTAGAGAAAATTTACATAGCAAATTAGGTTCTCATTTAACAATTTCTATATATATTATTTAGTGACATCAGTTACTCTTTTTCACAATGTGCCAGCATTCTCGTTTCCATTCTAATTGTTCTGTTTCCATTAATCTAGCTTCCCGATCACCCTTACCCTCTCATCTTTGGTGTAGGGTAAATGTTGACCTTTAGGGCTCATTAGATGATTGTTTAGAGGAGCACAGTACTCACAGGTGATATTATTTATTTTATCAGCCACTCTGTCTTTTGGCTGATAGGTAACCATTGGGAGTGATATTAGTTCCAGGCTTAAAGGATATCCAGGGCAATAGGCTCAGGGGTTCCTCTAATCTCTACTGGTCTCGTAAGTCTGGGTTGTTTAGGAATTTGAGTTATGGTCTACACTTTTCTCCCATTCTATCCCGGACTATCTATTATGTCCTTGGTTGGAACGGTTGGTAGTGGTAGCTGGTGTCAAGGTAGGTGAGGCCACAGTTCTGTAGACTATTAGTTCTGTAGACTAGTTTCTTCTTTGAGTCTTTGCTTTTCTTCTTTCTCTTTTGCTCCAGACATGTAGAGACCAATAGTTGTATCTTAGATGGCCACTCGCAAGCTTTAAGACCCCAGGTACTACTCACCACAATAGGGTGTAGAACATTTTCTTTATAAACTATGTCATGCCAATGGATTTAGTTGTCCCCTGAGACTATGGTCCTAAGCTCTCAAACCCAGTAATCCAATCCTGTCAGGTGTTTGGTTATATCCGGGAAATATACATAACTGTGTCCCCTATGTATTTGTTTTTAACTATGAAGATATTTTGTTTTTATCTATGAAGATTTAACTTGTTACTTGAGAGAGGATCAATGAGTTTGTGCCAATATATTTGATTTACTTGCCTGTATTAAATTAAAATGAAAAATATTCTACTTCTCGTGATAAATCAAATAATGAGTACTACCAATAGAATCCCAACTTTTATTCGCAGTGATCTTTTGATTAGTAAAGGCTTATATAAGAAATGTAACATTGTATTCAAATACAATATTTTGAATTCTAATTTCAATTGTTCTTAAATGGAATATTTTATAATCCTGAATGATTTCTGGGATTGAAGCTATGTTGACTAGTTTAAGCTAATAAGGAATAAGTAGTTACTTTAGGTATTCTTTGATTTTGAATATTAAATTGGTGTGATAGAAATAAATGAAATCATTAACAATTTTATTGGGACATCTTTAAGTCTGAAAGCATGCAACATGAACCTAGAAAGTTAATTCTAAATAATTTTAACTAATAAACATACAATTAGAAGATATATTTTAGTTGTATTTTTTCATTCCTGTGGAATTATTTTGATTAACAACTTTAAAAATTAAAAATAACACCTATGAAGTAAAGACTGTATTATTCTTGTTCTTAAACTATAGTAACTATTATTGTTTCACATAGTAAATATTTTTTCTTTACTACTATATACTGAAAATTGTCTTAATAATTGTATGGTCGTAAATAGCTATTGTAGTCTGCGGGTGGTGCAAATAGTTTAAGTACTCGGCTGCTAACCAAAAGGTTGGGGGCTTCAGTTCACCCAAAGAGCTCCAGAAGAAAGGCCTGGCAATCTACATCTGAAAAATCAGCCATTTAAAACCCTATGGAGCACAGCTGTATTCTGATGCACACTGGGTTGCCATAAATTGGAATTAACTCGATAGCAGCTAGTTTGGTTTAATAACTATGGGTTCTTTTTATATTATCACTCCTTTTAACTTCATTTTAGAAGATAAAGATGAAATAATATTAAAACAAATGAATATGCCACAGATTAATGAAAAGCAAGTAAAACTTTAAAACATAGGCGATAAGGATAATTTCCCCTAAATTCATGTAACTTTAGAGGGAGAAAAAGCGGCATTATTTTAGGAATCATTTACGCTTTATTTTTGTATTTTTCCATTCACTGATGGAGCCCTGGTGGTGCAGTGGTTAAAAGCTCAGCTGCTAACCAAAAGGTCAGTGGTTCGAATCTACCAGCTGCTCCTTGGAAACCTTATGGGGCAGTTCTACTCTGTCCTACAGGGTCACTATGAGTTGGAATCGACTCGAAGGCAACGGGTTTTTGGTTTCGGTATTCACTGATACAAAAGGAAAAACCAACGTAACAATAAGAGCTGCTTCCTTATTGTTATTTTATACAGTACTTCAACCACTCTATCTAGAACCAACACTGTTAGAATTAAATGAACATTTGTACTTCAGAATATATTTCAAAGAACTTGTAATAAAAAATACACATTTTTAAGTGTATTCATAACTATGATATTCATAAATAATACCTACAATTACTTAATTTTTCAAATACTTTTATATTCTTGAGTTATTGTTTCAGAAGTGATTCCTTGATTATTTAAATGGAATAAAAACTAACTACAACAAAATATATGTTTTTAAAAGACAGCACTTCTTCAGCTGATAAAAAGTCAAATCATCTACAATCTAGAAAATCATGATTTTTAATATATATATACACACATATATGCATATTTACTACTTAGCTGTTCATATATACAAATTCACATACTGGCGTACATAATTAATGAGAAAATTGTGGTTACTTTATTAGGCAATATTTATAAATTTTATCTTAGTAAAAAACATAAATAAAAATTGCATAGTATAGTCTTTGAGGTAGCTACTATTATTATTGCCATTTTACAGATGAGAGCATTGACATTTACATAACTTACCCAGGGTCACAGAGCTACTAAGTGATAGAGTCAGGGTTTGGTTTCAGACACACTGGCTCTATAGTTTGAACTTTTAATTACTCTTCTCTACTGACAGATAATGTGTATTTACCATCTGAATTATTAAACAGGTTTAGGCTGCAGGTTTAAAAATCAATGGCTTATAGAAATGTGGATTTCATTTTGTGGTCTTAACAAAAAATGGTTCAATATAGACAGACTCAACAATGTCAAATGCAGAGACTCTGTGATTCTCTTAGACTTTTTCTTATGATATCTAGGAGGCAAGAAACATCTGTGCCTTTCATTAGGAAAGCAAGAGCTTTCTCAGTATTCCCCAGCATACTTACGTCTTATTGAACAGAATTAGATTGCAAGATGACTCTAGCTGCATGGAAGACTGGGAAAGTGGTTATTTAGCTTTTCCAACCTCTGTAATGGAAGACCCAAAGGAAGAACTGGGCTGGGTATGCTTCTTCAATTAGTCAACCAGCAGTATGTCCCATATCATAATTGGATGGACTTGTAAAACACTGAAGATGTAATTGATTTTATAGCACATATATAATCTTTTTCTTTCATAAATGAGGAAACAAAAACCCAAGGTGATCAATTTCAAGGCCAGCTTTGATGCCATAGAGTCATTTATTCTCAGAATTCTTAAAGTTCAATTGTTCCTGTGATGCATCTGACACGAGTTCTCTTCCACATCCACAAAAAAAAAAATTGTCTAGTTTATGCTTGAATATAATAAGAGAATTTCTACTTTCAGAAGAGCCCTTTTCATGTTTTAGAAAATTCTACTAGAAACAACTTTTCTGAAGCCATGCATAATGGATTTCCCTATAATTTCCAAAATTAATGTAAGTGAACATATGTTGGTTTGATTCCACAGTATTCATTTCTTTTTTTACCCAAGTATTCCTTTAAGGGACTACCCTTCTCTCACTATGTAATAGGCCCATGGTTTTGGTGGTATTGACTCCATCTCCAGCTTCAAATATGGGTCTTTACACACCATGTATAATTGTCTAAGTGTCATGGATTGAATTATGTCCCCCAAAAATATCTGTCAAATTGGCTAGGTTATGATTCCCCGTATTGTGCGATTGTGTAACCTGATGTGATTTCTTTATGTGTTGTAAACTCTATCACCATGATGAGGTTATACTGATGATGTCTACAAGATTGGATAGTGTCTTAAGCCAATCTCTTTTGAGATACAAAAGAGAGAAGCAAGCACAGACACATGGGAACCTCATACCACCGAGAAAACAGTGCTGGGACTAGAGCGCTTCCTTTGGACCTGAGGTTCCTGCGCAGAGAAGCTCCCAGACAAAGGGAAGATTGATGACATGGACCTTCCTCCAGAGCCAGCAGAGAAAGCATTCCCCTGGAGCTGAAGCCCTGAATTTGTACTTGTTTCCTACTGGACTGTGAGAGAATAAACTTCTCTTTGTTAAAACCATCCACTTGCTGTATTTCTGTTATAGCAGGACTAGATGACCAAGACACTAAGTAAGTGGTTGTTGTAATGAGTCACAACTCATGGCGATGATAACGTAAGCCGTGCAGTAAATTCATGCATAATATTCCACTAATCAAAGTGATACATTCAGGGTTAATCTATTCAGAGTGAGTAACTGGACTTATTGTTTTATACTGATGAATAGTATAATTCAACAAGAAGATATAATTATTATAAACCTTTATTCTTCTAACAATATTGTTGTTGTTGATACTTGCCTTCAAGTCAGTCCTGACTCATGATGACCCCATGTGTTAAAGACTAGAACTGTTCCATAGGGTCTATTTAGCTGTGACCTTTATGGAAGCAGTTTGCCAGGCCTTTCTTCCATGGAGCCACTGGGTGGGCTTGAAACACTAACCTTTAGGTTAGCAGCTGATTGTAAACTGCTTGTGTCACCCAGGCTCCTGGTCTTATTTTTGATGGTTGAGGTAGAGACACATCTTACCCTCGCATGACATGGATAATAAAACATGTAGACAACTGAAGGATTTTACTACACTGAAAAATGCCAGTCTAAGCATGAAAACAACCAAGGAAGAAAGAAAGCTGAAGGATTTGCAGACAAAAGGACCTGCATCACTGAGGAAACTACCCCTAAATCTTAACTCACTAACGAACTTACGTAAAGACCTACTTCTTCTTTTTTTTTTTTTTTTTTACTTTACTCACGTTCCTTTGAATATACTTCTGTTTACCCATGCCTTTTTAAAAATGTGGTAAAAGAACTAATCAAACTACTCTAAATATTATCTGACCGGTATGGTATACATAAGAATTGTTTCCATCATACAAATAGATGACTTTTCATAATGAATAAAATGTGGAAGCTGCATCACATTATTGAAGCAAACTGAGTTGTAGTCAACTATTAACTTTCTATTTTCTCCACATATAAACTTTAATAGCTAAAAACCTTCTAAGAAATGTGATAATGAACAGGAAAAGTAATAAGATTCACCTCAGTGAATTGAGTACTTTAATAATATTTGTATTGAGTTATGCTACTTCTTTCAATCCATATTTTATGTATCATGAACCATCATACTGTTTGTTGAAAGTGATGTAAAAAACTACATAAAAACTGAGAATAGATACCAATATTTTTTTCTACTACACACTTTCTTTACTTTCTCATTTTGTTTTTTCTCTTCTTTTCTTATCCCCTAAATAAAATACCATCAGAAAAAGAAATATTTGAAATTGTCGTTTATATGAAATTATATTTTTATCTATATATTTTATTTTCAAGTGTCAAGTACAACTCTTTCTAAAAGCTGTAGAATGCCATACAACAAATGTTGAAAGCATAGTCATATTAAATGAGACAAAAACCTTTTATTTTTTATTGTGCTTTAAGTGAAAGTTTACAATTCAAGTTATTCTCTCATACAAAAATTTATACATACATTGTTATGTGACCCTTGTTGCTCTCCCTATACTGTAACAGCACACTCCTCCTTTCCACCTTGGATTTCCTGTGTCCATTCAACCAGCTCCTGACCCTTTCTGCCTTCTCATCTCCCCTCTGGACAGAAGCTGCCGATTTACTCTCATGTGTTAACTTGAGCTAAGAAGCACGTGCTTCACGAGTGTCATTTTATGTGCAATAGTCCAGTCTAATCTTTGTCTGAAGAGTTGGCCTCAGGAATGGTTTTAGTTTTGGGCTAAAAGAGAGTCTAGGGGCCATGTCTTCAGGAGTCCCTCCAGTCTCGATCAAACCATTAAGTCTGGTGTTTTTACTAGAACTTGAGTTCTGCACCCCACTTTTCTCCTGCTCTGTCAGGGACTCTCTGTTGTGTTCCCTGTCAGGGCGGTCATTGGTGGTAGCCGGGCACCATCTAGTTCTTCTGGTCTCAAGCTGATGAAATCTCTGGTTTATGTGGCCCTTTCAGACAAAAAGCTTTTGATCTCAGGATTCTTCTTAATAAGAAACAACCAGATTCCATGGAACAGAGAAAATTTCTTCCCCTCAGTCTGAAACAAATATAGAATGTAGATGATAGATGGCAGTGTCTTCCATACAGAGAGAGCTTTAGGCAATGCTGGACAACAGAGTATGAGACTGCACAGGGCAACTCAAAAACTATAAGAGACAGTAACCAGTAAATGTATTTGAGAATGGCCTAAAAAAAACTTGTCAGGAGCTAATTCTACTTAATAATTTCAATTTAAATAATTTTCTTGCTGAGCACCTGAAAAATCTGAAGATGTATACATGACTTCAGCATGCATGGGCCTGGATGTCTATGCTATCTGTGCTTCGAAGCATGAATATTGCTAAAATGTAACTCTAAATATTTTGTTGAAATTAATCAAATGAAAAATAGTATCATTGTTGTTAGATGCTGTTGAGTTGGCTCCAACTTGTATCTACCCTATTTATAACAGAATAAAATGTTGCCCAGTCCTGCACCATCCTCAAGATGGTGGTATGTTTGAGCCCATTGTTGCAGCCACTCTGTCAATTCATGCTGTTGAAAGCCTCCTTCTTTTTCACTGACCCTCTGGTTTACCAAGAATGATGCCCTTCTCCAGAGATTGGTCCCTCCTGATAACATGTCTAAGGTAAGCTAGATGAAGTCTCACTGTGCTTGCTTCTCTTCTGTTATAGACAATATTAAAAAAAAAAAAAAGTGTAGGGGTCTATGGAAATGCTATACCTTTAGCTTCCAACAATGCTTGACACTTTTTTTTTTTAATCTATGTCTTTACAACAAAGTAGGAAAAGCAAAATTAAATAAACTAAAAGAACCAAGAGAGCCTTTGGATACACAAGTAGATATGTAAGTTTGAACAGGCGTGGGATGGTGTATGGGAGTACTCCCACAAGCATAGATAGATTTGGCAGAGAATATTTCTGCATACACATTTGTACATGCTGCAAATTTATCCATGTATATAGTACAGCACACAGGGGACACAGTTATGAAAACTTCCTACCCATAACCAAACACCTTGAGGGAGAGAGTCACTGGACTTGAGGGCTTAGGACCATAGTCTCGTGGGACATCTAGGTCAATTAGCATAACACAGTCCATAAAGACAATGTTCTACATCTCACATTGGTGAGTAGGGACTGGGGTCTTAAAAGCTTGTCAGCAGCTATCTAAGATACAATTATTGGTCTCTTCCCATTCGGAGAAAAGAAGAGTGAAGAAAATCAAAGTCTCAAGAAAACATTTAGTTCAAAGGACTAATGAACCACAGCGTCCACTAGCCTGAGACCAGAAGAGCTAGATGGTCTCCAGCTACCAATACCGACTGTTGTGATAGGGATCACATTAGCAGGTTTGGGACAGAGTGGGAGAAAAATGTAGAAAAAAACTCAAATTTATAAAGAAGACCAAAGTTACTGGTCTGATAGAGACTGCTGGAACCCTCAAGACTGTGGCCTTAGACGCCCTCCAAACCTGGAACTGAACCCACTACCAGAGATCAACTTTCAGCAAATTAATAGACAAGCTTATAAAGTAAACAATAACACCCATGAGGAATGTGCTTCTTAGAACAATCAACCATACAAGACCAAAAGGGAAACATGCCCAAAAACAGGCAGGAAGGGGCAAGAAAGATAGGCAAACGGAAATGGGGGAACTTAAGGAGGAAGTGAGTAGAGTGCTGTCTTGTTGAGGGGATTGCAACTAATTTTATGAAACAAAATGTGTGTAAATGGTTGAACAGGAAACTAATTTACTCTGTAAAGTTTCACCTGAACAATAGTAAAAATGTTCAAAAAAAAAAAAGAGAGCCTTTGTTCATAAACCTCGCTAATTATCTCCTGTTTGTTGTCCATTACCAGACATGTTATAGAAAACATTTTCTAAATATTTGAGTTTAGAAATATATATAAATAATTATAGATTTTTAACACATGGTAGCTCTAATATTTTTCTAATATATGCATAGACATCAAATTTACACTAGTACTAAATATATATCATGCCTACATAATCTTCCAGAAATAGAGTTCAATTTTGAATATGCTATGGACTTCCAGAAGAACAAACAAATCTGTCTTGGAAGAAGTACAGCCAGAATGCTCCTTGGAGGAAAGGATGGTGAGACTTTGTCTTATTTACTTTGGACATGTTATCAGGAGGGACCAGTCCCTGGAGAAGGACATCATGCTTAGTAAGGTAGAGTGTCAGCTAAAGAGAGGAAGACCTTCAAAAAGATGGATTGACACAAAAGCTGTAACAATGGGCTGAAGCATAGCAATAATTGTGAGGATGGCACAGGACCTGGCAGTGTTTCCTTCTGTTGTACATAGGGTCGCTGTGAGTTGGAACCCACTCCACAGCATCTAACTACAACAAAAAAACTTTGGTATAAAAATACTGTTAGATCCGTTACACAGGATCATAAAATAAATTGTCTCTACATTCACCTTTGGTAGATTTTGATCATTATTGGTTGTTAATGTTCCTGATTCTCAAACATGCTGTTAGGCTGAACATTGACCCCCCAAAGATAACCGTGTTCTAATCCCTGGAATCTGTGTAAATTATCTTATATGACAAAAGCGACTTTGCGGATGTGGTTAAATTAAGATTTTGAGATGAGAGATTTTCCTGGATTATCTGGGTGGGCCCTAAATATAATCACAAATGTCCTTATAAAAAGGAAGCAGAGGGAGTTTTGACAGAAGGAAAAAAAAGGCAATGTGACAAGATTCTATACTGCTTGTTTTGAAAACGAGGTAAGGGGCCATGAGCCAAGGAATGCAAGGAAAGTGGTTCTAAAAATCTGAAAAGAAAAAGGAACTGATTCTCTCCTAGAACACCCAGAGGGAGTACAATTTTGCTGACATACTGATCTTGCCACCAACCAAACCAAAAAACCAACCACTGCCGTCAGGTCGATTCCGACTCATAGTGACCCTATAGGACAGAGTAGAACTGCCCCATAGAGTTTCCAAGGAGTGCATGGTGGATTTGAACTGCCAGCCTTTTGGTTAGAAACTGTAGCTCTTAACCACTACACCACTGGGTTTCCGATTTTGCCACAGTGAAACCCATGTCAGATTTCTGGCTTCCAGACACTGTAAGATAACACATTTTTATTGTTTTACGTTACCAAATTTGTGATATTTTTTACAGCAGCAGTAGGGAAATAATACACACACCATACAGAGGTTTCATCCATTTTAGAGCTCTTAAAATGGCTATTCCCTGTGTCCAGATGATGTTTCCTCAAATATCTGCATGGTAACTACTTACATCATTAAAATCTTTGCTCAAATGACCATGAGGACTATCAGGACCACCCTATTAAAACTGCAGACCTTCCCACTTTCCTCATCCTCATAGCCTGTTCTATTTTTTCATAGTATATAACACTTTCTATCCTATTAGATAATTAACTTATTTCTATTTGTAACTTCCATTAGATTATAAGACCCACAAAAGCAGGAGTTTTTTAGTATGCTTTATTATAAAATTAACCTAGCATTTTATTGATGATTGCATTAGTATATTTAAACAAAATTGTTTTTCTATTTTGGGGATGGGGCAGTAGGCATATATGATTAAATATTTTTGTTCAGATAGTGTTAAAAAAAAAAAAACTTCCATAAGAATATTTCTATGGGCTTCATTAAGTACTTGATGTCCCTCTAAAATCATACTACCCATCCAGACTCATGTGTTGCTGAATTTTATAATAGCATCTTAAGCTCTAATGCAAAGCCTCTAAAAATGAGCAACATTTGTGATGAGTATATAATCTTCATTATAACAACCAGAATTATTAAAAATCTGGAATTAATTCTTTAATACCTTTTTTAGAAATGAATTTGACAATGTACGTAGAATCAATAGGCATTGCTATCAATTTGAAATGTACGTAGCCACAATCTAAATCTAACGTGACTTTTCTCGTGAGAGTACAGTTTTGCAATCCTAAAAGCATATGCTCTGTGACTCATGTAGGAGTACATTCCTGGGCTGGCAGAACTGGCAAGAGGTAATGTCTGGGAAAAAATGTTTTGTATTCTCAGTTCAAAGCAATTGAACTGGCCTTCTTGTTGTCACCACTACTGAATTTCAACAAAGTAGCAGTAGTGACAGCCCTACCAGAAGCCGCTTCAAAAAAGAGAAGAAGTAAATTAAAAAGGAACCTCTAAATTCCTTTTTTAAACAATAAATTCAATATAATGCTGACCTTGTTTCCAGCTCTTAAAAAATAAGGAAAATAACAGAACTGTTATTAAGATTACATGTCTAAAAAAGGAATAATAACCTGGTGAGTCCAGTGTCTAAAACAGTGTTGTAGGGTGTAGAAACATGTAAGCAGTTGTATGAGCTACAAAATAAAATTAAAGAATATTTTTTAAAGACCATAGTGGTACTTGAATAAACGTACTTCATAATAGCTATTTCCAGCATTTCATTAAAGCGTTCATCTAGTATTGTTTTGATGATATCTCCCAATTGTCCCATTAACTGTTATAATTAAAATAAATAAATAAATTCCCAACTATAAAGATACTTCCTAAAGGCCAATAGAAGTGAAATAAAAAATTTAGTTAGGAAAATAAGAGGTTTGTTATAACTGCAGCCAAGAATAAATGATTCATTTTATTTTGTAGACTATCTCAAATGAAAACAAAATAAGGAGCTGGAAAAACAAGAATGGGATTGTTGTCTTTTATTTTATTTTATTTTTTAAAAACAACAACAACAAAATCCTTTATTGAGCAGTTTTCTATGTGTCAGCCACACATTATTTGTGTTGGTAAAGGGCTGATATTTATTCACAAGTAATTCAGGCTCAAAATGAGATTCTGGTGAAATTAGAGAGGATACAAAGACAAGACCTGTTTTTGAGTGTCTCCTCCTATTAGATACCCCCGTTTTTTCTAGCTATTTCCAAGTGAGCTTCAGTTTTTTTTTCCTCAGCTGAGCAGGAAATTCTTCAGAAATGCTGACCTTTTCCTCAGCTGGAAATTCTTCAACTGCTCAGCATCCAGAAACTTTAATGTAGCTTCAATCTAATTCTTTTTCTGGGAGGAATTTTTTGTTTTTCTTTTGATTTTTCTTTTTATTCTTTTTTTATTTTATTTTTTTATTGTACTTCAGGTGAAGGCTTACAGAACAAATAGTTTCTCATGAAACAGAAGTACACATGTTATTTTATGACATTGGTTAATAACCCCACAACATATCAACCCTCTA
>NW_004444174.1:1040103-1057652 GCF_000243295.1 Trichechus manatus latirostris
GTTTGTCTTCAATTCCACTGATCCTGTCTGCCACCATTTCAAATCTGCTTCTCAGCCCTTCTATGACATCGTCCATTTCTGAAATCTTGTTGTTTATCTTTTGGATTTCTAATTGTTGTCTTTGTGTAATTTCTAGTTGTGAATTTATTTTGAAATTTTGTCCCTGCATTATTTTCCTGAATTATTCCTTTTTTTTGTCCATATTTTCCATGAATTTTCTTTTTTTTCCCCTCATGTTTGTCAGCTTTTTGCCTCAGTTCTTGGAGCTAAGTGTGCTAAGTACTTTGAATTTTATCCTGCAAGGATTGAGAAGGTGTTATGAAGGTAAATTATACAATCAGAATTCCACTATAATAAGATAGCCAGATCATTACTGAGAATGAATGATTTAGTGTTTGGTAATGATAGAACAGTTTTATAGGTATCTGCTATAAAAAGTTATTCCTTGGCAGTCCTTGGGATAGGATTCAGTAGGAGCACAAAAGAATAAAGAATTATATAGAAGTAGGTGAGAAAATACTATTAGATAACATTTAGCCTTTTTCTTTCAAAAGGAGTAGATGTTTGTTGCACTTTGAGAAATAGAGGTTAGGCAACAGAAGTTGAATTCCTAGTCAAAACGAGAAGAGTGAAGAAAAGCACAGACATGGTAAATATGTCTTAGTCACTATATTAACACTGTATGTCTAATATGTAACATAGAGGTAAAGACCAGGAATAAAACAAAAACAAAAAAAAACTGGCAGTTTCATTTCTTGGGAGTGATAAAAAACAGCAACTAAGAATAGGAAATGGAGTTGATTCTTATTAATATAACTGTGGAAGATTTTGCCACCTTTTAAGGAGATGTGCTGTCAGGATAGTGTGGGTACTAGGAGGGAATATGTTTCGTCTTATGTATAATATATAAGATTGAGTCCCTGGGTGGGTGATGCAAACAGTTAATGTGGTTGGGTGCTAAATGCAAGGTTGTAGGTTCGAGTCCACTCAGAGGTACCTCGAAGGAAAGTCCTGGTGATCTACTTCTGCGAAATCAGCCATCAAAAGCTCTATGAGAGCACCATTCTAGTCTGATGGATATGGAGTTACTGTAAGTCAGAATCAACAGCAACTGATGGTGATGGGATAATGAAAGATAATAACATAATGTAACATATAAGGGAATATAGCATGTTGTTGTTAGTTGCCTTCAAGTCAATTCCAACTCATAATTAATATAGGCAAGGATTTTGTTTGTGGTGACTTAGACTGGAAGCCCTCACTTAATCAAACTTTTAGTAAGCTTGTGGCACAATGAATACCATAGTGTTTGAAAGAAAAAAGCCATACACTTAATTTATGTGGTCTAGAAATTGGGTTCAATAGGAAGAAGCATGTTCCAACAATTAGAATTGTCCAAGAATGAAACGGCCTGGCTGGTGCCAGCACCAAGCCTTCCTGGAAAATAACTTTCATTTTAGAGTTTATCAGATATCAGAGGACTGTGGTGTGGCACCTGGCTCTGTTACGGTTGTTTCTTCAGTAATAGGCAGTGCTAATTATTACTAATGTTCCAATTCTGTGAGAAGCATTGGAAAGGAAAGTGCAGGCTAAAAAAGTCAACATTATCTTGTTCTCTGAGGTGTGCATTAGAACTGAATATGTACAATTAAAAAAAAAACTCATAAAATATATATATCACATGAAGAAAACTAAACCAAATAAATCTGTCTTCACTGAAGCAATATCTCCTTCCTAACTCATTTTTATATTTCTAACTTCTTTTTCCTTTGATTTTTCTAAGAGGTTTTCAGCGAAAGTATCTTCAATAGAAGTGTAATATAAGGCTTTATTTTACCCTGAGTTAAATTTTGTTGCTTTATTACTAAAAGCTGAATTCATTTTAAGATGAGACGTATGTGGAGAAGGAAAAGAAAAGTTATAAGATTTCTTATTGCAAAAATACAATCCAAATATTTTATCTTAAAACATAGTTTGGTTTTGGCATCTATGTAACAGCTCTTTGAAAATCTTTCTGCTGAAAGTGCATTAAATTATTTAATCTCAAATTGGAATGTCTCTGATATGTAGGGTAATCCATCCATTAAATGATGTCTAAAACATCCTTAAATTATCTTTTTGAGAATTCACTCCCTTCTTAGGTGGTCTATTGCAATGCTGTCACTAGAAAAGTCTGTGTTTTCAGCCAAAGTTTACTTCACATCTACCCTCTCCAACTTCTATGGCTAAATATCCTAATCCACCGAAAAAAAAAAAAAAGGAAGAAAGAAAAAAGTTTTTATTGTTATTTTCATAACACATGCTCAAAATCAAAACTCAGGACACCTCCTTCCTAAAGTCAATCCCATTCCCCAGAAGAAATCAGTTCTGCATTAACTTTGTGTTTTTTTCTGGCACATTTATATCCATTAGTAAAATGCTTATGCTTATATCTTTATTTGTCATTTTGTAGATGCCACCTGCCTTTGCTCTACTTTCCCAGATATTTATAATGCTTTTTTTTTTTGGTCCCAAACTTTTGTTTCTATTCTTTCTCCTAGTGACAGTGTCTTTTGGCATTCCTCTTTATATTTAAATTTTGCCCCTTCAAACAATCCTCCTTTCTCTTCCAACTCAAAACTTCTGCCATCTTAATTACATTTTCACTGTGTTAAGGTTAATAATATTCTATTTTTTTCCTAAAACAGTACTTGTCTTTCATTTCTTTGTATATAGATTGATTATACCAGTTGAAAATTTGTACACAAAATTGGCATTATATACATTTTTTCAGTGTAGAGTCAGTGACCATTACATTTTTCTTCCTGTACAGTTTTCTCTTTTTCATTTCCTTTTCTTTTTCTTTGTTTAGTTGTTGTTGTGGGTTTCTTTGCCCCAAATATTTTAATTTGTTGAATTTCTTAACACAAACTATTTTTTTCTCCCCTTTAATTGCATGTCCTTTTGATTTAGGCCTTTTTATCTTTTTGCTTCCATCTGGAATGGATTCTTTCTAAGCCTGCAGCAAAAACCAAAACCAAAAACAAATCCACTGTCTTTGAGTAGATGCTGACTCAGAGCGACCCCATAGGGTTTCTGAGGCTGTAAATCTCTATGGAAGCAGAATGTCACATCTTTCTCCCACAGAGCTGCTGGTGGTTTGTAACGACCTTTCCCTTTCGGATAGCAGTCAGTCACTTTAACCATTGCACCACCAGGTTCCTTGAAGCAAAGAGGATACTCTACAAATTCCTTTTTTCATTGTCTGTTTGAAGCCACTCTTACCCAGGTTACTTGTCATTCTTTTTCTCTGCACACATGGATTTCCTGGGAAGAAGCCTAAGATATAGATTAGAATTTAGGGGGTTTATTAAGGTGTGCTCTTGTGATTAACACCTATAGAAGGGAAGAGAAGATAGCAGGGTTTGACAGAGGGAAAGGTCGGATGAAGGTGCAGTCTTAATGATGGCTTCATCTGGGATGATTCTTCAGAGTTTTTGAAGTTAGGAGAGGGGACTCAGTCTTATATATTCACATTGATTATTCATTGATTGTGTACCACACTGGAAAGGGGACTTGGCCTTGAATGAGGCCACTTTCTTCAGTCTGAAGCAATCACACCAAGGAGATTACAAATATGAGCTTTCTGTCAGCAGCACTCCCAGCAGTTGAGGAATTAAACCTTCATTCCTAAAGAGAGATTTAGGCAACACATCACAGCATTCACCACAATTCACACCTTGCATACTGAGATACTTTAAGGTCCTCGAGGTTCACCTTTCCTGAGGGAAAGTTGTAAGAAAAAGCTGCCACCACTGCAGCTGGTCTAACAGGTTGAAATGCTACTCCTTGTAATCTCCTTCTATATCCATGGTAACTTCCTTATCATCAGCTAGCACCTCTTTTGGCCTTGGTGATCTGCTTGATAGCTTAACTCAGACAATCATCCTTAAATGGTCTAGGCCCTTGAGCATCATGCTTTTCTCAAACAAGGCTGCTACACTTGTCTTTTCATTTTAATATGGAACAAGAGAGTACAAAGAAGTACCCACATGCAAAACATACGCCTCCCAGCTTGCTCTGTGTAAGAGTAGTTCTGCCTCCTCTTAAAGATCAGAGTCAATTACCCTTATCAAATTGTGGCTAGATTGCATTTGTAGCTTGCATTTTAATGGGACTCTGACTGAGTCCCCTGGCAGAAACATTTCCTCTTCAAGAATTAGTATCTTTAAACCCAATTTCTATTTTGCTCTTTTCTATAGTTTTCATCTCTATGATGACTTTCCTCATCCATTCATGCATATTATTCACTTTTTCCACTAGAGCCTTTGTGAGGAAAAAAATCAAATTCTACTTCTCTGACACCAAACTGTAAGGATCAATCAAATCATTTTATTCCTCTTCTGTTCAGCTCTGTTCTACTTCTGTTCTGACATCAGCCCTTCTTCTTCTGACCCTAACCACTCTGAGCTAGGTCAGATCTCACAGGTTAAAGGGTGTAGTTCTCCAAACTGCCAAGTCTGTCCAAGAATTCAGAACCCAGCTGCAAGCTTGGGAGTTTCCATGACACCCTCACTTCTGACCTGTTGGCTACAAACTTGGGGTTCTCCCACTACTCTTTCGGAATGTCAGTTATAAGCTTAGGGGTCACCAGGGCAATTCTCATTTCTGACCTGCTAGCTCCTACTACTCTATTGGGTTTGATAATTCACTAGAATGACTCACGGAACTCCCAGAAAGAACTATACTTATAATTATAGTTTTATTATAGCAAAAGATACAAAGGAAGTGATGAGTAGGATGAGGTTTGAGAATCTTCCCAATAGGAAGCTTCCGTGTTCCAAAAAGGGATGTGCTACCCTCCCCTGTGCGTAGATGTCTTTCACAAACTAGAAAGTCCACAAAAATTCCATGACCAGAGACTTTATTGGGGCTTCTTCACATAGGCATGATTAATTGACTCATGCTCCACTCCCTGAGGTCCACTGATAGCACCTAGTGGGTCTTTCTGGCCTGACCAGCCCCCATCTAAGTGTTGTCTCATTAGCATAACCTGTTAGGTAGAGGTGGTCTGGAGGCCTTATCAAAGATACTTCAATCACTGGGAAAAATCCAAAGTTGTAGAGGTTATCTCTCAGGAACCAAGAACAAAGACTGAATTTTTGGGTTAAGTTAAATTCTTTACCCCACAGCCTTTAACATATTAGTCATAGTTATTTAAAATTCTATATCTGATAGTTCCAACATATAGATCAACTCTTAATCTAATTCTGTTGACTGCTTTGTCACTTGATAGTGGGTGGTATGTTCCTTGCTTTCTTTTGTGTTTCATACTTTGTTATTGAGGGATGAACATCATTGGTAGAACAGAAGACACTGAGATAAATTGTATTTATACTTGGAAATGTACATGATTCTTCTTTGGTTAGGCCAGGGGTTAGGAAAGTTTTTTCCATAAAGGGTATGATAGTAAATATTTTTGGCTTTGTGGGTCATAACATCAGTTACAACTACTCAACTCTGCTGTTGTAGTGTGACAGGAGTCATAGAAAATCTGTAAACAAATGAGCATGGCTAAGTTCCAATAAATCTTTATTTACAAAAGCAAGGTGGGCAACATTTCACCCAAGAGCTATAGTCTGCTGACAGCTGTGCTAGTCCTTTAAAACGAGGAGTTGATCTGAGTGTAGATTTTCTTGTTTCTATGATTATCATCAATAAACTACCAGCTTCAAATTCCTTTAGGAACCCCGGTGGTACAGTGGTTAAAAGCTATGGCTGCAAATCAAAAGGTAGGCAGTTCAAATCTACCAGTCATTTCTTGGAAACCCTATGAGGCAGTTCTACCCTGTCCTATAGAGTCTCTATGAGTCAGAATCGACTCAACAGCAACAGGTTTGGTTTTTTGTTTGCTTCAAATTCCTTTAGCTTTATCTTGTGGTTAGGGTGTAGTTCAGGTGATACAGGGGAAGAAGACAATCCTTGATGCTCTTACTCTACCCTTTAGAGTTTCATTTTTCTCTGGCTTGCACAGTTGCTGAAGAGAAGCCAGCAGCTTTTTTTTTTTTTTTTTTTAACTTTGTGCAGTGTGTCTTTTTTTCCTCTGAGTGGTTTTTAAAAAATTCCCTTTATTACTGATTTTTGACAATTTGAATTGCCTAAGTGTGTTTTTTTCTATTTATTCTGTTTCAGGTTCTCTAAGCGTTTCATTCTGTGAAGTAATATTTTCTTATTAAAATCTGGAAAACCATTATTTCTTCACCACACTCCTTTTTTCAGGGACTCCAATTATTTGCATGTCAGATTGCTAGGTATCGTCCCATAGGTCACTGCACATTGGCTAATTTTGACTGTTTTTCATTTGGGATAGTTTCCATTTCTAGGTCTTTAAGTGCATTAATTTTCTTCTATGCAGTGTCTAATCTAAAGTTAAGTCCATCTAATGCATCTATTATTATATATATTGTACATTTTATCTCTAAAAATTCTATTTAGTTTTTTTATAGTTTCCATTTCTCTAATCATTATGCTTGTATTTCCCGTTAAATCTTTGAATTCATTTAAGATATCAATTTTAAAGTTCTTGTCTATTAAACCTACCATTACTGTCATTTTTAGGTCTATTTCTAATAACTGATTTTTCTGCTGTTATGAGTCACATTTTCCTTCTTCTAGTAATTCCATGCTTGGATAATGCATGTTGTAATTGTATTTTTTTGTCTTCCTTTTAAAAGGTATTGAATGCTTTTCTGGCAGGCAGTTAATTTATTTTCAAATAAGGTTGATTCTTTCCAGTTTTGATTTTAATATTTGTTAGTGAAATTTTATAGTAGCCATTACTTCAGGGCTAGTGTAATTCTTTTCTTAAGGTTTAGTCTTTCTGGTGTCATTACTTAATGCCCTGGTATTCAATGAGCTCTTTTAACTATGAGTAGTTGGATCCCAAGCATCTACCAGTTCTGTTTCATCTCTGATAGTCCTTCAGTTTATTGCCTCCAATTGTCGTTTTTTTCATATTAGTTGTTCTTTCTCTGCTCTTATGGACTCTCACTCTACACATTTGCAACTCAGTATTTAGCCAATCACTTAAGCACAGATTTACAGAGATTTTTTTTTTTTTTCTGCATAGGTCTTTCTCATCTGATAATTTATCTGGAAAATTCCAGTGATTTCTACCTCCCTGAATGTTGATTTCTGTATACGCAGCTTAGCGAGGCCATCATGCTCTGCTTTGGATCCCCTCTCCTTTTGCTATAACCTTAGCAGGACTTCCAGACAGAAGACTCCAACACACATAGACATCAGTTCATTTGTTTCACATTCCTCAGATATCATAGTCCTAAAGTTCTTTTGTCAAACGTCTGAAATTTATTGTTTTAAAATTCATAGTGTTTTATAGCTGTTTACAGTTGAGGGCTAGTTCAATAGCTGTTATAATTATACGTTTTTAAAAACAGCTTTTCCAAGGTGAAATTGACCTGCAGTAAACTGCATATTTTTCAGTTGTACAATTTGGTAATTTCTGATCTATGTATGTACCTGTAAAACCATCCTCACCATTAAGGTAATGAATAGATCCATCAGCTGAAAATATTTCCCCATGTTCCTTTGTGATCCCTTTCTTCCTGTCCTTCCCATCCCCACAATCCGCTGTCAGCCACAAACAACCACTAATCTTTTTGTTTCTATAGGTTAATTTGCATATTCTGTAACTTTATGTAAATGAAATCATACAATGTGAGCTCTTTTTTATCTGACTTATTTTTCTCAGCATTATTGTTTTGCAATTCATACATGTTATTGTATCAATAGTTCATCCCTTTTTATTACTAAATAGTATTTCATTATATTAGACATATGCTGTTTGTTTATCCACTCATTTTTGGATGGACATTTAGGTTGCTCCCAGTTAGTGGCTATTTCAAATAAAGTTGTTGCAAATATTCTTGTATAAATCTTAGCATAAACATATACTTTCATGTATCTGAAGTAAATACCTAGGAGTAGAATGTCTGTTTATAGGGCAAGTAAATACACATAAATTTTTAAGAAACTTCCAAGGGGTTGTATAAACAGTGTATGAGTATTCCAATTTCTCCACATTCTCTCCAACCCTTGATGTGGTCATTATATTTAATTTCAGAAATTCTAACAGGTATAAGAGGAGGCATGGTAGCCCAATGGTTAAGTACATGACTGCTGAGAGTTGACAGCTCAAACCCACCCAGCTTCTCCACAGGAGAAAGACCTGGTGATTTGCTTCTATAAAAATTACAGGCAAGGAAACCATATGGGGCTGTTCTATTCAGTCACATGGGGTCACTATGAGTTAGAATCAACTCGACAGCACCTAACAACAACAACAATAAAAACAATAGGTATGTAATGGATCCCAGGGTGGTTTTAATTCAGATTTCCCAAATTTTTAAATCAGATTTTCAATTTTCTTGGAAAAAATATGTTAGGATTTTTATTGGAATTGCATTGAAACTGTAGACCCAATTTCAGATAAATAGACATCTTTATGAGTATTGTAATTTCCCGATTCTATGAAAATGATATTTTTTAAAATTTTATTTCAATCTACTTTAATCTAATTACATTTTATAATTTTCTGCAAACGATTTTTCCACATCTTTTATTACATTTATCCCTGGTTACCTTAGAGGGTTTTTTGTTGTTGTTGATGTAGATGTTGCCATTGAGAATGGAGTCTGGTAAATGTCCTAATTTTTTTTTTCCTCATTAATTCAGACGTTTTTTCCCAAGTTTTTCAGTTCTCTTTACTTACCATTTCTTTTAAAGTGTTAATCAATGTTCACATTCTTATAATTTTACTGACACTCTTAAAAATTGCCTTCTTAGATGCTGAAGTCTGATGAGGTTTTAGAGTGTCTCTTTACGGCTATCATGGACTCTAAAAGACAAATTTTATCTTTCCCAAAGCTTTCCAAAATATTAAATCTCACCATTTCTTTTTTGAAGTCCTACTCATAATTACATAATAATTTCAAAGGATATCACATGATCTTTGGATAACAATCATTGCTGGTGTGAGAAGTGAAAATAGAGAAATTTTTGTTTGGTAAGAAACTCATTAATATATTTAAAAAATCAAAGCCTTGCAAAGAAGTAAAATAGCTATACTTTTCCTTATTTTTTTTGAATCAGACAACTTTTAGAAGACTTTATGTGAATTCAAACACAATGGTTTTCACATAATAGAGATCAAATAGTTTTAAATACAGTATCATTCATTGATTCTACCTATAGTTTTCAATGGTATTTCTTTCTCTACTTCCTACCCCTCTCTTCTCTAGTTCCCTATTTTTATCAAAGCCATACTATGCTGTTAAAACATCCTATAAACTTCATTCTATTGTGTTAAGTTTTTAATGACCTCTCCAAGAAAGTGGAGAGTAAATGAGGCCAGAGATAAAAACAGGTATGAGAGAAAGCTGAGGGGGAGTTTATTATTCCATTGAAATAATAAATGTAAAGAACATGTCTATTTCCATGGGTAAAGACAAAGAGGACATAGGTCTAATTTAGAACAAATATGGTTCAGTTTGATTCACTGAAGCAGAAATGATTCATTTAGTCACTTCAAAGAGAATTCCAATGACTACTCAGGCACTGACAATTTCAACAGTGATTTAAACTTATTTCACGTTCATGCATCCCATTTCACAGTACTAGTGCTTATTTCATAGATACTGTAGATCGTTTGGAAAATGTTTTTAGAAATTCATAAGCTTCACTATTTATTTCCAATATTTATCACCAACCAAATGACTGTCCCTAATAATCATGGTAATTAGAACCTTGCTATCATTATCATCTTGGCTTCTTTGCCAAAATGAAGTTTAGTTAACCTAGTCACATGCAAATATTGAGTAAATTACATTAATAAATCTATTATGTCTAATTTTTCAAATTATCCCTCTTCTTTATTCATTGCAGTTTTTGTTTTCAAATTCGTGAGAGAATAATTAAAACTTTTCTCCTGGATTTCTTCCTAAGGGTGTGATTTATTTTGCTTTTTCTTAATTGCCTTAGAGGACTTTTGCTACCTTCTGTTAATCATTACTTGCCTATGTTTTAATGAGTGTATAGACTGTACTTATTGTCAACTGATTTACGTGATAGCTTTCAGTAAGGAGGATGTAATAGGTACTTCAGGCTAAATATGCTGATTTCCTAATCTGGAAACATGGATCTTAAAAATTTTGGTTCAAATAAAATATGTCTCTGTATAAATTGTTTCTCTATTGCTCTCACCTAATTTGTGAGTTTTTAATTGCTGCATCTGTGAATATCTCAATAATTTCTCAGAGATAACTCAGTAACAAATTATAATTTTGATAGAATTTAATTTTATTACTTTTTAAACTGTTTACATTTTATAAATATTCTTTGTTGTATAATAGAAGTCAAAACAATATCCAAACTCATGCCTTTGCTTATTGTTGATTATCACAGACACTGGTCTCTACTTTAGAGCAAAAATCTCAACTCAGCTCTCACACATCAAAACAATTGAGTAAATTCAACATTCTTTGAACAACAGCAACAAAAAACTAAGCGTATATGAACGATTGTGACAGCTATACTTGGGGCCTAGTGGTTCCAAAGCCCTTCAATAATTTCAGGTTTGCCATTGAAAGTCATTCTTTGCCATCTCAAATGTTCCTCACAATGACAGTTTGATGGGCCCATCCAGATTCAGTGGACAAATTCTTAAATACTACATAATAATTTCTGATCATCTCCCCTAAAATATATACATTCTTTTACACATATACCTCATTTTATTGCACTTTTTCTTTATTACACTTCACACATACTGTGTTTTTTACAAATTGATGACAACCCTGCGTCGAGCAAGTCTATTGGCACAATTTTTCCAACAGCATGTGTTCACCTCGTGTCACTGTGCCACATTTTGGTAATCCATTTTGTTAATTTCACCCTTTTTCATTATTATTATATCTATTATGGTGATCTGTACTGAGTGATTTTTGATGTTACTACTGTAATTGTTTTGAGACACCACAAACCGCTCCCGTAAAAGACAGCAAACTTAAACGATAAAGGTTGTGTATGCTCTGACTACTCTACAGCCTGACTGATTCCCCCATCTCTTTCCCTTTCCTTCAGCCTCCTTATCCCCTGAGACAAGCCAATATTGCAATTAGGCCAGTTAATAATCCTACAATTTCATCCAAGTCCTCAGGTGAAAGGAAGAGTTTCACGTATCTCACTTTAAATCAAAAGCTGTAAATGGTTAAGCTTAGTGAGGAAGGCATTTCAAAAGCTAACACAGGCTGAAAGCTAAGCCTCTTGCACCAAACAGCTAGCCAAATTGTGAATGCAAAAGAAAAGCTTTTGAAGGAAATGAAAAGTGCTACTCCAGCAAACACACGAATGATAAGGAAGCAAAACAGCCTTATTTCTGATAGGGTGAAAGTTTTAGCGGTCAGGGTAGAAGATCAAACCAGTCACAACATTCCTTTGAACCAAATCCTAATCCAGAGCAAGGCCCTAACTCTCTTTAATTCTATGAAGGTTGAGAGAGGTGAGGAAGCTGCAGAAGAAAAGTTTGAAGCTAGCAGAGGTTGGTTCATGAGGTTTAAGGAAAGAAGCTGTCTCCATAACATAAAAGTGCAAGGGGAAGCAGCAAGTGCTGATGTAGAAGCTGCAACAAGATATCCAGAAAAATTAGCTAAGATAATTGATGAAGGTGACTGTATTGAAAAACAGATTTTCAGTATAGATGAAACAGCCTTATATTGGAAGAATATGTCATCTAGGATTTCCATAGCTAGAGATGAGAAGTCAGTGGCTGGCTTCAAAGCTTCAAAACACATGCTGACTCTCCTGTTAGGGGCTAATGCAGCTGTTAACTTTAAGTTGAAGCCAATGCTCATTTACCTTTCTGAAAATCCTAGGGCCCTTAAGAATTATGCTGAACTTACTCTGCCGGTGCTCTATAAATGGAACCACAAAGCATGGATGGCAGCATATCTGTTTACAACATGTTTACTAAATATTTTAAGCTCACTATTGAGACCTATTGCTCAGGAAAAAAGATCCCTTTAAAAATATCACTACTCATTGACATGCACCCTGTCACCCAAGAGCTCTGATAGAGATGTACAAGGAGATTAATATTGTTTTCTTGCCTACTAACACAACATCTATTCTGCAGCCCAAGGATCAAGGAGTAATTTTGACTTTCAAGTCTTATTATTTAAGAAATAAATTTCATAAGCCTATAGCTGCCATAGATAGTGATTCCTCTGATGGATCTGGGTAAAGTAAATTGAAAACCTTCTGGAAAGGATTCACCATCCTAGATGCCATTCATGATTCATGGGAGAAGGTCAAGATATCATCATTAACAGAAGTTTGGAAGAAGTTGATTCCAACCCTCATGGATGACTTTGAGGGGTCCTAGACTTCAGTGGAGAAAATAACTGCAGATATGATGGAAATAGCAAGAGAGTAGAATTAGAATTGGAGCCTGAAGATGTGATTGAATTGCTGCAATCTCATGATAAAACTTTAATGAATGAGGAGTTGCTTCTTATGGATGAGTAAAGAAATCGGTTTCTTGAGATGGTATCTATTCCTGGTGAAGATGCTGTGAACATTGTTGAAAGGATAACATAGGATTGAGAATATTACATAATGTAGTTGATAAAGCAGCAGTACGGTTTGAGAGGATTGACTCCAATTTTGAAAGAAGTTCTACTGTGGGTAAAATGCTATCAAACAGAATCACATGCTACAGAGAAATCTTTCATGAAAGGAAGAGTCAATTGATGCATCAAGCTTCATTGTTGTCTTATTTTAAGAAATTGCCACAGCCACCCCAACCTTTAGTACCCACCACCCTGATCAGTCAGCAGCCATCAACATCTAGGCAAAAAATTAAGCAAAAAATTAAGACTCGCTGAAGGCTCAGATGATAGTTAGTATTTTTTAATAAGGTAGGCACACTGTTTTTTTAGACCTAACTCTACTGTGTTATGCAGATGACACAACCTTGCTTGCTGGAAGTAAGACAGGACTTAAAGCACTTACTGATGAAGATCAAAGACCACAGCCTTCAGTATGGATTACATCTCAACATAAAGAAAACAAAAATCCTCACAACTGCATCAATAAGCAACATCATGATAAAAGGAGAAAAAATTGAAGCTGTCAAGGATTTCATTTTACTTGGATCCACAATCAACACTCATGGAAGCAGCAGTCAAGATATCAAAAGATGCATTGCATTGGACAAATCTGCTGCAAAAGACCTCTTTAAAGCGTTAAAAAGCAAAGACGTCACCTTAAAGACTAAGGTGCACCTGACTCAAGCCATGGTGTTTTCAATTGCCTCATATGTATGTGAAACCTGGACGATGAATAAGGAAGACTGAAGAAGAATTTATGCCTTTGAATTGTGGCATTGGCAAAGAATATTGAATATACCATGGGCTGCCAAATGTATTAGAGCTCTTGGGTGACAAGGTGCATGTCAAATCTGTCTTGGAAGAAGTACAGTCAGAATGCTCCTTAGAAGCAAGGATGGCGAGACTGCGTCTCATATATTTTGAACATGTTATCATGGGGACTCAGTCTCTGGAGAAGGACAACATGCTTGGTAAAGTGAAGGGTCAGTGAAAAAGAGGAAGACCCTCAAGGAGATGGACTGATACAGTGGCTGCAACAATGGGCTCAAGCGTAACAACGATTGTGAGGATAGTGCAGGACTGGGCAGTGTTCAGTTCTATTGTACACAGGGTTGCTATGAGTCAGAACTGACTCAGTGGCACCTGTCATGGATTCAATTGTGTCCCCCCAAAACTTGTGTATCAGTTTGGCTAGGCCATGATTCCCAGTATTGTATGATTGTCCACCGTTTTGTCATCTGATGGGATTTCCCTATATGTTGTAAATCCTGCCTCTATGATGTTAATGAGGTAGGATAGGTGGTAGTTATTTTAATGAGGCAGAACTCAATCTACAAGATTGGATTGTGTCTTGAGCCAATTTCTTTTTGGATAAAAAAGAGAGAAGTGAGCAGAGAGACAGGGGGCCCTCATACCACCAAGAAAGCAGTGCCGTAAGCAGAGAACGTCCTTTGGACCTGGAGTTCCTGTGCAGAGAAACTCCTAGTCCAGGATAAGATTGATGAGAAGGACGTTTCTCCAGAGCCGACAGAGAGAGAAAGCCTTCCCCTGAAGCTGATGCCCTGAATTTGGACTTTTAGCCTACTAGACTGTGAAAAGATAAATTTCTCTTTTTAAAGCCATCCACTTATGGTATTCCTGTTATAGCAGCGCTAGATAACTAAGACAGCAACTAACAACAACAACGTTACTGCATGCTTGATAGACTACAACCCACTGCCGTCCAGTCGATTCCAACTCCTAGTGACCCATAGGGTTTCCAAGGCTGTAAATCTCTACAGAAGCTGACTGCCGCATCTCTCTCCTTCGAAGCTGATGGCAATTTCGAGCTGCCAACCTTTCGGTTAGTAGTTGATCACTTTAGCCACTACGCCACCAGGGCTCCAAATAGACTACCAAAAAATCAAACCCACTGCCGTTGAGTCAATTCCGACTCATAGTGACCCTAAAGTGTAGTGTAAACACAACTTTTATGTGCACTAGGAAACTAAAAAATTCATGTGACTCACTTTATTGCTATATTTGCTTTATTGCAGTGGTCTGGAACCAAACCCGCAATATCTCCAAGGTATGTCTGTATTTGACACAAAACTAATTCACTCTTTATGGATAAAAATATAAAAAATATGAAATAGTCTTTAAATTGTAAATATATGTTTTTCTTAAGGATGTGCCTATTCCAATCCAGCCAGAGGCACCTCAAAAGAAAGGCCTGGCAGTCTACTTCTGAAAGATCACAACCATTGAAAGCCCTGTGGAGTGCAGTTCTACTCTGAAACATATGGGGTTGCCATGAGCGAGAATCGTCTTCAGGGAAACTGCTTTGGTTTTTGGTTTATACTGTATGCTAGGTCTTATATACTATGTATTTGTTTCATGTTACCCTATTCAATACTAACAACAGTTCAAGACCATTATTTTACAAAAGAGTAAAAGTAAATAAAAAGGTTAAGTAACTTGCCCAAGGTCACCCACTTAGCAAGTGGCAGAGTTGGAATTTGAATAATGTTTGACGAGTACATCACTTCTCTGGACCACACACACTATATGTGTGAGAAAAATAAAGTGAGCAAGCAGATGCATTAAAAAAAAAAAAAGTGATAGCTATTATACAAGCACATACTTCTCACACATTCCAGATTTAGGGTATTCAGTAATGCCTGCATCCAAAAAGAATTGTCTACTGTTTCTCTTAACCGAACCTTTTATAGCTCTCTGGATTTGCTGAACCCTTTTGTTTGATATTATGTGTGTTTAGGTGCAAGGGGAAAGACTGGATGAATAGCAGTAAGGTACCTCAATAGGTAGTGCTGGCTACATAATTTCTGGGCCAGGTGCAAAATGAAAATGTGGGGCCCAATTTTTTTTTTTTTTAATTCAAAAAGCAGGAAAAAGTCTTTTTCTTTTTCTTCTGTTGTGTCTCTCCTCAGTTTTGTCATGGTGTTTTGTTTTGTTTTGCTATTTAATACCATGCTTCCTCAAGCGTAGGAATACCTGCACGGTGAGTGTAGACAGAAGCATAGTGAGGGTAAAATAATGCCCAGGAGCAATTGCCGGACTTGAGAGGGAGAAGGAAAGGATTTGCCGGCAGGGGTAGTCTGGCATTCCCTTGGACTTGTGCCCAGGGGCAAATATCCCCCTCTAATGTCCCCTCACTATGTCTGTGATGTAAACCCTCACCAGTACCTAGGACACAGCCCCATGACTTGGTCTTTGGGTTGCTTGAGCCTCACTGTAACTCTCCCTCACATGCACCCAGGCCCCTGCTGGAGGTGGAGAGTGGCAAAGTCACTGGGCAGGGATTGGGGAGCGGGAAGGAGAGTAGGCAGCCAAGAACTTACACTGCGGAATAGGGAACATGGCAGGAAACAGTAGGAGGCAGGATCACGTGCAATAAGTGACCCCAATCTCCAGCTCATGTTGCACTGCCCCATAAAACTTTGCTTACAGAACATGAATTTAAACAGGAATGTATTAATGCTATCCTCACAATAACCACAAAGCATTCATTAAATGTAAAGCCTCTGGCCCCCTTCTGAGTGCAGAGTGCTTTGTAACACCACTGGTTCCACATGCACGCAGCCAGTTGCTTGTAGGACATATTCCCTGGAGTAGGCTGTAGTTGCTGTAGTTTCTTTCAGTTTACTTGCTTGGTCCTAGATTGTTGCTAGGTGCTGTCAGATCACTTCTGACTCATAGCAATACTATATACAACAGAACAAAACACTGCCCGGTCCTGTGCCATCCTCACAATAATTTTTATGTTTGACTATATTGTTGCAACCACTGTGTCAGTCCATCGCATTGAAGGAATTCCTCTTTTTTGCTGACCCTGTACTTTACCAAGGATGAGATCCTTCTCCAGGGATTGGTCTCTGCTGATAACATGTCCAAAGTGCATGAGAAAAAGTCTCACCATCCTCACTCCTAAGGAGCATTTTTGAGGTACTTTTGCCAAGACAGATTTGTTGGTTCTTCTGGGAGTCCATGGTATATTCAATATTCTTTACCAACACCATAATTTGAAGGCATCAATTCTTCTTCAGTCTTCCTTATTCATTATGCCACTTTCGCATGCATATGAGGAGATTGAAAACACCATGGCTTGGGTCGGGCATACCTTAGTCCTCAAAGTGACATCTTTGCTTTTTAACATTTTAAGGAGGTCGTTTGCAGCAGATTTTCCCAATACAATATGTCATTTGATTTCCTGGCTGCTGCTTCCATTGGTATTGTCATGGATTGAATTGTGTCTCCCAAAAATATCTGTCAACTTGGCTAGGCCACGATTGCCAGTATTGTGTGATTGTCCACCATTTTGTCATGTGGTGTGATTTTCCTATGTGTTGTAAATCCTATCACTATGATGTTAATGAGGTGGATTAGTCACAGTTATGTTGATGAGATCTACAAGATTAGATAGTGTCTTAAGCCAATCTCTTTTGAGATATAAAAGAGAAGTGAGCAGACAGACACAGGGACCGCATACCACCAAGAAAGGAACGCTGGGAGCAGAGCGTGTCATTTAGACCCAAGGTTCCTGCATGGAGAAGCTCCTAGTCCCGAGGATGATTGATGACAAGAGTAGACAGAGAAAGCCTTCCCCTGGAGCTGATGCCCTAAATTTGGACTGGTAGCCTACTAGACTGTGAGGGAATAAATTTCCCTTTGTTAAAGCCATCCACTAGTGGTATTTCTGTTATAGCAGCACTAGATAACTAAAACAGGTGTTGATTGTGGATCCAAGTAAAATGAAATCCTTGACAATTTCAACATTTTCTCTGTTTATCGTGATGCTTATTGGTCCAGTTGTGAGGATTTTTGTTTTCTTTATGTTGAGGTGTAATCCATACTGAAGGCTGTGGTCTTTGATCTTCATCAGTA